>NW_005842344.1:1025959-1032676 GCF_000455745.1 Alligator sinensis
AGAGGGAAAGATGTGGGCCTCAAAGTGAGGGAACAAATGCTCCTGCCTGTCCCATTCTGGTTATGTTCATCTTTGGACGCTGTCTCAGCTCCAGGACGGTCCTAGTTACTTGGCCGCTGTTGCCAACCTGCTGCCCACTGCCATAAGGAAGGTCCACGTCCCACATGGAATGAAGGAAAAGCAAAGGTGGGACCTTACACGTGCCCAGGTGTCACCAGAGTAACCAGCCTACTCCTTGCACAACTCCAGAGGCACCCTCTGTGCTGCCCAGGTGCAGCGGTGCCAGGGCCCCGACACGCACGGTATGGGACTGCAACAGCCCGCGTGTGGGAAGTTTGTGGTGAACAAGAAACACCGACTGTGCAATCTTTGTCCGTGCCCAAGCTGGGTTGGTGCCGCCCTGTCCCGGCAGCACAAGGGAAGCCCTGGGCCTTTCACAGCCATCCCGTGACTTGGCTCCGTGGGCAGGATCTTGGTGCAGACAGGTGCTCAAGACTGCATAGTAACACTGTGACAGCTTGGACAGTGTCTTTTGCACAAAAATGCAAGACAATGGCTGGGGCAAGGCGGGCTTGCAACCCATTAGGCGTCAAGACAGCGGAGTGCTTGTGGTACCCAATACCAGACCCATGCCATCAAGTAATAAAAGTGATGGTTAAAATTGTTGGCAGAGTTGTTGGCACACTCATCATGTGTGCAAGTAAGAGAGACGAAGAAAAGGCTGAGGCAGTGCAACTAGAGACGGCAAGGAACCTACGTATGCGTTTTAACTGAACCAGCAACTAAAGATGACAAAAGAAAAAATACGCATCTCAAGAGAAACCCGGAAAAGGCACAGGAAAGATGCATGTCTGAGTTTTGTAAACAGACCATCACTGGTACACGCTATTGCAAATTTGCCCCATGGATAAGCAGATCCCCAAAGACAGGTCTGGTGACCAGTGCCTCTAGCGATCCTGTCTGACCGCCCGAGACCCACCGCCCGTAAGTGACCTGTAATTGCAGGGGCTGCAGAGAAACACAAGCCGTCAACACCCGGACAAGTCCAAAAACAGGAGCCAGGCAATTTAACTATTGTAATATGATGGTCACCCTTTGCCTCCCCATTTTGTTCCAACTTTAATCAGCTGACTATCAAGGAAAAATGTTTTGAAGCTATACAATTAACAGTGTAAGAACTAGCAAGCTGTGTGCAGTCCAGGGAAGACCAAGAAGTCATCCTGCCACCCGGCCGACAAGTGAAGGATCCACACTGTCAGGCGGTACAAGAACTGCTTCCTGCCTGCATTGGGTAAAGATCTCTTTGCAGCCAAGATAATATGAGGACTAATAAGTCATTTGATATTGGGAAACAGTTATTTTCTGTCGTTTAGTTTTGTAGCTTGCTGGTAGTTATTAAAGCACGCCTTTCTGCTGTTCATCAACCGAGTGTTGCACCAATTCTTAGATCATTAGGTTTAGAAAGTGGGTTTTTAAGTGCAATGCTCGAGGGCCCCAGGCAGCGTTCTGGAGACCTGCTTGCTCAAAGGGCTTTTACGTGGGCGCTTTGCACTGCTGCTGCATGGGACGCACCACAGGTCTGACCCTGCCCTCAGACCTTCTTGGAAACAGGCTTCACACGCAGGTCACTGGGGACTCAGGGCTCTGAAGCTCGTCAGCAGACTGTTTGCACGCCGCCAGAAGAGATGGATGCACGTACTGGCTTGAAGAATCCAAGCGCACAGGTGAGAAGAGGGTTCAGCAAGGGCATTGCTTTTGTTCTTGGATCAAAGAGAAGGAGCATAGGATTCAAGTGTCTGTCATGCATGTCTCTGTGTTCATTAATGACTCTTGACACAGAGGCGGCTTGTGAATTTCTTACTGCTGGCATCAGCGATAAGAATTCATTACATGCCCTCCCTGGCTAACCAGGTGTGCAGTGTCATGGTACAGCACCAGCATGGTACAGAGGCTCAGGCCTCTCATCTCCCCTGGTAGCTTTGAACTGTACCAGCATAAAACAGAAACAAGCTACATAGCAGGCAAGGCAAATCTTCTCCTTACGGCCTCCTGAGTAAGGCTCTGCCAGACAGGGACCTTCTCAAGCCCTGGGAGCTTCTTGCTCCCTTTAAGGCTCTACATTTGCCATGGTGACTGGGTGCTCTGGGCCAGGCTCTCTCTATAGGATGCTCCCTGGGCAAGCACTGAGAAATCTTTCAGGACCAGATTTCCTGTTCTTCATGCCACTGGGAGCTTAGAACCAGGCATGCAGCTGGATTCAGTGCATAGTTCCATTCTGGAGGGGAACTTGGCAAACTGGTTTGTGTTTTCAGGGTCAGAACCACTAATCCGTGTCTTTTTTAATCCAGTTTTCCTGGTCAAGCCAGTGCAGCTGAGAGAGACCAGCTGAGCTCTGTTCTTTCCTGGGCACCAGCTGGAGTCCAACACCAGGGCTGGCCACTTGAAGCAGCACGAGCTCACCGCAGCATGCTCTGCGCCGTGCCCCCCAAGGCTCCTTCCATCTGCTGCTGACTCTCTACAGTTCACACATCTGGAGAGAACCCAGCCTGGCTTCCAGAACCTGTGGGGCAGAGGTGGTGCAAAAGGGTGGGAAAATACAGTTCCTCATAAACTACATTTGGGAACGAGGCGTGCTGACATGCACAAGGGCCCCCCAAGGCTAGCTGCACAGTGGGGATGTGCAGCTTGAGGACAGGGCCTGGCACGCATGCAGTCTGTTTTGCAGCACCGACTGCTCACTCCAATTCAATAGTGCAAGGGCAGCCGGGGTGCTGGCGGTACCATGCTGCACTGGTTTAACTTCTTGGTATCTGCAGCTGCAGACAGGTGACAACCGAGGGGATTGAAAATAATCCTAATTGTCAAGATGCAGAGAAAGCAACACTCAACCCACCATCTCAGTTGAAGTAACTGGCTGATCCACAAATCCAGTCAAACTCAGGGTAAGACCTTGAATCTTTTGCAGCCCAAAGGATCACTGCCAGAGATGAACGAACTCTCACAGACTACCTGGAAGGTGGATCAATAATAACCTTCACTCAAGGAGGAAAGTGAGGACCAAGAACAGCAGCTCCAGTTCCACAGTGAGCCAGCAGGCAGATGGGGACACCCTGACTTCCAACCTCTGCTGTACCTACAAAATGCCGCCCTTTTGTTGGGATCTAGCTCCCAGCTCCAGTGAGGCAGCGGAGATGAGATGCGCATTCTCCTGCACTGTGACGTGGAACCAGTGTTTAGTGGGAGCCAGCTCCACTGTTACTTCCCATGATCAAGGTGCTTTGTGCAATGCACTGCCCAAGCTCTCAGGTTCTCAGCAAGCAGCACGCACCCTGCTTACCCTCTAGCTTTGCAGAGAAGTAGAAGTAGGAGTCACCATCTCAGCCAGTCGAGTAGGTGGAGTGAGTCCACACGTCACAGGCAGGATGTTACAGGTTACAGAATAGACTTCTCAGGCACACAAGCTGAGATCACATAAGATCTGGCCTTAGGAAACTCATCCCTTCCTGTTCTGAGACCCACAGGGCCATTGCCAAGTCACTTAAGGCAAACGATTTCACGTAATGGACCAGCAGATTTCCTCTTATGCTTCCTTCCATTCACACCCGCTGACAACTGACTGGGAGAAACTTAACTTGATGGGAGAAAACTGAGAGGATGAAGATCCTGTCTCCTGACGTGCTAAGGAAAGACATTCCAGTGTTTTACTGTTAACACAGGAACTACTGCCAAGACCTTCTGAACAATCCCATTGTTGCACTAGGAAATGTAACCTCGCCCAAGGCAGGTGGCAGAGGGCACCGCGCACTTACGGAATCAAAGGAGTTGGAGATGAAAGGGGACCAAAGAGGTCACACCAGTCCACTTCCTCCGACAGTGCTCCCTCATACCTTCACCAGTCTTTTGCTCAGTCTGCTTTTTAAAGCGTCACCCACGGCACCGCAACATTTAGCCTAATCTCCAGTCCCTTGTTTGTAGGAGTATGCCTTTCTTCCAGGCTGCATAATCCCTGTTATTTATCAATTCAGTTTAACGTCTTGCTGGAGCAGCTTGTCATTTTCAGAAACAGCTTCTTCAGGGCAGCACGGCGTGCGGCACCTGGACACGCCACTGCCTCGCACAAGGCACGTCCGTCTTGGAGACCTCCCCATCCAGGTTTCTCCTGCAGCTACCGCTACAAGCAGCCCCCCAGGGCTTCCTGGCAAGTGCTCTCCCCAAGAACATCTAACCCACTCCCTGTTTCCAGTTATGTTCCCAGCTCCACCTTCCTCCTCCCTGCAAGGATGCTGTCCGTTGCAGAACCAGTCTGGGACACTTTACAGGTCTCAGATATGGCAGGGCATCCATCAATCCAGCCATCACGTCCCATCTCTATCATTCACAATCAACGCTGAAAAGTGCCATTATTAGCTATCCAAACTACGAGAACACCCACAGTGCTGGGCACTCGACAAACATGCAAGAAACAGCCCTGTCCCAGAGACCCCATCATCACAGACCGCATGGAGAAAAGATGCGCATTAAAAAAAAAAAAAAAAAGAGAGAGAGAAAAGGCTGGAACATCACCTTTAATGAACACTGCTAATGCCACATGGTGTTGCTTTGTCTACCACAGACATTCCCAGTCGCTCTCCTGCCTATCGGTTGCTGGCTAATCTAGTCAGCCTCATGCAGGGAGGCAGCCTCAGCCCACATCCCCCTCCTGGGAACACGCTGGAACACAAAGTCTGTACCGTCTAAACATTAACGTCCTAAATCCCAATCACATTCGAGACAAAACATGTCCTGGACAAAGAACCCAAAGCAGCAGTGGCACCCAGGAAGAAGCCAAACAGAAGGAGGCCACAGCCACGCGAGCTCCTCGGGAGAGGCTCTCGCTTGCTCTGCTCAGCTCTCCCAGCTGTGGGTTTAGGCAGCAGTCACTGCCGAACCCTAGCCTCGGGGGAGTTCCTGCCCGTCTGCACTGCACATCTCTGTATCCGAGGGATGAGCAAGACTCTCCGATCACCTGAACAGTCCAGATCCAGCTTGCAAGCTAGATTCACCCAACCGCTTCTTCTCCACGCCTTACCTTTAACAGCAAACACAGAAGCGGCTTTGCAAGGGAACCGATTCCCATAACACCTTCGCTGAAGGAGGTTTCTTCTTGACAGTACACTGCATCACAAAATCAGATTCTCCAGCCTCATCGTTGCACTTCACACCTGCCACGGTATTTGCCTCGCCCGTTTCAGGCAAGAAGCACCAATATACCAGCAGTGCAAGCACAATTTGGCCATATGTGTAGCTCATCCCTTTCCAAGGAGATAACTACTTCAAGGAATAGCAGCAATGCAGCAAAGTTTTCATTGACCTCGCTGGGCTGTGGATCAGGCCCTCTCAACATACAAGCACTGCAGGTATGCGTGCGCTTCCCCTGACCTGCAGGGCACAGCGGGAAGCAGCACCATGTGCATACACCTCAGCCACAGGCCAACAACACGCCCCAAGAGGTGGGGGAAAAACTATGTAGGCACACAGCCTTGCGCTCATCTGCCCTAAAGCATCCCCTTTTAACTAAGCAGCTTTAGAAAGTGATTAACTAAATCGGTGCAGGGCCCTTCCCTGCCTCGTGAAGGCACCTGGCCCATGTAAGAACACCACGCTCTTCCTTTGGGAAGCTAAATAAAGGCAAGGCAGACGCAAGCATATCAGACTCGGAGCGCCCACAAAAAAGTGGCGGCACCGAGCAGGCTACCTCAGCATCTAAATAGCTTCCAATCAGCACCTCTGGTGGGTGCGGACAAAGCTACAGCAACGAGGCAGATGGGGAGCTGAAGGGCTCTAGGACGGCATTAGCACTGGAGAGGTGTGACTGGGTCTGTGTGGGGAGAAAGACCGCTACCACCCTCATCCAGCCGAGGCAGATGACACCCCAGTGCTTCCATGCCCCCCCAAGCAGTGTACACGGCAACCCAGGACACTAGCCGCTGCCTGGGACAGGTGCAGTGCAGTGCTGAGAAGATGATACGGGGGACGGCCAAGCAATAAAGGTCTAAACTGGAGGCAACAGGACGAAGCTGCTGCTCTGCAACTTGGTAACCGATAACCACTCTCACGGCCGTATGCTCCCTTTAGCCTAACGCCATGACACTGTCTCAGGAAGTTTCCTCTCACTTGGGGGACTTGCTACCCATGACAGTCTGCTCCATCCAGGTTTTTCTTGAACCGATTCTACTCCCACCCACTTCTTCCCTCTTTGGCTATTTCTGTAGCTCAGATGCGCCATGAACATCTAACATGCTTGCTCCCCGCACAGGTGAGATGCCAGGGGCTTTGCTAGACGTGGTAGCTGCCATTGAAAGGCAGAGGCCTTTGCGAGATGCTGCAAGGAGCTACTGGCTTACCAACCAAGAGAACCAGACCCAGCGAACACGCACAGGCCAAGAGAGATCAGACGATGGCAGCGTGTGCACCCCCAAGCTTCCTATCAGCATCTTAACAAGCCGGCCGGTTTTACCAACGTGCCGTGGGACTTGGATATCCCAGTGGAAGGAAGGAAGTGAACCGGGGCTCTGTGGCTGTTCCCCCAGATCACACGAGCAGACTTCCCCTCCTACACAGTTCACTTCCCCGCGTTGCCATTTCTTGCCCAAGCATCCCAGGATCAAAGCTTCTGGAGCGTAACACAAGGACCTCCATTCCCTGTCGGCTCAGTGCTGATGGCTGTGGCTGCCTGTC
>NW_005842344.1:1032707-1040080 GCF_000455745.1 Alligator sinensis
CCCCCACTGTGTCTGCCTCCTCTGTCACACTGTCCAGCGTAAGGAAGGCAGCACTGGCATTTCTCTGGCAGTTACTAGCATGAAAGCATTAAGCTGCAGCCCCATGATGTACCACTCCAGTATTGTAACCCAGGCAGAAAGAAGGGCAGAGACTTGCCACATACTAAGCAAATAAAGTCAGGAATAGCACTCTGGTTGCAGCTCTGTTGCTTCCCCCATCTGGCAAGTCTGCCCCAACTGGCAGCCAGTTCTGGAAGGACAGACAGTCTGCAGGATTGAGTACACAGAGGCTTTGTGGAGTACAGCCAGCGGATACATGCCCAGGCTCAGCTGCAGGACTGGTCACTCTGCCTTGGCAACCACTGCGTACAACGCGCTGCCCTTGCTGTCCACGATCCCTGCTCATTGCCATCCGCAGACCCTCCGAGACCATCAACTCCAGCTGTGGCCCAAGGATGCCGCTCTGAAGTGTACATGAACATCTTCACCGCCAAGGCTGCCTGCCAGCGCAGCTTAGACTGACCCGCAGCGACTCGTACTGCCAGGCCTGGAGGCTGCTGTGCTCCGAGGCCTGCTGCGACCCAGGCTGCTAGAAAGGTTCCCACTTGCTGTCTGAAAGCAGGTCGTCTGTCAACAGCCAACTAACAAGCCCAACCTCTTCGCTCCGTTAGGCCTTAGGAAAATTAAGCAGTTTTCCATTAGCAGTGTCTATAACTCTTTGGGTATGGAAAAATGTGCCTTTTAACCACTTTAAAAGGAGAGGGGGCCTGCTGCTCTTGAGCTACAGGAATCATTGAATTCATCTGAGCAAGAGGGAAAGCCACAGCTGCCAATTAACAGAGCAATCACTGGGTGAGGGGAGACAGCCACCTGCCTTGGTAATTCGTCCGACTGGTTTGGTACTGCCATAGTCTGATTCTTCCTGCCGGGGCAGGGCGGCAGCTTAGCAGTAGAGCTCAGGGGAGTGTTTGCAACCATCAGAGACCGACCACTTTGGTCACTCGAGATCCTGCTCCAAGTACATTAGACTGCTTGGGTCCCATCCCTGCCCTGGCAGCTGATATCTACCTACAGTCGTCATCAGGCACTGCGCTGCAGAAGTCTACTTGGGGAGCAGCGATCCTCTCACTGCGGGTACCTGCAGCTTCAGACCCAAGTAAAATTACTGGTTCCAACTGCTTACGGTCTCATCATTTTAATTATCCATTTAAAGGGGCAAGATGTTATAGTCAGACAACAGCACTTCCATTTGGGCTTTACACCCCTTTTACAACTTGCTTGTGATGCTGTAGTAAGACTCGGAGCTTCTTACAAACTGAAGAACAGCGTTTGGAGAATATGATTTCTCTTGAGGGTGAGAGGTGGAGGGGAGGGGTTGCAGACAGTAGGAAGCTGCACTCACACCTTACCATTCAAGCACTGAACGCCCTGGATTTAAACTGTTCTGGTGAGAAATCTGCAACGCGGGGCTTTCTAAGCAAACAGCTGCCAGCCGGAAGGGGCAACACACGCACTAGTCACCGATACCTAACGCTGCAGAAACAACAAGCCACGACAGCACGGTAACAATGTGAGGTCCTGCCCAAGGAAGTTAATGTTTTCCACAAATTAACTGCTGCAACTGTTTGTTTCTTCTCAGGGGTTATTACAGGTGAGAGTCCTCATAACTTGGATCAGCAGTCATCGTGAAGACAAAGGAATGCTTACAAGAAAATAAGTGATCTTTACAGCTTAGCCAGTAACTCGATGTGTTCAAGAATCAGCACAACAGACGGTGTGTGCAATCACCGTGGCTTTATGCAGTCAAGATCAGCACTTGTCCCAACCAAGCTGGTTAATGTAAAGGAGGGGGACGTTGCCATGAAATACAAAGCTTGCTTCTCCAAACACAGGACCCAAGCAGCAGTCAGCCAAGTTTTCCTCCCATCCTCGACTGTGGCAGCAGCTACGCCCAGCAAACCCCTCGCCCAGGCGGGCTGCGGAGAACGCGCCGACTGACGACAGCCCCCTGGCGGCTCAGAACGGCGGGCAGAGAATCCCCCTTCCAGACCCAGAAAGAGGGATCTCTCTCCTCGGGGGGAACCATCCCCTAGAAAATACAGGGCAGATAAACCTAAGCAGGGTCACCAGCGCTTCAGGGGCACTTACATGGGCCATGGAAATTGCTGCTTGGTTCTGAAAGACCACTCTGCAAGCGTCTAGGGCACCATGCTTCAGGCCTACACTCATTTCAAGGCAGTTTCTCTCCCAAGATATTTTGTGCCGTGGAAAAGTTTTATGTAAAACAGGTGCTCGTAAGTACTCTCATTCTGGGCAAACCTTTTATTGAACAAGTGCATACAGCCCTGCTTTCCTGCAGTCACCTCTTAGGCAGCTGAATTCCTCATACCATTCATGAGGACCTTATAGCCCCGTGCCATAAGAAAGGTTTACCAGCCCTTTTGACTTTCTTCAGATTCATCACAGCCTTGCTCTGTGCAATGCAGGAGGTAGCAGATCAGCAAGACAGACTGGGCAGACCGTATCTAGACCAAACACCCCGGCTGAGAATCTCAGAGTCACAGATTTTACCTGCTTACAGCAGGACCAGACGACCTATACAGGCTTGCTCCAGGGCACAACCGCTTCAGGAGCTAGGAGGCTGGCATTCACCGAGTCACCTGCAAAGACCCCTTTGCTGGGATGCACCATCAAAACTTGATTCCAGTTCTCTCAAGAAAACAGCAACAGTAACTGAATGAAAAGGTTTACTGGGGGTTTGACTCAGCAACCCTCCTCTACAAGGTGTCCCACCGAGTCCAGCAAAGGCACAGGAGGGATACAGAATCGGTCTGCCGGTTCCTCCCCGGGACGAGACCAGTGACTGGTGGCTGCTCCACAGCAAATGTTTAGCAGCCTAGCAGAGGAAACGAGCGGGTGATAATCCACACGCGCAACACAGCCCAGCCTTTCACATACTGCTCGCGGGCACTGGGGCAGTCGTCTCAGTTTAGGGAAAATTCTGATAAAGAGGATCACGCTGATAAAAATAAAACACACTATGATTAGCATTATCCGCAGCAACCAGTCGACACGTTTCTTTGCATGCTGCTCGAGACGTTCAGACTCATCCTCCGGCTTCTCAAAGTTCTGGTCCACCATCGCCATCCTGAGGGGCCGAGACAATGTCTGGGGAACAAAGGCAGCTGGTTTTCAGGAGAAGGAAGACAACCTCTCGGGGCTGGTGAGCAACGAAGCCAAGTGGTGCTGACGGCCAGACCAGCAGGCTCTACAATGGAGACAATGCAAAGGGGCCCCAGTGGTTAATACTATGGGCACTCAGATTTGAGAACTGCAGTCTGAAGGGAGATGCCCACAGACAGATTTAGGACCTTAACTGAAGTAACCCAATTGCAGAAGTGCCAGACATCAGCAGCTCCCAAAGCCTTCAACAGTCAGACCTCCATAGCTTCGGACACCTCCACTTGAAAGTTTTTGGACACCGTTTCTCACATAGCTGAAGGTAAAACAAAAGATAAAGTCTGCCCTCAGTAACGACCACATGCATCAAAGACAAGACGGGTCCTGCCAGTGAACTCCTTCCCCCGTACCGTATTTAGCAGCCAGTTACAGATATTACTGTTTATACCGTATCTCAGCACATTCATGCGTTAGGCTGCGTTCCTACCGAGTTCCTAGTACTAACGGGTGCTACCTGGTTCCCTTGTTTAATAATGTTCAGTGCTGCCAAAGAGTTGTTTTGGAGACCGCAAGCCAAACTCAGCATTTCTTCTGCTAAATCCTCCTGCAGTTCTGATGATGCTGCAACACGGCATCCAGCTCAGTTGCTGACCGCTTCTCATCAGGTGCAAGTCCTCTACAGAGAACAAGGCAGAGAGGGTAGGATACTTCAAATGTTTCAAGGACTGCTCTCCCGAAAGCACTTTGCTATGTAAGCTGACAAGCACATTACATCACAGCTCACGTATCTTATCAACTGGAAAGAGCAGTAAGTTAAACACAGACCATGGAAGCCAGTCGTTAACATCTGGGCTTACACAAACAGGAAGCAAAACCCTTGCACCCAAATCAAAACACGTTTGGAAGTCAGAAGCCTTTGGAAAGCAGCTGTCGCTTCCCGCAGAGCAGCAAAATGTTATATTCCGATTTACTTACTGGCGCTTCCTGACACTCGGCTCCTCAGAATCTGTTTTTAAAGACAAGTAGTTACCTTGTGTTTTAGCACATCATAAACCTCCAGGCCTGACTCGATCAGGGCAAGCGGCCTTACAAGCAGCGATCCATGAAAACGACAAGAGGCCAAAGGAAATTAAAGGTTTAACTTTGTCTGGGCACCTGCCTGAGGAAACGAGTTTAGCAAACTTTGATGGAGGAGGCACCAAGCTATCACACACGCGTCCAGTTCAGAGAAATGGAAGAGACCAGCCTGAAGGAAAGGACTGAATCACTGTTCCCAAGTGACAGCAGCTGTTTCTGATCTAAGTCAAGCATAGCTCCTCCAGCAGCAGCTAGAGAAACTGGGCACTGATGTGGCGGGGTACAGCGGGGGTCAGTCACGCATTTTAGAAGAGTTAACGTGATCTGGACTCAAGTGGCTCCTGGACTACGCAATCTGCCGGTGCCAGGAGACACAGGTAACAATAAGACCAGACTCTTGTGTCCAACCCTGAAGTAAGTCTGAATTCACGCAGACCGATGCTCTCTGTCCTAACGCAGCCGAGCACAATCACATCGGGGCACACCCGGGCACTACACAATACCAGCATCTGTGCTAGCACTTCTACTCGTCTTATCAGCTGGTCTGACAGGCGTTCCAGGGTGACAGCCTCCTGGGGTCAAGCAGGCGTCAGCCGATTTGTAACCACCCCATGCACCAGCGTGCAACCCGGAGCGTCTGAACCAGGTTCTCAGATAGAAGCTTGCTGGTGATGAACAAGGGATCCTGGGGAGGCAAGGAGACAAAGTAAGATTAGGTGCACACACAGACATGGAACTGGGGCCCACCTGCAAGCACCTCTCACCCCCAGAGCATCCTCCTCCTCCTAATGCTTCTGGTCAGCATGTGGGCAACTGCCCTGTACCCACCGCAAGGAGCCAAGAGAGTCACAGATCGTAAGCTAGGTGCAGCCCCTCGAAGGCAACATGCTGCTAACTGACAATCTGCGCTCTCACTGGGGACAGACAGGTGTATCCTCAGCTGTACAAACACACACTTTGAGAGGAGAATTGAACAAAAAGAATGAAGTAAAAACATCTCAGAAGCTGTAAGGGGTTCCCTTGGCTATGACCTGCCCCCACAGAGAGCCATGGGTCTGAGGCCTGCTACCAGCAGCAGTCCCGGAGGACACTCGCTTCAAGGCTGGAAAGCATATGCTGGGGACAGCACCTGGCTGAGGTGGGTGACCCCCCCGGAGCTGGCAGCAGAACACACTGTGCCGAGCAGCTCACGCCTCATCTTGTCCGTACAGCGAGCTTTCGTCCGCAGGTGAACTGTTTCAGTGGCTGGGGTTCGCTCTTTCGTTGTAGTAGGAGTTCGTCCTGGAGCCAGGAACTGATTTGCCAGTGCCGTCTCAGTTGATGACGACTATAAGAGAGACATAGCCAAAAGGAGTCATTAACCCAATGCTCTGCAAGGGACGCTGGAGAATGAGTGATCTGGGGCAAGAATCCAGAGAGCTCTTCCACCGTTGCATCCTGAACAATAGGGAGAGAAGCAAAATGACAGCACAGACAGCTGCGACCGCAGCAGATCGAACTGCAGCACAGAGATCATTAAATGCCAATTCAGAGATGTGCCACGCAGGAGGCACAGACGAAAGGGCAAGCTGCGTGGAACAAGCAGCATCTGTCACAAAGGCTCGAAGGTCATTCTGGGACATGTCTAGAACGAGTCTGGAATGCCAGAGGTCACGGCCACTTGACTTCTAGATCTGACCGACACGCTCGAGGTTTGGAGGAAGAATGTGCACGTGTGGAATCCAAGATGAGACTCGATCCCCCCGAACAACGACAGCACCGCGAGCACAAGTAAAGAACACTTAGCATGGCATTTCAGGCCGGACAAGGGTCTTACCAACTTTTCAGCTTCCAGAAGTCCCTTTAAGAAATCCACTTTGCGGGAGTATTCATTCAGCAACTCGGGGGCAGGCTTGCTGCAAGCAGCAGAGGATATCATGAAAACCAGGAGTCAGCATTTCCTACTGCAAACATTTCATAAAAATCAAATGCACAGGGGCTGGGAGTCCTAGTAGAAACTACTCAGACAGGGTTACCCTCACGGCTGGTTCCCCAGCAGCTAGCTTTCAGAAGCATCACAGGTTGAACTACCCACAGAAAATGAACTCACCTGATACCTCTAGCGGTAGCTTCTCCAGGACACGGAGAGTGTGAGGGTGTGCGTGCAGGGGAGAGCAGGGTCAGAGACGGCTGCCTCGCTGACCACGTGTGCTTTTCCTGCTGGGAGGCTCTGCCCCTCGCGTGCGTGTGTCCCTGTGTGGAAGGCAGAGTGCACCAGGCACGCTGGAGCCTACCAGCAAGCTACTGGAGCACCTGTGAACTGGGAGAACACTGGAAGATTTCAGTCTAAACCCCCCCAAGACGCATCTTGCCACCCAGATCGCTCCTGTGGTGCATGTGGAGACTGAAAAGGCTCCGAGGTGCAGATCACTTCTCCCGTGTGTCTGCGCCGCACAGCGGAGCCCCAGAGGTCTAAACAGGCTGCCGAGCGCTCCTGCAGGGACTTCACTACTGGGTCGGACACGTGTTAATGGCAGTAAAACATCCTCCGGGGTAAGCAACCTCTCAGACTCCAGCCACATCGAGCAGCCTCGCCCAAGCACAAGCCAGCAACCTATTATCAGAGACCCAGACGTATGTGCAACTCCAGCGTCCTGGGCTCCATGTTTCGCAGGTACCAAACTAACTTAAAAACCATGTAAGATAAGCTGTGTCTGGTTAGAGAGCTCTCACCTGGAGTGTTTCTTTAGCTCAAGAAGCATCTCTTCAAGAGCACCTACCTACTGGAGAGAAAAACCCCCCAAAACAAGCAAAACTTTCACAAGTGTGGGCAGCAAGTGGAAGCAGCGACAGATTCTGAGGGCTATGCAGGCTGACCCTCAATTGATGAGAGCTTCCCTTTAATTAAACGTGATCTAATGATGCTTCTAAAGGCCCAATGAACGTGTGTAAACACAAGTCATTTGTGTGACGTTAAGCTGCACCACTCGCACGTGCAGACTGCAGAATCTGCAACCTGCATGAAAAGCACCTTTCTGGGCAACAAACAGATCCTCACTGCGAGATCTAGAAGCCTAACTTTACCCATGCTACTTCTGTGGAGCCCAAAGAAACGAGCAAGGCCAGATAATGCTGAA
>NW_005842344.1:1040111-1040413 GCF_000455745.1 Alligator sinensis
CCGTAAGGTGCTCCACACGTTAGCTGGCTGACAAAGCATTCCCTCCCAAAACCAGAAATACATCTCCAGCAACAGAGACTGTTTTAAATGATGAGTTTTGGATTGGACTCATTAAACCCAAGTGAGAAGCAGTTACAGGTGCCTCCACATCCCCTTGCCAGACTCTGTTATCTGCCAGTATTAAGGGTGTTTCTCCCCCTTCCACCTCCACACTGAACCCCTGGGCATCAGCCTACGCAGGACGACCCGTCTGACTGCGACGTGCCGCCAATGCAGGGCAAACCAAAACCTGGTAATGTTCC
>NW_005842344.1:1040423-1043364 GCF_000455745.1 Alligator sinensis
AGTAGTAACAGGAGCAGGCGCACGTTTCAGACAACATCATTTTCAGACCGACGAGGGCCCTGTGGTCTACAGCAGGCTGGACTGGGTGGCTGTCACCCGGCTGCCCGATTGTCAGAGCTACGGGCAGAAAGTCTGCTGCTATGACAAGTCCTTCTGGGAGAGGCAACGGGGTGCGAGGGGGCAGTGGTCAGGGCTGGGCACCTTGGGCAGCACCTCCTGGGAGGTGGATGCGGCCGGTCACCGGATTCCCAGCTCGGCTGTCCAGTGGAGATGTGCATCCAGGGGCCAGGGAGCGGGCGGGATGTGCCCGGTGGCACGGGCAGCCGAGCAACACAGCTGGCCCAAGAGAGCGAGGCCCCACGACGCGACCCTGGGTCTGGGGCAGGGAACGGGCAGCCACCGCGGCCTGGGCGCTCTCATGCCTACGCGACAAGGGCGGGAGCAGCCCGGAGCCGAAGCGACAGCTTCAGCCCCCACCCAAACCCCTCATATGCGTGGTGCCCACCAGCGGGGTGCACCGCTCCTGGCCCCGGCCCAGCCCCCACTCGCCCGGGTGGCAGCGCTCAGCCACCAGCGCTTCGCAGCGGCTCGGCAGCCGCACCAGGTTCAGCTCCAGATGTGTCCTGCCATCGCCGCGGGGCCCGGCTGCGCTGGCCGCGGGCCCCGGCTGCGCTGGACCCAGCCGCATGTCACTGGCGAGCTGCCATCTTTCCGCTGTGGGGTGGGGCCTGCGGGGACCCCGGCCCAGTGCCCCGCCCCAGGCCCAGACCCCTGTCTCCACACAACGGCCTGCCATGCGGGCAGGCGGAGGGGTCCGAGCCCCTGCCCCGTGGAAACCCCCCGCCCCAGCCCCTGCCTGCACGTGGCGGGAGGGGCAGAGCGACGGGGACCCGCTTGCACTCGGCACCAAGCGTTCCCCGGGGAAAAGGCCGGCACTGGCACAGCAGCATGAGTGAGCACGACCGCACATGACCGGGTTTAAAAAGTGCAATGTATTCATCAACAAGTCGATATACTTCTGGCCTCAGTGAAGGCCATTACAACATCAGAAAGTCCGCAAACCGCCAAGGAAGCTGTCGTAGAAACATAACCGGCGCAGAGCAAGGCCCCAGGTTCCCCCGCTCCCCTCTGGTCCTACCAGGGCCCACAGGGCCACACTTTCCTCCGACAGGCTCAGTTCCATGCACTTTACTTAAAGCAGATTTAAGATCCTACTTCTTTTGCAGTTCCTTTTAATTTAGATGTCTTACAAAGAGCAGAATATCGTTTGCTATGAACAGCTCCGCTCGACCTGGGCCTGCTGCGAAGGGCCCGGCCGGCAGCTCCCCAACCACAAGGACACGTGCGCACCTTCACGGCCCTCGAGGGATGGCGCCGGAGCTGCAGTCAACCTTCAACATAAGGATCGGGCGTCTGAAATATTTCACTCGGGCATAGGTGGCACATGCGAGTAAGGGTCTGAAAACCGCCGCTTCACTTTTGCTGTTGGTTCATATTCATCCACAGATTCCTGAGCCTGGGCCACAGCCGACCCTTGTGCAATGTACACGGAGTGGATCTTATCAGGTCGCCTTGCTGGCCGCTCCCTCCGTCTCACCATGAGTCGAGACACATCCGTAACTGAAGTCCTGCCCTGGGATTCTGTCAGCTTGAGGATCCCAGGAGGAAGTCTTATATTTGCTGTTGGCATCACTGGATTTCGGCGTGGTAGTTTCATGCTGAGCAGCATCGAAGATGATCTGTGTCTTGTAGCCAAGGAGGCAGGAGAGGAGTGTGCGGAGGCCAATGGAAGAGAAACACCAGGCGCTCTGCTAGAGTCTCTGTTGAGCACGCCGAGGCTCTGGTCACGGCTCTGGAATCCAGACGGAGCAGCTCCTTCAGAGAAAGGACAAGACACTTTGATGGTAAGACGCACGGTTTTAACACACAAATGGAGACTATCAGTTTTAAGCAGATGTCAGGCTGCAGGACAGGGGTAAGGGGATGTAGAAGATAAGAAAGCACGTACTACCTTAATACTGACCTTCGGCATCCAGCCTCCCTGCTCGGTCGCCCAGCAGGCTTTCCGTGCTTGCCGAGGTCTCTGAGTCCACGTTTTCCTCATCAGAGCATCGCTGGTCAAGCTCAGGTAATCGGTAAGTTATGTCTTCCCTGCAAACATGCACACTGTAGCACTCCAGAAGGGCAAAGACTTTCAATATGTACCAAACCCACTGACATGAACAACTAAATCTCCACCTTAACAACCTATATTTCAAAGTATTTGTCTTTACCTGTTAACCTCTTACTTTCTCTTTCCAACTTCCTAAAGACTTGACTAAATAATTAAGTCATTTTGATATTGCCCTACAACATTAAAGCAGCGTGTTATGCTACCTCTTAAGGCACAAGGAACAAGCTGCAGAGCTAAACGGATTTAATCAGGAATGGAAAACTGGGACTCACTTTTCCTCCTTAATTGATTGGATGCGTTCAATCAAAATCTCCTTTTCTCGCTTCTCAGCATCAGATGCTTCCTCTTCCTCCTGAAGTGAGCCCAGCTCAGGAAAATTATTGTCGTCATTTCCCTTAGGCTGGGGGCTTTTATTCTGTAAGAGATAACCGCGTCATATTTCTTGATCAGGCGCAAGATAAAGCTACGCTCTACTCCGGATAGTGCATTGGGTCTAAAAGGCAGAGGGCGGGGGAGACGGCACGTGAAGGACTCCAACAGAAGTGGAAAAGAGTTCTTAGTTACCCATTCCAGACACAGATTTGGATAGGGCAAAGAGTAGTTGAATTTCTCATGAAACATTTATTCACCGGATTTGTTTCAGCATCCTCTATTAGAAACTCAATTTGCCCTCATTTACTGGTATTTCGTTTTGAGAGTCAATTAAAACCAATATGAACCATTTAGAACTTCTGACAAGCAGGGAAACAGCTGTACATGCAGGTAGGG
>NW_005842344.1:1043395-1079499 GCF_000455745.1 Alligator sinensis
TGTTGGTGCACGCGGTCTGGATTGTTTTAAGTGCCTTTTCAACCAAGCAAGTTCCCAGTCATGCAGCAGTGCCACAAGAGAAGTAACCATGCACGGAGAACCCGTCAGGTATTGTACATACCAGTACCCCCTCAGAAGGAGAAGAAAACCCAAGTTTTACAGGCCAGAGCTAAAGAAAGACGAAGACCAAATTCACTATGGCAGGTAATTGCAGAAAGCTGTTTTTCTGATCAGAAAAATTTCATTAAAACTATATAGATTCACAGCACGTCTAGCTGTTAAGTATTTTTGCTGTTATGCAATTTCAAACCAGATAAATCACAAAATATTAAAGGCTTTATGAAACAAACAATCTACCCAAGCATACAGCTACATGATAAGTCATCATCACAATCCTTTCACTCAGCTCAGCATACTTTAACCTTGTAAAACAGCTCATTGACAATGTCAAATCAAACAGCTTTTTAAGTTTTTCTTGTCCACCAGTGATATTTAGCTGTTCCTGTTGTAAAATCCTCACTCCTGGTTAGATTTCTAGGGTTTGCAGAACAGCTACAGCAGCTTCTGATCAGCAAATAGTCGTACAAAAGTCAGTACTGAGGTCCACGTGGAGAATCTCATTCCTCAGCTGTCAGACATCTTGCATCCTTCTTAAAAGTGGACATGCAGCTTAAAACCTACTTGCCTAATGCCACTTAGCATCCAAACAAGAGGTTCATACCACAAATTGAAAAGGGCAAGGCCTTAATATGACCTTCCTTTAAAAAAAAAAAAAAATCAATTGATCTATGGGATGACCAGGCTGAGGAAGTATGGCGAAAATCACAGTGCAAGTTCCATCTAGCAATGAGCACTCATTCATGAAGTCAGACTAGGAGTATTTAGGCAGGATTTGATCCAGATCACACACTACGTAGTACAGAGAAGCAGGATATGGTAATGCAATCCTTGTCCCACCACCCTTCCCATACTGCCTCCTTAGCCAGGAGGTGCAAGCACTGGGTCTGGGGTCAGCAGTGTAAGACCCACCTCTTCCACTACAGCGCCTTCATTCTCTGTATTTCAAAGCTCCTCTGGCAAACCAAAAGGCAGGCAAATACCAACTCCCCAGTTGAAGAGAAGGGGTGACCGAGTCCAAGGAGACACTTGAGTTGTCTAAGGCTATTCAGGCAGTTTGTGGCAGAACTAGAAACAAGTTCCTAAAGTGGGCAATTTGTTTCACCCACTAACCCACAGAAAGACAACAGATCTATGTACTATATGCATTTTAAGACATCTTCAGCCCCAAAGAGGCTTTGATCACGTGATGCCTTTGCACAGTTAGCTAATCTAGAAAGCGCGAGACACGCAAGATAGCCTCTGCAGAGGACACCTGAAACAAGAGAACCACCACAGCCCCTGGAACGAAGGACTCCTTTTGCTGTGGAACAAGCTCACCAAGTTCATATTCTGGCTAGAGGCGGCACTGGGCGGGAACCTAGGTGCTCTTCAGAAGTCACCACACGTCCAGGAGGTACTCTCTGTTCATGTCCCTAAACCCAGACTCCCATGTGGCAGCACAATTAGTTCCTAATAAAGTGCTGGGCTCAGCACCCCCACCGGGGTCTGCCTGCTGGGATGCGAGGCCCTGGGGCTTGCCGCAGTACTTACCGTGTTTTGTCGAAGCAGCGAAAGCCGACGGAAAGCAAGGCTCTCGGCTGCTTCCAGCTGATTAATCTCAGCCATTTTTATCTTGTACTTTCTCAACTGCTCTTTTATTAGCAACTCCACACACCTGCATGAAAGAGCAGAAGTTTATTCAGAAACTTGTCTCCAAGTAGACACGTCCTATGGACAGCTATGGGGATGAGAAGCATCACCAACATGTGGATGTATCGTTAACACTGTCAGTGACTATATCCAGGTCAGGGATGTCAGACGGACATGGGGATGGGTCCCTCAAAGCCAGCTCTCCAGATGAATTCTTTACAGAAGCGGTGCTGCGTGATACAAGGGGAAGAGGCTATGCAGGCAAGCAAAACCGACCACAATCACAAAACAGTGCTACACAAAATGATGCACGTTCTCACTGGGAGAACCCAAACCTCACACACTGTCTCCATGCAACAATGGTAAATGAACAAACATCACCCAGCCTGCTACCTATTTCCATTGTCTCTACCTGCTGTCCTCCCTGCTCCGGCACAGAACGCTCCCGAAACTGCCCTTCTCCACCTCTACGGCCCCACGGGAAAAGCAGACCGAATCAGAAGTTGGAAAAAGCTGTCACTTCATCATTTTTCAAATACTTCTTTAATTTCTCCTCGGGCTCTTTGTTTAAATAGATGGAGGCTGCTCAAAGGGCGGTCTGACACAGCAAAGGTCATAAGCACTTGGAAAGCTAGAGAAGCTGCAGTGAATCCAGAAGGCCTATTAGTAGTCGGCACAGACGGCACGGGCAGAACTCCCAACTCAAGGAAAGATTCAAGATAAAGGCTGATGGGCTCCCAGGCAGATGTAAAACGTACAGGTTTGTTCCTGCCCCTATTACAATCAAAATAGTGGTTCTTTTCTCAACACAACATTTATACACAAATGCATAATCATGATTTTTATCCTATACAAATATGCTGTTGTATCCCCACCCACCCAGGACCCCACTCACAAAACCAATAAAAGGAGTAAGTGTAACATTTTCAAGTGCTGACTAGCACTAATGTTACACAGCAATGCCTTGATGCTCCAGTCAGGGCTCCTTGTGCAGAACAAGACGCAAGGCCTTGCCCCAATGCAGCTTTCATTACTTTTGATGCACGATACAAATGAGCACGTACGTGTACAAAATGCTGTACACTAACCTTGCATGTGTCTCAAGAACAAGAGTGTCATCCCATTTTACATGCCGAGAAACTGAGACAGATGAAGGGCTTGAGTAAGGACACAAATTCAGGGGCCCAGTCAAGATGGGAACTTGGACCGTGGCAATTTCTCAGTCCACCAAAACCACCTTGTTTACAGGGCTGGAAGATAGTTCATTCAAGGGGATAGTGAAATGCAAGAAACAGGAGGTGCACTTGTCCACGCAGGGCTGGAAGGGCATTTCCCACACTACATACTGACCACAGATAGATCCCAAAGCAAACTATCTGACACTCACATTGTTGTCTTTGAGACGTCCTTCATGCTGGTTAGAGGGTCTGAATTATCAGGGCAGCGCAAGAGGCATGGAGCAAAGATGATAGCCAGAGCGTTAGGTGACATGCGGTTTATATCTTCTATCAGGGCCACCCTGAAATTCAATGCATGGAACAAAAGTGAATATTTCTCAGCACATTTTGCTAGAAACAATCCGATCAAACTTTTCCCAAGTGTAGCAACAAGATGGTTAGGGGGTAATTCCCAGAATGATTCACTACGTGCAGAAAGTCCTGGGAAATGAGTTAAGTTTACATCTTGTTGCACAAAACAGAGTGCAAGAGAACGTAATCCAAAGACTGAGATAGCCTGGATAAGCCCTGCTTAGCAAGCCAGTTGCACCTTACCTGTAAAGTCAGATATCATTATTTTTAGGACTCTAGGATCCTTTGACAAGCACAGCCTTTCCAACCTGTGCCCTATTAGCACTTTCCACCTCAACACCAGAATGCTACAAGCACTTAGTGCTTATAATGCTTGTCATTCAGCTATACTGGCATCTTCACCAGTGGATATTCACAGAAGCAAGACACTTATCACCACATTAATGCTGAGACCCCACAAGAACATTTTTTTTAAAGTGAAAAAAGTGGTGGGAGGACAAAGCAAAAGAAATTCAAAAGTCTGCTGACAGCCTTCTTCAGTGAAGCTTCTTCAGTAAAACCAGAGCTCTCTCTGGGACAAGCACACAAGAAGCCATCCCTCGGAGGTCCCAGGAAGGAACAACACTCATTCAAGACGGCTCCACCGTCAGCGCACGGAGGAAGGAACACTTTCAAGAGGTCCTGAACCAAGATTCTAATATCGAAGACAAGACCATCAAAACCACTCCTTTAGGACGTGCGAGTACGCACATGAGTGCAAAAGCAAACTGCCATTTTATATACAAAAAACCCAAACAAATTGCCAATACTAAACTCCCTCATCCTTGTGTCAATTTTACAGGACAACAGTTAAATCCTGCCCAGACCACCCCAGAAGTGTCAGGCTGCCAGGAAGCTTGCAAGGTAAATTCATCATGCCTTTGGTGAATAGTCATACCTTCAGTTTACGTGACTTCCCTAAGAGTCACTGGAAAAATGACATGGGAAAATGGAATTAGCACTAAATAAGACGGAAAATTCAATTACTTGACCAGGTGGAAGACAAGTCGCTCCAACGTGTTGTGATTGGCTTGTGGAAGCTGGTCAAGGACGCTGTAAATGGCACAGAGCTGCTCCTGCTTTTCTGGCAGCTCTGCATAAGGAGATAAGAACACAGGATTTAATTCAGAGCTCACAAAAGTTCTGCTGCCCAAAGCTCCCACTGATTGTCCTTTGAGGCTCTGAGCAAAAGTAATCACTGCACAGAAAGTAAGAGTGTAGCTAGGCAGCAGAGCCGTTCGTACTTTTGTACGTAATAGTTCAGCTGTCACCAGAAAGTCTAGCCTAGACACCCCCGGTCTGAAGAACGGGAATGGAGTACTGAGGTCACATCAGAAACTCTGGAGACAGACATTTTCTAATCCCAATTTAGGGTCGACACCTTCTAGCAAACACGGTTGGTGCTGGGGCACCGAGTCCTCCAGTATGGTAAATAACACAGCGAATTCTTCCAAGTGATTACAAACCTACCTACTGCTCGGAGGAAGTCACTGTACTGCGCAAACGTCATGAGGGGATCTGGTAACTCCCGCAGCCACTGCTTCAAGATCCCAGTGATAGTATGAATGGGAAAATTCTCCAGTTTCACTGAATTTGGATCTGAAAAGAGTTAGCACATTTAGATATTTGATTCCTCAAATAGGCAGAATCAACTTTCAAAGTTGGGAGCTCTGAAAGAATTCCAGCGCTGCTGCATCTGTACTCACAGAGCCTGTACAGCAACTGGGGTAGGTACGTCAGAGCGTGCGGTAGCCGATTACAGCTACACAACTGTACATCAGGCTCCACAGTGCAGACGCTGTCACTGGGAAGCTTTTCTGATGTGAAAGAGCGAGTTACAGGTGCTCCGAGACTGGCAAGGCAGCAGCACGCTGCGCATGGAACCAGAAACGACTGATAACATCATCTCTGACCTGACTCCAGTAACTGCTTCAGCTCCTTTATGCGATTCGCTGACCCAGATTTCCGGTAGATGCCTTCTGTGTAGAGGCCATGCATCTCCACATATTCTAGCAGTTTCTCCAGGACCACGGGGACTGAATTCTTATCACTGGTTAAGGAACTCACACAAACCCCAAAGTGACGCGATTCTGCATCTTGGTCATTCTAGAATTGATACAGTACAAGTGTGACTTGGATCCCGATTTCCAAGCTACCAAATTCACTTAAGTTATTGTCTCCTGCTGCACCTGGCTCTGAGACATGAAAGCTGAACGCTTTACTCCAGGCTCTCTGCTAACTTTTAGTTGCAGGAGGCCCCATGGCGGGCACGCTGCCTGGACGGTAACACTGTGAAGTTGCAGTTGTTCAGACCATCTCCGGTATCAACTTTTCTAGCACATTACGTGAGTGCATTCTAAAGGCGGAAGAGCTCTCACCTTTCTTCCAAAACCGGATGTACAGCTGCTCTGAATTTTGGACACACATTTCTTGTGACAAGCCAACTTGCAACCTACAGAGAAGAGAGGAGTGTTACAAACATCAAAGCAGATTCAAATGCTGAACTTTCTCTCACTTGTTGTTTACTTTGAATAAGCTATACGCAGCGTGCTTTCCAAATTGTACCTCGGGGCATGCCAGCACTGCAGTTGACTGAAGCATGTGTACAGAGGGCTCTAATTTAACTGATAATTTGCCCTGACTTGTCAGCAAACATGAGGTTGTGCTGAGATGTGGGTGCTCCCACATCTTGAGTTAACTAGTTTAAAGCTAACCAAGTTACCTCAACACTGTACTACAGTCACTTATAGGTCTGCAGCCTACACAACCCCTTCATCTTTGTAAGAGAAATGGCAAATCACTCTCAGCTTCATGGCAGCACTGGCTGGATAGACCATGGCTACATGGAAGTGGTAGGTTTCCTTTCTTATTTCACCTAAATCCCCCTCACCGCACAACCTTTTGCCACAAAAGCAAAAGCAACAAGCAGTTGCATTTAAAGCACGGCTGTTGCTCCATTGAAGCGGCTGGAAAGAACTGCTACTTCCTACTGTGACAGCTGCTTGTACCTGCCCTCTCACTGCATAAGGCTCTGCCTGCCTTTGCCTCCAGTCCAGCCAGCTGCCTGTTAAGCCCTGCTTGTCTGCACCCACCACAGTTGCAAGGACTCGGGCCTTTCTGAAGACTAAGCAGAGCAACAAGGCACTTCACTTACTGCTGCAGAGACAGGCCTTCTCCATGGGCCAAATGTAGGATGAGCACTGCTCACACGACTGCCGAATGCTCACTTGGTAGTTCATGAACACGTGGCCATTGTGCTCCTCAATCTGGGAAGGAGGGAGAGAAGTGAATCGCTCTCTGTTTATAAAGACAGGCTGCTGCCATGGTATAGGTCTTCTTTCACAATTTCCTCTGCCAGTCCCATACCTATACCCAGATGTTCTTCTAGCCCAAGGGAGCGAGCTGGCTCACTTCAATAACCGTGACATTTACTGGAGAGTAACTTTAATCCAGTCACAGGGAAGCTAGAGCTTGCCAACACTGATCAGTCACTTGTCCTTTAAACATTTTGCATATTTTGTATCCTAGAAAAGATTTTCACAGGTGAACTAGATGTGTTTAGGGATACCAGGCCGCCTACCTGGACAGCAACTCACTTCAACCAAAAGCCAGTGCCAAATGCTTCTGTGCCAGCGGTGAAAACTTTAAGCACACAACTTTATCTAAAGTGGTCGAACCCAGAGAACAATCAGCTTGTGCATCAAGCACGAGCATCCACACCCCTTAACGTACAGCTTCCTAGCACAGTTATGCAAAGTGTTTAATTGTTTAGATGTTAATTTAGTTGCAAGATT
The DNA here is from genome assembly GCF_000455745.1 of Alligator sinensis. Taxonomy (NCBI): domain Eukaryota; kingdom Metazoa; phylum Chordata; order Crocodylia; family Alligatoridae; genus Alligator; species Alligator sinensis. Next base: position 1,050,507 of record NW_005842344.1, read on the forward strand.
GACGTGTCAGGTTTTATCCCAGAACCCAAAAACTGACCGACTGCAGGTGCATGGGAAGCCTAGTGCTGGGGAGCCGGTTTCCAGTGCCAGGCTCCCTGCGTAACCGTACATTTAAAAGGCATGCCTGCAGCTGGATACACGCAGGCAGCCAGGGTCAGGACCTCCCAGATCCTCAGCTGCAGACCTGTCCATGGTGTGGAGGCAGCTGGGCATCAGGGACCTCCATGCCACACGTTCAAGTTAAAGCACAGAGCAAATCAGCCACAAACATATTCCACACTGAAGTCACCATTAAATAATGAACATCTTTGTTAATTTCTTTAAGTTCACACTTGTGGCTAATTTGGATTAATTTTCACAACTGGTTCTGTGTAGACAACCCCATAATGACTGAATAAAGTGAGCCCATTCCAGGAAATGGTTCTGCGCTCTGCTACACGATTACAGCCAAAAGCAGCAACATGATGCAGTTAAGAGATTAACAGTTAGTTTATTTTGCAAACCAAGTATCATTTCAGTGTAGAGTCAGTGGGGTCAGCACTCTGGGGAAGGGTTTTCCCCATACAGCACTTAGTAGGATGGGGGAGTCCTGCTTTTTACAACAAAAATAATACTCACTGCACGCTCTTGTTTCCGTTTCTTCTTCTGCGCTTTGCTGTGCTGCAACAGAATAAAAAACCCTGTATTTGTCTTTAAGGATTCCTCTCACCACTGAACCTCACAGCCCCCACTCCAGCACCACCCTCGTTTAAAATCTCCTACGGCCCGTTCCCCGAGGCAGCTGCACGAGGACCCTGTCAGAGCTCAGCGAGCCGTCTCCCGAGCAGCAACCAGAGCTGCGGCACCATCTGAACAGCTTCTCGCTGTTACTGTTTCAGAATCTTAAAAAAATGACCATCGTGGACCAAGGTAAGACTTCTCCTAAAGCCCCTAGCATCTGTTATGTGGGGGACTTTCACTAATATGGTGAACAATGTTTCCAAAAGAACAAACCTTCTGTGGAAAAATGTTCTGAAGTTACATAGCTTCCTCATGGCAACGGTTGGAATAAATGTGGTTCTAGTTTTCTAGAGTTTAAAGTAACTTCCCTCACACAGCGTGGCTATACAATGGTTGACTGTAGCATACCTTGTGCTGCTCAGACTCCTCTTTTTTGAAATATTCCCGGGAAAACTCATCAAGAAGGGATTGGAAGATATTTAAAACTAGCTTGACTTCTTTCTCTTCCATCTCTTTTGCCAGATTTACAACTAGAAGCTGATAGTTTTCCATCAGGTCTTTATAGCCAACATGGATTTTTCCATTCTAGAGAAAATAAAGGCATTAGTCAAATATGAACAACCAGTTTAATACAATGGATTGTTCTTCTCTTCTGATATTGTTGATACAATTTTGGATACAGTTTTATGGCCTATTTTGACAAATCAGGTGTGTGAGAGTACACACAATTTTAGCTGAAGATAATACATCACAAAGCAGAGTCAGAAAAGTGTGCTACGTGAGGGAAGGGAAACCAGAAGAGGCAAAGCGAGGGCAGGGAACGTGGGAAAGCACTCTGCATTCTTCTGTAGCAACTCACGCAGCCACAGACACAGAGTGAGGACAAGGAAGACAGGCGACCATCTGCAAGAGTGCATATTTAACAGGTAAACAGAGGCGTCTCTTCTCATGAGCAGTCTGCAGGATTTGGCAGCTGCACCCAAATTTCTTTGCTGAAATAAAAATACTGAAATATTTGATTACTTTTTTTCAATTCCTGCTTAGCTCTTGTAAGAGCCTGGCCAAAGGCAAAACTAATAAGGGGAGCTAAAAAATACACTTAACCTCCCACTCTTTTGCCAAGCTACTGTTTGTTGCCTCCAAAACCAATGCGAGCATCTCACAAAGCTTTACTTACAGGAACAGAGTACATGGTTTTGATGTTTCCTCTAAACTTGTCTGTGGCTTTGAAAAACAAGCATTCAATAGCAGACTTCTGAGAGTGCAAGTCATTTATCTGAAAGGCAATAATCTTTGTCACAAAAACATATTTAAGGTGAAAATGTACAGTCTATATTAAGCCATTAGCCATTTGGCCAAACCAGACCAGACACTTCTGCAGAAGTAAGGAGCTGCTATCAAAGTAGTACAGTTATTACCTAGTTTCTCCCTCCTTCCCCAATCACTGCCCTTCTGCTCCCAACGGGTTTTCAAAAGGCAAATGAATCATTCTTGTGCGCGCTTTACTGCAACACTGCAGGTGGGGTAAGTAGTTCCTGCCTCTAAGCAAAGCACCATGCAAACAAAGCTACACAACTGCTGGTTCAGGAGGGATGCACGCAGCAGCAGCGGCACGGTAATGCTGCCTGGGACAGAACTGAGCCATACAGATTCGATCTATGTGCATCAAGCACCTCAGGACAGAGGAAAAACTAATTTGGTGTCATGGCACAATCTAGTTTTGCATCAAGTTATCAAAGCCTTCGGCACGCCACACTAGAAGAGCTGGACAGCTCCCAACTACCAGCAGGGCAGCCGTATAGGGGTGCACAAAGCAGGACCTATTCGAATCGGATTTGGCCCGAATTGGGGACAGTGATTCGATTCATTGATTGGGATCACTGTCCTCAATTCGAGTAAGCCGAATCCGAAGATTCAATCCTGATTCGGAGAATCAGCGATTCGGCCGTAGACACAGCTTTAGATGTTTTTTCTACGTACCTCGAGTTACCAGGTGCAGCTTGTGAACGCTGCGATGCTGGGGCGGATGGAGTGTCCCACACAAGTGGGGGGGACGGACGCCCACGTGCTCAGCGATGAACCTGGAAGTGGACTGGAAGTACTTCTGCTGGGGGGGCCCCCTGGCTTGGCGATTGGCCGCAGGGGGACCCCAGGTGCCCCCAGACCCAGGAGGCATCAGTTGCCGAGCTGGGGGTGGGGGGACCCCCAGCGTGCTCCCTGGCGGACCCGGAAGTGCTTCTGATCCACTTGCAGGTCTGCTGCTCCTGTGGGACACTCCACGCACCCCCGCATCACAGCATTCACGAGCCACCGGCTACCTAGAGGTACGTAGAAAAAACATTTAAAGCTGTGTCTATGTCCGAATCGCCGTCTCTCTCCGAATCGATGGTTTGATTCAGAGAGATTACAGGATCTCCCGATTCGATTTGGATTTGAAGATTCAGCCACTGAATCGGGCTGAATTGAATCAGCAACCGAAGTGTCGCACCGCCCTACATCCCGACTATTTCAGGAAAACTTAAAAAACAAGAAAAATAAATAAGCAAAATATAAAAGTCAGGAAAAACTTCCACACCAATTTACTTCAGTTTTCCACAGATAACTAGCCACAGAACGCCTTCTATTCTACTTCACCGATTTTCACCTTGTTTAGAAGGAACTCATCGAGATATTTCAGCTCATCGGCATTTGTGATCTTGCGGGACACAGACACTCGCCACTTCTCAGACGCAGCTGTAACTTTGCTGATCTTAATAGTACGGCTCTTCTTTGCTTTGCCAGCGTCTTTCACGTGGCTCTCTCCTGCCTGAGGGTGACCTGGTTGTCCAGGAGGGCCTGGGATAAGAAATATAGATTTTATAAACGTTTTCCAGGCAGGATGATATCAATCAATTCCATATCACCAGAAATTTAATTGTGGCCATTTTTCCACATTGTTCTCTGCACAAACCTTTAAAATATATATATCATTCTAAGAACTACACCGGAAACACAGTTAACACCAGTTTTGTCCCTCTGGGCCCAAGATGAATCTCAGACATGTCTCTGAATGCCCAAGAAGGACGTTTGTGCCCAAAAGCTCGCAAAGAACTTTTTCCAACTATTTAGTTGGTCTTATAAAAGATATCGCATCTACCCAAAGAACCTTGTTTGCCTTTATGATGCATCTATTTGAGCTTTTTTAATAGTAATACCACGAGACCCCACTGTTAAAGCCGCTCAAGAATGGAGACCTAAAACTCCAGTCTGAACGTGGTTCCCCGTGTCTAGCCGAGTAGAGGACTCTCCGGCAGGATTCATCAGGAGTGAAGGAATGTGGCAGCAGAAAAATAAGAGCTGAACATCATCATCATAGAAACTGAATTCATCCTTTCCGAACACTCTTGCATTTAGTACTCTAGTAGCATAAACCAAGGGTTACTTTCACCATAGTTATATTTTGGTGACAGACTGGCCAAAAATAGCATTAAGACTATCTAACAAATGCCTCACATGGAACTAAAATCTGAAACTATAGAGAATACTGCACATTTTGTAAAATTAGAAGATTCAGAAACTCTCTCTCAATAGGCAACAGAACAGAATTTAAAACCCTGCTTTAATTGCATCGTTTCAACGAAAACCCCCAAAACCCAAACACACAACTTCTGTACGCAACAGGCACTTGAACACTTGAAGAATTTTCATTTCAACTGATCCCACAAGTGCAAGTTTTAATGCAGAAGACACCCATTTACATTCCTCTGCGCCCATCGTGGCAACTCACATTCCGACACTTGCTGCGGTTCCGATGTTTCTCGTATCAAAGCACATGTTACAAGTGAAATATTCTCCCCTTCCTCTATTGCATCCAGACTCTCCTTAAGGTTTTTCTTGTCTGTTTTTTTCCCCAGGAATCGACGCAAAGGACTTTTGAACGTAGACCTAAAAGTAAAGTCAACACAGGTTTTTCTCACACAATCAGGCAGGATTCCATTATGAATAGGTGACTAAGAAGTAAATCTCCAGAACAGAAGTTATTCAGCTCCAAAGACTGGCGAAGTAAAACAAAACCAGAGGAAAGGGGAAAGAGATTAACTAGCTGGATCGCATTTACTGTGGAGAAGTGTGACCTCTCCGTGCTCCATTTTCCAACTGTTTCAAGTTCACTGGAGATAAATTACCTATATAAGAAGGCCCTTTTCCTGAAAATCCACTGCTAGAACCACAGCTACAGGCAGAATGAACGAACCAAACATCCAATTCATGTCAGCTACGGACACTACAGCAATTTTGCTGACTGGCTGAGAAAATTCCCTGCTTTTTCTTTTCCTGCCCCACGTGCTAGTGTCACACATTCTGGTGCGGGCGATACCTGGGTGTACCAGGGTAAATTAAGGAAAGGGAACGCTCATTAGTCCATTTGGTTAAAACCAGCCCCATGGCCACAGAGAATACATACTTCGCATCCATCTGCTGGCTAGAAGACTGCAGTGGAACAGCTGAATCCACGGGTGATAACTGCTCTGTTGACTTCTTTTGCAGAGCGTGTTTTTTGTTGATCTTGTCTTCTTCGGTTGTATCTGGAGGTGGCTACAGCACATTAAAAACACCATAGTCTTTAAAATGAAACAAGCGTCATATCCTGTATTTACATCTTACTTTTGAAGAAATCTATAATCAGGTTCTGTTTCCATAAGAAAATCTAAAGAACCTGCTTCATCCAAGTTATTGATTCTTTATTCGGGGAGATGCTCTACGAGGCACAATGCCTCTTCTAGGATTCCGTTTTGAAAACGGAAAATGGAAAGAATAAACTGCTGTATAAAATCCAGTGAACAAAACCATCCATCTTACATGGAAATCCAGCCAACCAAACCTGACAGGAACTTGCCCGTACCGCATGCACGGCAGGTCAGCGATTCCCACATTCCTGGACTTCGCATTCCTAACAAGCTAAATAAGAATATACAAATACATCTTTGACCAGTGTCAATACCCGACTCATGCTGACAGATTGGGCCAGGTTGGAGATATCATTCAGCGAAGAAGTAGTCCTCTTCTTTCTGTAAGATTACACAAAAATTACTGTAAAAAGCAAATTATTTTAAATACTACAGTCTCAGCTGTCTGGTAGGCTCAGGTCAAAAAACAAAACAAAACAAACTTACGTCGCACAAAAGAGTTTATCACGAGTTGAGAATTACTGTCCCAAGGTAGTCACTGTTAAACATACCACACACTGATTTTTAACCTGTGGGGGAGGATCTTGACCTAACCTTCTCTCTCATTGGTCTTCCAAATTTCCAACTTCCATTTCAATGTCCAAATTCTTGATTTTATTTTTTTCTATCATATACATAGGGCCAATCCCTGGAGACTAATGAGGCCGTTTATTTAAAAAAAGTCTTTAACTGGGAGAGGCAAAGGAGGATTAGTATAGTAGGAGTCAACCTTTTTGGCAGGTATGCCACAAATTAGCCCTACACCCTCTCTGAGTACCACTTTAAGGCCCTTCCCATGCCCAATCAGATGCTCTGCTTTCTTCTCCCTCCCTGCCCTACCTGATGCTCTGTTTCTTGCCCTACACTCCCTGCCCAACCTGTCACTGTGCTGCCTGTCCCCTCCCCACTCTGCCGCGTGCCGTGCAGGGGTTAGATCCCAGAATGAAAGGTTTTCTGGGCACTGACAGACTTGACGTTGTCGTGCAACTGGCCATCAAAACCGCTGTGCAACTGTGCGCTCACAGAAGAGCACAGCTGCAGAGCACTTAAAAAAGGGCTCAATCGTGCAACAAATGAACCCTCATTACATGAGGCTTCAGATGAAGGCACTTCAAAGCACAGCATCTTCATTAGCTTCTGTTAGTGCAGGCCAGGAGCAGGGCTGGGCTGAAGCAGGCCAGCCCCAACCCCAGTGTCATCCTCAGGATGAGGGAAGTAGGGGAGGGAGTTCCCGAGGCGAGGAGCTCTAATCCACCCACCCCAATCCAGTGCAGGCTGGACAAATCCGAAAACAGACCTCCTTCCCCTCCTGAGACAGCACTGGAGCTGGAAGTGGGGGCAGGACTAGGGGACGAGGCTGCAGAACACAGCCTCTCTCCCTGGATCAGCTTGATCCCCCACCCTCCTGATCCAACAGCAACATCTGTTGGATCACGAGGGTCGGTGCAAATCACGGTGCTCTCTGTGAAGTGCCATGAGTAAGACCAAGAAGCTGCACGTCTGTCAGCGCCCTTTATGTCTGACAGGATCCCTTCCTTCCACCCCTTAATTGCTGCCAACATCAGGTCACTAAATCATTGGATGCAGGGGTAGCAGTGGATATAGTCTTCCTGGACTTCCGGAAGGCTTTCGACACTGTCTCTCACCCCGTTCTCATTAGGAAACTGGGGGACTGTGGTGTAGACACCCACACAGTCCAATGGGTCGCCAACCGGCTAGAGAGCCGCACCCAGAGGGTGGTAGTGGATGGGAACTTCTCGGCTTGGAAGGACGTGGGCAGTGGGGTCCCGCAGGGCTCGGTCCTCGGGCCCGCCCTGTTCAACATCTTCATCAGTGATTTGGATGAGGGGGTGCAAAGCACCCTGTTCAAATTTGCTGATGACACCAAGATGTGGGGGGATGTGGGCACAATAGAAGGGAGCAACAGGCTACAGTCGGACCTTGACCGGTTACAAGGATGGGCGGAGGAGAACAGGATGGGGTTCAGCACAGACAAGTGCAAGGTGATGCACCTGGGGAGGAACAACCGGCACCATACCTACAGGCTGGGGAACTCCCCTCTTGTCAGCACGGAGGTGGGAAAGGATCTTGGAGTCATTATTGACTCCAAGATGAACATGGCTCGGCAGTGCGGGGAGGCGGCTAGGAAGGCCAACTGTACCTTGTCGTGCATCCACAGATGCATTTCAAGCAGGACCAAGGAGGTGATCCTCCCCCTCTACACGGCACTGGTCAGGCCGCAGCTGGAGTACTGCGTCCAGTTCTGGGAGCCGCACTTTAAGAGGGATGTGGACAGCATCGAGAGGGTCCAGAGGAGGGCCACTCGCATGATCAAGGGACAGCAGGGCAGGTCCTATAAGGAAAGGTTACGGGACCTGAACCTGTTCAGCCTCCAGAAGAGAAGGCTGAGGGGGGAATCTTGTGGCCTGCTATAAACTAGTCAGGGGGGATCAACAGGCACTGCGGGAGTCCCTGTTCCCCCGAGCGCCGCCAGGAGTGACCAGGAATAACGGTCACAAGCTGGCGGAGGGAAGGTTTAAGTTGGACATCAGGAGGCGCTACTTCACGGTCAGGGCAGTTAGGGTCTGGAACCGGCTTCCAAGTGAGGTGGTGCAGGCTCCCACCCTGGGGGTTTAAGAGGAGGTTAGATGACCATCTTGCTGGGGTCGTTTGCCCCCAGTACTCTTTCCTGCCATGGCAGGGGGTCGGACTAGATGATCTGCCCAGGTCCCTTCCGACCCTAGAAACTATGAAACATACTCTCTCCCTTCACTTTGGATCATATTACAGAAATGTGTCCTCAGCACAGTCAACTACTGGTGAACGCAGAACAGTAAAGCAATTGGGAAGCTGTTCTTACTCTAGTGGAGTCTCTGGAGACTGGCCACTTTCGATTCTTTCCTCGAAAGACTGGCTTAGCATTTCATTCTGACCAGCTTCTGACTGCCTCTTTCCTTTCCATTTTTCCCGTTTATCTCTCAGTTTCCCTGGGTCATCCAGGTACCTCTGTATCTGAAAAGAGGTGGGGCTGTCCAGGTCTTTGGCTCTGTGTTTCTGTCTTTCTGCACGATATTCGACTGGACTTCGAAAGCTTCCAGTAGCAGGCAGGCTACTTTTAAAATTCAGCATAAGATTTGATGGCCTTTCAGGACAGTTGAAGCTTTGGCTGCCTTTTATCTGGCTCTTTTGGCTCTCCTGTGTTTTCAGTCTATAAGCATCCTTCTCATCTAATGTTTCCTGCTTTGATTCAGTGGCTTGCTCGGCACTGGAATCATCATCCATTCTTTTACGTGACAGCTGCACGTCTGAAAGTGTTTTGCTTTCTTCCACTGGGATTCTCTCCTCTGTACCTTTCAGAAGTACCAAATCTTCTGCTGTGGCTTTTTCTGGCTCTTGGACTGTTTCTGGGGCTTCTTTAGCAGCAGTTTTTTCTTCAAGGCACACTAAAGACTGTTCATCTAAGGAGAATAGGACATGCTTATTCTGCAAGTTGTTGTGCTCCAGCCCTCTCTGTCGTCGAGATGCCCGTTTCTCCCGACTACTTGGGATCTTCTCTGGGCCATCAGCTATGCTCTTCTGGGATGGCACAGCCCTTTCAGGAGCTTGGCTCAAGTTTTCAGTTTGCACATGCTGAGCTTTGTCTTCTCTTTCCGCCACCTGTTCGACACCTTCATCTAGTTGCATCGCTGGTTTTACATCCAATTGCTCCAACGCTGCTTCACCATCCTCAGCCTCGTTTATACCAGTCTCGTTCCCTTGAGCTTGTTGCATCTCCGCTTGCTCTTCCTCAGCTTTCTGCTTCTCCACAAGCATTTGTTGAAACCTAGTTAATAAAAAAATTAAAGATGGGGTATATAAATGCATAATCCAGAAGGAGCCAAAAGCAAGGCCTGTGGATTAAATATGGCTTGCAAAGCACTGCAGCTAGATGGTACCAATAAATGGAGTCCCTGCATGACTTCTGGCGTATTTTGTACTGGGGCCTTGGACTTCCTGCAAGCCACAGCACTGAAGCTGCTGTAATTGATACTACAACCAATTCCAATTCTGAAGGAGCCCTGGCTTCCCTAACACTTCATCAATGTAGTCCAGCTGGGCAAACCTTGGCTGCCCTTGGCTTATCCTGATAATGCAGTACTGGTAACATCACTGGCATCAGTTTAAATCAGGCACCAACTGCAGTTAAGAGAAAATAATACAGAGAAAGTACTACTGGGAAAACAGACTCATTACAGCGGTAATTCATGCATTCAGCCACAGCACAGAAAGTCAGGCAGCCTGAGGTATTCCTATACAGGTCTGGCAGAGCCATGCTCCTCTCTTACCTCTTACGCTGTAGGTGCCCCCTAGCAAGCGCCTGCACAAGGGAGATTTGCCTCTTCTGCTGACAGTAGGACTTCCGTTCCCTGTACCCTCGCCACACTGACTGAATATAGACAGCAGCATTTTTCCTCTCCAGTGCCCTCCTAACACAATACGAGCGCCAGCAAGCCTAGAAGGGAGACTTCATTAGTCAGAGACATGCCCATCAAGACTTCCTTAGAGGGGAGGTTTGCAACTCGCACTAAAAGTCAAATAAAATGTACCTGCAGAGTAATGGCTGCCTGCCGCATTCTGAGGAAGCGTCTCCTTTCCAAAACCATCCTGAGCCAGCTCTGAAGGTGAATGATTTTTCTGATCACTTCTTTATGTAGTGCTTCCTGTAATATCTGTCGCTCAGGCTCTTTCATGAACACCTGGTCAGTTAAAAAAAAAAGGGTCACATCAGCACAAATCAAAACCAAGCTGCTTCATCTCTTGAAACAGATAAATCCCAGGGAACCATTCCTATTGGGTATCTAGACACTGTGCTCTCAGCACAGTATGCCTGTATTTCCTGTTACTGGAGCATCTAACCTCCGTTTCCAGTGCTATGGGAGAAGGCATCTACAACACGCTTTTGTTGATTATATCTGGTGCATTAATAGGTCATTTCCATTCACATCTCCTAAAGGTTTGGGGGGGGTTTGTATTAAACATACAGGGAGAGAGATTTGCTCTCAAAATTCTGTTGCACAGCATTTCAGTCTGGTTTACTGCACAGCCCAACGTGAATTTGTTCCCCCTCAAAAGTCAATTTTCCCCTTGTTTTACTGATTAAAAGTGTGTCAGACTGTCACTACTCACTTGTATGATCTGAAAGCCACATACAATTCTTTCCAAATGGAAAACAGTGAGCTTAGTGATAAAAGACAATGCAGCAACTGTCCATATATGAAGACTGTTTTTCAGAGTGAAAAGCCCTGCAACATTTTGGAGAGTCTGCTCAGATGGCTAAATATGGGATCAGGAGAATTACGGACAATGAATATTATAGGGAAAGCTGGGTCACATTTTTTTTAAGATCACTATTTTTCCTGTGCACAGTCAAAAAAAATTCAAACACTTGTTAAAGAACCCCAACAAGAGACGTTCTGCGCATTCACACTTCTTACAGAGCACCTTCAATGATGGAAGATATTTCACAAACCTTGGTCTTCCCTATTTGGTAGTTGTTTTTGTCCAGTTTCAGTTTATTCAGATAAGCACATATGTCTTCCTTCAGGGCTTTGGCATTTTTGGGCAATAACACTTGAAACTGGTCTATAAACTCCTGAGGAGGTAATAGCACACAGCAAGAGACAAGTTAGCAGACAGCTCATGACTTTGGAGTTACAACTAGAAAACTAGAGATGAAGTAAAGTTAAGATTTCTGGGCTGCAAAGGTTAACCAATGCTAACCTCTGTGTCTCGGTCCAAAATTTTGTCTGTAAAGTTCCCATAAAAATATATGTTTTGCTTAAATATCTTTGCTTTATGCAGATGCTATATAGGTACATAAACACATCTCAAATTTTTAATGAAAAAAAATCTACTGAAATTTCTACACACAAATATTAATTTTAACAATCTGTGTTCTGTAACTTGGCACCACAGTTCAGGTGCGATTCTCTCCCTGCAAGTGACAGCACAGCACTGAATGTGCAGAGCCATTCAGACCATGCCTTTGCAACACAGACCCCACGTAAGATACTGCAAGATGTCTGCAGACAGGGTTTTAATGTAGTTTTAGGGCTAAGTCAGTCACAAGCATTATTGCTTACTAAAGAAAATATATACACTGAACTCAAATGGTCATGAAGTACATGTAATATATGCAGATGCACAGGTGAAGAACACTTGCAACTTAAGATGTGATGCATGCTTTCTGCAGTAGCAGATGTTTCCCAAACGTCACAATGCATCCTTCTTCCCTCAGTACCTGGAATGTGTATTTTGCACTGTAACCAGATCTTCGAATTCGCACCGTCTCCAGCATGCCAGTGTATCTCAACTGCTGCAAAACCAAGCTCTCATCAAAAAGGAGCTCCTCCTGAAAGAGACAGGCAAGAAAACAGTGTATACAGGATGCACTTTACACCACCTGCTCAAAAACAAAACTCCCTCCCTCCAACACCCCTAAAAAAAAAAGTTGTCTCCAAATATCCATATTTTGTTCTTCCAGATAAAGCAGAGAACAATATGGTAATGGCAGGAGTCAAAATCTGTGATATTGTTGCAGTCTTAAGATATTCTCATGCATCACTCAGTCTTTAAAGAAATATCATTTAAATTCTTTGAGGTAACATGAAGGTATTTGCTCCCTGCCTCTCTAACTAGAGCTCTTGGAGCACAGCTGCTTTCTGGCCACCAGGCATTTGTATTTGGGTTGACATCTGAAGGAGAGGATTGCCTTCATGCCGTTTGTGACCACCTCTGTTCAAGGTTCAGTTTTTACAACGTACCTGAACAGCCACAGTAAGATTATACCTATATTCCACATCAAGGAATTCTCCTCCAACAGGAATCCCCAACATCTACGGTCACTTGGCTGAGAAGCAACAGCATTGTTTAAGTAGAGGAAGAAGTAATCAGAGTAACCAAAGAATGAACAGTTTCTGCCTTGTTACTCTTTGCTTCACATCTTTACTTCTCTTCTCCTTTTTACTGGGAGAAACTGAAGTCTGAACAATTTCTACAAACTGCATACCTACTTACCAGCTGTGGCCTTAAAAACTCGCTACACCAATCCCCCCTCCCGCATGCCTGCTGCTTTTCTCTGGGACAAGGGGAGTTCCTTTTGTATACCAATTAACCATTACCATTTGCGGTAAGAAAGCCAACAAGCGAGTCGTTAGTGCTAGGGAGCATTAGGCAAGTGTGGACATTTGTCCAAAAAGAACTCTACAAAAACCCTCAAATTCATCCCATGTTTATGTTACCATAAAGCTCTCAAATGCCCACAATATTCTGCCGCTGCCAACACTTCAGTAAAGCTACAGCTGGCCATCAGTCCTATAATCTCAAGGGCTTGCTGTGACAGTGCAACTTCTATAAGAGGGCAGAGGGTTGCTGCAGCCATTGGAGATTATGCCAGAAGCCTTAGGCTAAGTAATGCAGATAATTTTTTTTTTTTCATATCACGCACTCAAAATTCTACTTTTTATGATGTACTTTCAAACAGTATGGGCTATGAGTTATTTCATGTGCTATTAGGTTTTTCTCCAACAAAAGAAAGCTCTATCTGCCTTTATACGTGCTCACTGTAATAAATAACATGTTAGCAGCTGAACACTAGTGCGTGTATAAGTGGGTGGGGGCATGGCTATCAGACTAGTTTCCTTGGAAGTGGAGTGACTTACCTTTTCAGCATTGGAGCGAATGCACCGGATGAAGAATGGCTCAGCTTTCCCCAGAGTCTCCAGTAGTTTATTGAGAGAGGTCTGCAATAAAACATTCCATGTACTCATGCAAATACCACTATTTTGAGTGGCCTTTGCCAACAATACCTCTTCCTTAGAACACAAGTCTCAGCCAGAAACTGCAATACATCTAATACGTGGTCTCTATTCATTTTTCCTTTCTACCAGGAGCATCCAAGACACCTTCACCGCCAGCCCTTGCATATACCAAACATGGACAAGAACCAGGTGCTTGTGTAGTCTCTTACTGATCTATCATCATTGCCACAGAATGATTGACTATCCAAAGCCCCTATATGTTCTGTATTATATATGGCAGTTAGACTGTAAGCATTAAAAGACTGCAAAAGGCCTAGAACAATGGTCCTCAACCTTTTAAGACTCAAGGTCCACCTCAGAAAATGCTAGCTCTTAACTTTCACTTGTTTTTTGACTATGCAAAAACAGAACAATTCTTTTATGGCAAAGAACTCAGAAAGACCCCGGCGTGTCAGAACGTTTCCAACACTGCAGATTCCAGCTTGAAATGTCTGCCTTTATCTTGTGAATCATGTTTCTTTATCTAATAGTGCTAACACTGAAAAGATCTCAAGGCACCCTGGCTGAGAATCGCTAACCTAAAAAGAAGACTGATCTATGCAAAGAACTAGCAAACTTGTTAGGAAATAAAGAAGTGGAATCTGTTCTGGGGTGGTGGGAGGGGGAACATCCTGGGTGGTTTTTACTCATTGCTCGTTCCATTGCATAGCAGTCATTATCTATGAAGACTGAAAGATGCAGAAGTCACCAAATCAGATATTCATTTACCTGGAATTGTGCGCTTATGCTAGGGGGTTTCTTCTTTTTGTGCAAATGTAAGAGGGATTTTGTAGTCCGATCATGCAGCGTCATGCTCATTATAAGCTTCAGAGACTTGGAATCCAGCAAGTTCTGCAATGAATACATTTGGTATTTTCACAATTTATATGTATACGATCATTTACTTGAAGGACAAATATCTACTGGCATCACCAAATGTGGCAAGAGTGAAATCCACCACTTAATGACGACATTCTCTATATTACGTTACATTCAGTCACTCAGGCTTTTTATTTTAAAACCCGAACTATCCTCTCTCAAACACTGAAACCATTTCTGTTCCTCTTCCCTGGGGCTGAAAAAGGTAAAATAAAAATGGTCTCACACAACCAATACTTTTGTCCCTTACGGCCTGGTCAGGGGTTGCTGTCCATACAGACAAGCTCCTTGCTTGTCACAATGCTGGTACATTCCTTTCTCAAGTAGTTTCCGCTGCTCTGCTTAACCACGGATCAACCTGGAACTCTGTCCATTGCCAGGCAAGCTTTGCTGCATGTCAATAAAATTTGGGGCTCGAGACTTTGGTAGCAAGAGTGTTCTTGTCTAATTGCTGACAGGTACTTTCCTCATTTGTCTATTCCAGTCAAAAGCAGCTTAGGTGTCAGCCAGTTCTAAAGACATCATTTTATCTAGCCAGCTATTTAAGGGATAATGGGAGACAAAAGATTTCTCACCACACAGTCTTCCTTATAGAAAGTTTTGTCAATCAAGAGGTATATTCACTATTTACAAAGAAAAAAATAATCTTTAAACATGCTGAATAACTTTACCTTGGGAATGATCTGCTTTTGTTTGATACCTCTACTTTTCCTGTTAAAATATTAAAGATTGTTTAAGAAAAAAAAAAAAAAACGCATTGTGATTTTCGGTTAGTTCAGCAAGCCATGCCTTGCAAATTAGATCAAGCTAAGATGCAGAGGAGAAGAGATTGAGTGCAACAGCTTCAGGATGTGATCATGCATGCAGAGCTCCTCATAGCAGAGTAATGCAGGAAATGCAAACCACTTTGACAGGAGAAGGTTTTGCCAACTTCCAATACCTGCAGCATTAGCAAAAAGGAACCGTTTTGTTTACAGCACCTACAGCTATCAAAGCTAAGTCTGATTACTACAGAAGGTATATCTGCACTTTCTACATGCATGCTTTCAGTCTACAAAACCACCTGTGCAGGCATTGGAAGACAGAGCCCTTATCACCAGAGGATGAAGCGGGAGGGTCTGCCTGTGCTAGCATCTTCTGCAGAAGCGCTGGGCTCCTCAGACTGTTAACGTGTGCCCCAATATGCTACGTAGGGATTCGGAGACACGAGTAATGGGACCACTTCTCAGGATAGATCTCCTAGGGAAGTGCACACACTTCGCTGCCTAAGGAAGCACAAACTGCAACATGAATCTCTTGGGAACCAGGGTGCAACTCACTCCCTAATTCTGGGAGCGTTTAATTAACCTTTTGGTGTAAAATGTGCTCCAACTCCAACTGACCTGCAGTTAACACCTCATTATGCAATCTATCATAAATTACCTGTCACAATCAAGTTACTAAATCTAGGAACGTGCATACAATTAAGCTTTTTTTTTTCCAGCTTTTTGGGAAACTGTTAATGCACGCTGTCTTATTTTGTGAGACTTGGTTTTCTGATGCATACCAGCAATCTGTTCATGCTACACAGCTTAGTACTTCAGGGCAGGTGGTATCAAAAGCAGATTTTACCACTGTTATTGCAAAGGAAATGATGCAACATTCTCTTTAGCTTCCACAGGAACTTGTTTTTGCAAAGGAAATACTATCTCGCTTATATTTTCAGTTTTGTTTAATTTAGTCTGAGGAGAGGCTCTCTCTGCTGTTGCAGATCTTGCTATGGATTGGAACACTGCTCGGTCATTGCTGCGCTCACAAAGTAATACTAGGACACCAAAACTCACAGGAAGTGGAAGCGGTGTGGCTGAAGTCGACTGAGTGACCGAAGCAGCCTACAGGGATCATCACCCTGCCAGGGAAGTCCTTTTATACTCCTGATGATTTGATCATGCAAGTCCCTAAATGATCCACAGCCAGGCAAAAGATGGTCATGAGAGAAAAAACAGGGAATTAAAACAAGGAGGTCCCGTCACCCAGAGTGCTCCAAACAATAGCAGGCTGATCCCAGGCTACTTTTTCCTAAACATGAGTTTCTGAAACAGAAAATGCTGGCGTGACATGACTTGATACCCTCAGATTTTAAATGTTGCAGTCACGCATCAAGTTACATATATGGGCTACTGCATTTAATACATGCTCCTGGGTTATCAGTTATGGCAACAGTGAGGGTAAATTAAAAATGGATGCTTATTTGCCAATAGACTACATTATGTGCAGTCTGAAAGGTCTTTACAGGCAAAAATGGAGGCTTTTCAGTACTTATGTCTAGGAATAGATGCTTATATCTATTTCTTAAATAGATTCAATACATCTAACAATTACAGTTAGCTTGCTTAGCAAGTTCTCATTAGATACTACAGCAAAACATTGGACATTTAAGGACTACCTGAAAGTGAGGATTTAACTTTCCTCACATTTCCAGTAGAAAGTTGATGTATTTTTTGAAACGCATGTTTAGCATGAAAGTTAGTCTGGGCTGGTCCCTATTTAACTGTTGCCTCCATCAGTGTAACCATGCACCATGCTGAAGAGGATCCCATCCTGGCACCAAACTTACCTTCTTTACTCTCCAGAAAGGCACAAACCAAAAATACAACAGAAGTATAAGAATCACTTCTGATCTTAAAATGCAATCACTTTTTTGAGCTGCTCAGTGAAGAATCAACAACAATTTACAGTTACATGAGCTTATTTTTTCTAGTTCTTCTGAAAATTCTTGTTAAAATGCTGCATTCCTGGTTACAGAATCACAAGGAAATGAGCATGACACACACTGGCTAGTTTGGTACGCCTGAAGTGTATCTTTAATTTTTGACAACTGCAATTGGCCGGAGCTGTTCAATCTGCTGATAAACCAGGGTTTTGCTGTTGTATTCTTTAGCTGTATTTCTGCACTGAGCTTACTCAGAAGGTTCAGCTGTCCAGGAATGTGCCTCCCTGGCCTCCAACTACGAGTCTCCTTATTGCTACTTACTTCTTGCTTTCATAAAAAGAAATGATGTCTTCAAAAGCATTTATATCGAAATCCTCAGAGCAATCAAATGAAAAATCAAGCACTGAGTAGCTGCAAAAGGAACACGTATAGAACCTGAATACTTCACAGAAAGGTAAACATGAATATAAAGAGCGATCTTGGGGACCAGGTCTGGAAGGAATTCTCTACCTTCCAGCCACTGCACTGCGTTTTCAGCTATCACTTCTGTACCCGTAGAATCATAAAAGCAGCAAAATATCATATTTTATGTTTTTTTCAGTTCTCAGGGGCCAGCAGCATAAGGAAGAATGTCCAGTATAAACAGCAACATCCAGTAAAAAGATGAGACTTTAGAAACGTAGCAGCAAAGGAGCATTCAAGCTTTACAACAGTACTTGGCAGCAATATTCTTATGTAGAAGCTGAAACGTCTCCCTTAAATGACTTTACTTATAAACACTTCACTCTGTTATACACAGACAAGTCTTTGTTATTTCCCTTCCCTCTTTCATAAGGGCGTTCATGGAAAGTGGCATCTTTGCTTCCTCAGTTCACCTACACCTGTTCCTTATTCTCACCTAGAAAAAGACGGACATCTATTGCACCAAGGTTACTACTCTACCTTGGGACCAGGGTGCTATAAAAGAAAAGTCTTAAAAACCCCCTACCACACCAGGAGGAGAACAAAAGAAGTGATATCAAGACAAGGCGTAGAGCTAAATAGGTCCAGCTCTTGTGAAGGTGCTGCATCTCGTTTTCCTATCTTGCAAGTTCTCTGGGTCTTGCACTGTCCTACGTATCTGTTTACTTACTTGTACAACAAGGCCATAACCTGTGATAACAGAGAGTAGGCGAGCAGTTCCCAGTTTTTCCCAGCCATGACCTCACTGCCAATCTGATAATTTTACGAAATCCCATACAAGCCCTTACTGTTGTTCACATGACAATAATTAACGGGGTGGGGACTGACCACGTCTCAGCTGCTCCGTAGCAACTACTGCTCTAGGGAAAGCTAAGGCAGGGCAGATTATCTCTGCATGAAATAGGCCTAAACAGATCTGGTTTAGCTTTCACTAACCATAGGGTACAAGCAGACACACCAAAAAGTACCACACTAACAAAGGGGCACTAAGTCCTGGAATTATGGGCGCACAAACTATCCATGTGCAGCAATTACTTTGTAGTAAGTGGAAGCTAAAACAGATCAACTTAACTCCATTTTATTCAGGGGTAAACTGCCTTGTTGTGGCTCTCACTGCAAAGCAATTGTGGCGCACAGTAACAGAGACAGTTACTATACGGCAGCTGCAGCACAAAAAAGTCCCATTCTATGTTAACTATTAGTACAAAGGGTAACTACAGGCTCGGGGGGAATTAGGAGTGTGTGGTCATGAGCTCAGGACTGCAGCAAATCAAGCAGCCTAGTTTGGGAACTACTGCAACACAAGAAGTAGATTGCACACTCCAAGGGGCAGGGCAGAGTCTCTCTGTGTCACCTAGTGACTACTTATATAGCTACCTTGCCCCCTCCTCAAACTTGTTCAGTGATCTCCAAACACTGAAGTGGACACTTCAGGCTGTTCTCCATATTGCTCTCCCCACACCACCTTTCTCTTTCAAATTTCCCCTATAAAGCACACTTCTTCCACAGACTGACTGACAGCAATCCATCATTCTGGAGTCCTGGGTATGCCAACGTTACAGAGGGGAAAGAGCATGTACAACCTTCCCTTGGGTCTTTGGCCCAGTGTCATCATGATTTATACACCCCAAGCCTACTGCCAGCATATAAACCAAGCAATTATGCCTTGTTTAGTCAAGCTTTCTACTTGTATAAGTAACTGGAACAAGACAAAAAAACCCAACCAAGTAGCTGCCAAAAAATATTGAAAAAGAAATGGGTTGCCAGCCATGTTTGTGGACAGCATGAGCTGACACTTGCTGTATGGCATGTGGCTCAGCAGTGTAGGGCTCTCCAACACAGTGCACTCTTCCCTGCCATGCCCAAAATATAGCCCATTGCTCTGGGAAAAGCGGCCAAGCACGTTTCTCACCGATATACTTTTTCTACTGGTGTATTTGCTCTCTGGAGTTCTCCAAGAGGAACCCGAGGTCCATGTCGTACCACTCCTGTTGCAGAACATAAAGAGCAGCATCTTACATTTTGACAACTCTATCCAGACAAATGCAATATTTGGCACTTAAGTTCTAACTGATAAATACACAAGAGCTAAAGATTTTGCTCCACTTCTCTTGTTATTAAAGAAAGCACCAATTTATTTTAGTTCTCAAATTGGCTCCTACTAGGACTGGTAAACTCATCTGCTCAGATGACCTTCTGGCCTTGGACAAGTTACTTAACTTTCCTAAAGTTTCCCTTTCAGCATTCAAACTTTCTCATTTTGTATCCTGAAATCTCCTATAATTATCATGTGCTTAGGACTGTTGATAAACATAATAATAACTGGTTGAATTAAAAATAACATTTCTAAAAGAGTTTCCCTCTGCTTGGTACCTGCAGTTTTTTGAGCTCTCTGGCGCCCTGCTTCTGCAAAGACCGCCATTGCCCGAATAGCAGCTCGCAGAACAGCCCAGCGGAACACAGCCACAGGATCCATCCCGATCAGCTCCCGTACGTAGGCACTGTCACTACTGCGAAGCAAGGCGACAATATCTGGTCTCATGTAATCCATGTTCTTCTCTCGGAAATCCTGCAGAAAAGAAACGTCAAACCCCAAGAGATGAAATGAGAAAGGATCCAGCTGGACCCAGGTTCTGATTACGCGGATGCATCAGGCTGAATAATTCATGTGGACTGGCCTTGTTAACTTAATCCAAATCTAGTGAAACACCAAGTGTAAATAACGCCTCCATTTTGTGTGCGTACATTTTATTGTTGGCAAGGAACAGAAGAGTCTTTTTGTTGCTATTCCAAATTTGTTACATACCTTTATCTGATATTTAACTTTCCCAGCGAAATGCCAGATAATAAAAGCAGGCTCCATCACTGGGGTTCCAACAAAGAACTTGTTCTCCTCATGCTGCTGCTTGAACTTTGCAAGTAGGGTCTGGCTGGTGGCATGTGGAAAGCTAGGTACACGAAGCAGGAAACACAGGGGAAGAGGTTAGCTCCTCACTCTCCAAATAGGAAGGAAAGGTGCTCAGATAGATCTGCAAGCACGACCTAAAAATGTATTTAGCCGTGCTAGGCAAGCTAACAACCATTTGCCACAGGGATCAATAGGCAGAAGTCCTGCTTTGATACTTTAGAGATAAGCTACAGAGGTGCTTCTTAGGCGAAAAGCAGCCCATTAAAAAATTCCAGACACCTCCGCCCCCCTTCCACTGGCAATTTTGTGAGAACTGACACTAAGTGGTCATAGCTTTGAGCACTTTCATAATGACATACCCCAGACACATGCATTATGTTACAGTCACCTGGTAAAAGCCATCAGAAATATCCAAGTTTCTATGCTGTCACTTTAAGCCCATCAAGAACTATTCAATATAACAGTCAGGGAAATCCCTAAACTTATGACTTCTGGTAACTGGGAGGGGATGACAAGGATAATCACAATACACATGCCCTGTTTCTCCACTACTGGAGAGGACATTGGGCTAGATGGACCCTTGGTATGAACTGGTATAACAGTTCTTATGTCACGACCACCACCGAAGTGGAGATTTTTCAAAGAGACTAGCTTTGTAGAAGTTTAGCTGCATGATCTACATATATAAAGATTCCTCCCCACAATCTGGCACCTCCTATAACCATTAACTTCCTCTATTTTGGCAACTACTTCTGCCCCCCTCCCACACTTCCATGCAGCAAATCTTTCAGAAGAACTTGACACTTACTTGCTTTCTTCATCTAGCAGATAGAAGAGGCCGGTGGGCTTCTTGCTGATTAAGTGAATACAGGCCACATTATCAGTATAGTCAATATTGTGCCACGTGATCCCTTCACTTTTGTATTCCTCCTGTGCAACTCAAAGAGATTTCCTTATCAGGACAGCAGACAGGCCTGCACAAGCTATGCAAAATAAATGCTTAAAGACTTCCTTACACAGTTATTGGCAAATCCTGAATTTATTGGTGTGAGGGAGAAACCAGAACAAGAAAAAAATATAATTTCTTGATGTTGAGGATCAAATACCCTCATTATTACAGTCATAGAGAGGTACATTCCAGGTCAAAGAGAGGAGGACAACAAAATGTCAAGGTGTGATACGGGAATCTATTCTTTACGAGTGACAGGCTGACCTGTTTTGCCATCAGCAAGCACTGCCTTTCTGCAGAGTATATGAAACCCAGATAAGGTTGCAAAGTTTATCTGGCAACACATGCTGGTGCTAAGTGGCCTAGAAATGCCAGCTCCATATCAAGCTATCAAAGCATAATATCAGCTTTCTTTCATCCTGCACATGCTAAAGGCAAACTAATTTAGCAATAATGCACTTACAGATCTAAACACGGGATTCAGTAGGCAGGTAGTCTAAACAGAATGACGTGTTCAGAAGAATAATGAGATAAATCCCCACAGCTTCACATTCTCTCCATGACACGTTAGAAAATGCATCCTATTCAAGTGATTGGGATTAAGTGCGTGCAAATTACGTAGCTGGTATGATTTCTATGCACAGCACATTGTAAAAAATGGCGTTTAAGTTCCATGAACAAAAAGACCCTTCTTAAAATATGTAGGCAACCCCTGAGGGCTCTCATGAAGACAGACACAGGAAACGGGTTACTTAAGCTTCTTTGGGAAAACAGCATTAGAAAAGACGACAATACAATTCTTTACTCTAGTTAGTCTGGACAGACAACCCTGTCATCAGTTGCTAAAGCCACTGGGCTCTACTTTGATTTTACTTAAAGTCTGTGTGTTTTGTGCTTTCTTCCTTTAACTTTCATTTATGGTTACTTATGTACTGTTGATAAAATACGTAATATAGAGCAATTGATGTCCTTGGGTGAATTAAAAATGGTTTTCCGGCATCATTTGGAAAGATTTTTTGCTGGCTTAAAGTAACAAAAGCTTAAGGGAAAGGACACACGACCATATTCTGCATCCAAATTCAACACTGCCCAACGAACTGTATGAAGTCAGATGCTGTGCATACACAGCACATGACCTGAAAGTAGGATTTTTAGCTACAAACTTCAATAACTCTAACTTTACACTAGGAGGTTTTGGGGAAGCTTATTTTAAATTCTGTGCAATGGACAAGCATGTTACAAAGCAAAACATACTAATGTACTGAGTTTAAGATTATACCCATTTCTGGCTTTTAACTTTAGCCCTTACGTAACACCTGCAATACACAATCACTTACCTGCTCCAATTTGAAAATGTGTTGATTGAAATAATACTGAAGCTGTTCATTTGCATAATTTATACAGAACTGCTCAAAACTGTTGGTTTCAAAATCTTCAAATCCAAAAATATCAAGCACACCAATGGACAAACACTGAAGGGAGGGAAAAAAGGTGCAGATACTGTTACTTGACCTTATGATAGTTTTGGTTGTTAACACCACACTACACATCAGTACTGTTATCTGTGCCAATATGACTTGAAATGTCTGCTATTGTAATAAACACTTATTCCCCCCCCAGTAAAATCCACGGGACAGTAACACTCCCCTGAAGTTGGTGAGAATTTTGCTACTGACATCAGAGCTGCACCCCAAGTCTCTGAACACACTACAGTACTTATAGGATGAGTCGCTAGCTCTGTCTGCTCTTCTGTCCAGAACTTACTGTAACAGACTCCTCCATGTCCTTCTTATTAAGAAGTGCATGATTAATTCGCAGAACAATCCAGTCAAACAGAGCACTGTACAAGGACTTTGCCATTGAATCCCGAGCTGTTTTTGCCTGCAGTTAAAAAAAAAAAAAAAGAAAAAAGAAAAAAAGTCACAAGCAGGTAATACCCCTGACTGAATATGGTAGGGCTAGGACGTTTACTGCATCACTTTTTCAACAGCTGACACCAGGGTTTGGGCAGTATCCATTAAAATATATTTAAGTGAATAAAGTGAATTCCTACTGCCATGTATGTGATGTGATACTTTACAGCCAAGCTGTAAATGAGGGGCCATTTTCTGGCTTCTAAAAATTGAGGAAACGCCCAAGTCAATTTTCTAGCATTAATCAACTGAGTAACAGTAAGGTCACCTGCAAGGCGACTGGCTAAAGCCTCCCTGCTTGTGTCCTTGCACTCACCTCATTGAGACTATAAGGCAGGACAAGCTTGTCATTGGCTGTCACCGTTTTTCTTTTTGTCAGCACTTCCACCAAAAGTTCTCGTTTGACCTTCACAAAATAAAGTGGAAAACAGAGTTATTAGCCACTGGTGGCAACCCAAGTAGTTGTCATCTCCCCAGATAGCTCTGGAAACCCAAACCCAAGGACAACAGCTCCAGCTGTGGCTGGCTGACAACTTTCATATTCCCGAGTTCCTTGAAATCCTTTCCCTTCACATGCTAGGGATGTATTTCCATCCTGGGGAAACCCGCCAGCATTAATCCGACTGGAGAGCTGACACACTAACCAGATCTAACTATTCCCATCTTTTGAGATGCATTTTCTCTCTCTTTCTCCTTCACAATATAAAAAATTCTCCAAAAACATGAACATTTACATTCAGTTCAGCAAACTGTCTCCTTTCCTTCATGGTCCTCCTATCCCAGGCCTGGAACAAGCCCACCTTTAGCTACAGCATGCCATCAGCTTACTTAATGGTTATGGAACGCACGAAAGGGATACTCTACCTTTAAAAGCTGCGAGAGGATGTCCAGTACTTCAGGGGGTCCCACTTCTAACCCTTCATCCCGACCGGTGGCTTTCTTCTTGTAGGTAACATTGCCCAAGTAGAGAATAGCTGAAAGCACTGAAAAGATTCTGAAAAATAAAAACAGTGGTGACTTTTTAAAAGTGTTTGTTTCATTAACAGGAGTTTGATTAACAAGTATTAAACAGAGCCACAGGCCAACAGCCAAATCTACAGGAAAAAGATGGAGACTGAATAAAGTTGGCTTATGGCAACCCATATAAGAAAAAGCCCACCGTTCTCCTAGTTTGTGTGTAGGGCTCTGAACAAATACAGCTTTGCTGATTTACAAATTATTGTGCGGGACACCAAACTGTTTCTGTGTAGTTCATAACAGACTACTAGGTAGCAATTTCACGGAAATGCAAGCAAGCACTAACAAACTGCTCACATAAAAGAGCTAAACAATTCCACTTACTGCTTTTTTGTTGCAGGAAGAAAGCCAACCATTTCCATAGCTTGTTTTAATCTTTCAAAATCATGTTGGAGATCTTCGCCATCTTCAATTTTCAAGTTATGCTATGAAAAAGCCCCACAACAATCAGGTTCAAATATATAGCAGAGACAGACGTGGGCCCTTGAGTAACCTTTCTTATGAATGAAAACGAAGCAAAGTGCTGGCCCATAGACACTCCTGTTTTCTGGCAAAATCTGGAATTGTGTATGTCCCTTTTCTTGCATCAACTAGACCTCTACACTGCTTTAAATGCAGTCTGTTGCCCCCTTCCCAACCAGTCGCCAGGTGAATGATGTTATTATAATCACCAGTCACCCAACACTAAACATGAAGCAGTCTAGCAACAAATCCTGAGCTTGAAATCAAACAGTTCTACACAAGGAATTTTGCATCCAGTTCACATGAGTGTCAGATTCATCCTTAAGGCCCGCTGTGTCTCACAGGTGGCCTACAAAACTAAAAAGGAGACAAGGCTGATGAAAGTTAAGTCTTCTACACCAGAGGCATGCCAACAGAGGGAAGAGAAATATATCTGGAGCTCTGTGATGCATGCGAGTTTGTATAAGAATTTGTAGCGTTGCTAGAATTGCTGTGCAGCGAAAAAGCAGTATTTTGTTTAAAAAGCCTTATAAAAACCAGAGAATGGTCGCACCACAGAGGGAAATAAAGATCACTTATCTCGGTGCCTTTTGTTTCAACACCGGGGAGACAATATTTTTGTTGTCAGAATGTCACCCCCGCCCCCCGTCACCGATTACCTGATTGAGGTAGAAATAATCTTCAGGTTGCTTGAGGTGAAATTCTTTGCGTTCTTCCTCACTCACTCCAAGTAACAAATAATAAAACACATGGTAGTTCCTACAGTACCAAAAATATGTCTGTTTAATATAGACATCATGATGCCAACTTTTCTTTGATAAAGAATACGAATTTCCAAGCACCTGTTCACGTACGTACTGTATTAAACCTTTTACTGTGATCATCAGGGTAGTTAGTGCACAGCAATCTAGAAGGTACATTTTCAGACAATCAGCTACTTTGCACTAACTGTGTGTAAACACGCTTAGCACGTACTGAAAGTGCAAGGGAACTTTCACGGTAAGCTACTGGCACGTCGTGCGTGTTAAGAGTCCAGGGAGCTCGAGTGAATTCACACCGCGCAGGGCGCCCTACACCAGCTGCCCTGGAGAGTCTTCCTGTTAGGAGAAGGAGTCCCAGGCATTTAGGTGGAAACTCATTACACAGTTTGCTAAGAGAGGTGTTTGCCATTGCTTTTAGGAGAGACATTTGACTACAGAGCACGCAAGACAAAATCCTCTCACCTTTCATCTTTTTCCTGAGAGACCAGACGAGATTTTTCAAGCAGATATTTTTCAACAACAGCCCTAAAAGAAACAAGACATGAAAGGTGGAAATGCAAACGCAAGCACCTGCATACCAAAGCACTAAGCAACTGTTTCCAAATGGCTTTAGGCCATTTCATATACGAGGTTCATTGTGAAGGGGGCCTCACTGCTATCTCTACAAGTCAAAACCTTACCACGTACAGTGCTACATTTAGGAGGATGCTATCAAACATTTAGTCCTTCACTACCCTGCCGGAGCAGATATGAAAGAAAAGCCAGTTCAAACTGAGCAGGTTGGTTGTTTTGGGGTTTTTTTCAACAATCACAATTATTCAATATGCTTCAGCTTCACTAATAAAAGATAGCACCTTAAGAAATCCTTGCCTCTTGCATAATTTCTGGACCATCAAGGTACAACACCACTCTTACACTACCTTGATTTTACTAAACAGATGCTAGTCAGAGGCACAGGAAAAACCCACAAAATGCAAAGAAAACAACGGAAATGCATTGTTGCCAAACTGTGAGTTTGGTGGCCCATATTAGACTGCACCCACCAGCAAAAAACTGTAGAGTAAACCCCTAAAGAATAATTCCCTCTTCCACTAGGTATACAAATGGACAAAGAGCAAGACCAAAGCTAGAGTAGCCTTTTTCTC
Organism: Alligator sinensis; assembly: GCF_000455745.1. Lineage (NCBI taxonomy): Eukaryota > Metazoa > Chordata > Crocodylia > Alligatoridae > Alligator > Alligator sinensis. The sequence goes on from NW_005842344.1 coordinate 1,076,956, forward strand.
AGGCTGCAGACAGAGAACAAATGGGTTCACATAGTACCAATCCCTTAAGCGGGGCTGACCTCGTCGGTAAATGTGTCAGTTTTACTCTGGAATAATACTCAAACAATTGTCTCTCGGACAGAATTAGCATGTGTTTACATCTGATGCTTAAGGAAAAGCAATGCTACACACCAAATGCATCAATGAAAGGATACGCTGGAGCTTGGAAACTATACGCTGCTAGAGTGTCGCTACAGGGCGGGCGCACGTCCCGGTCAATGCTCTAGCATATTGCCCTAAATGAAGAAGCATGAATATGCTGCAAAAAAAATGTGATACTCCTACGTACTCTGCAGATACATGGTACTAAAGACTAAAGACTAAAGAATGAGATACAAGGCCTTCTCACCTGACAGGTGATTATTGGACAAAACTATTGATTTGCAAAAAAAATCCAGAATTAGATTATTAACCAATAGCCATTTTATACGGTTGATATAAAGTTATGCCACCACTGAATGAGCAAACCTATAGAAAACTATTGCACATTATGGCTGATTATAGAAGCGAATAAAAAAACCAAACATTATTTTAAGCTCAGCGCACCTCTGCACCGAGCACAGTGCATGCCCAGAAGAGGGATCGCATTAGATTGAATCGGCTTTAGATAAAAGCACCAAAAAGCTGCACTGAAGCGCCCGATCTATACAGACGCTGCAGAGCCGGGTCAAACTAACATGTTGCCTCTTCTGATAAAGTGCTGGAGGGTTTTCCATGTCTGTCAGCACCCCTAGTGCCTATTACAGAGCTGTATTTACACAAGTAGTTACTGAATGTGTGCGTGGTTTGTGACTTCAAGGAAATTAAAAGTATATCAGTATGCAAGAGGCAAGGATTTTCTGGAGATATCTTTTATTGGACCAACTGTACGCTTGGGAGAGATGTTAGACATGCTTTCAGGCACAAAATGTCCTCTCTTAGGTCCTGAGGTGACCTCAAGTAGCAGATTGTTCAGGCATGAAAAACACCTATGTGGAAAGCTGCTTTTAACACACACAAATCTCTCCACAATACTGACAGTCCAACTCTAGAAAGAACGTCATGTCACACTTACCCTCTGACAACACCATTCTCCAAATAGTTGACTTGAATGAATTTTCCAAAACGACTGGAGTTATTGTTATGAGCTGTTTTTGCATTGCCAAATGCCTGCAACAACACAGAGAATAAATCTATTTTCAGTGAAATAGGTTAAGAGCTGTGTACTCACTTACTCGACTTGCTAGCTGGCACTCAACACCCAAAATATGATGGAAAGAGCAAAACATATGCGGTTCAAGAGCAGCAGAGACAAGTGTTGTTTCTCAGATGTGCACACACGTACATCGATTATGCCAGGTCCAGCACAGCACTTGGAACCGGGAGGAAAAGGATTGGTACATTTACACCAGGATTAGAAGTTACCTTCATATGCACTACAATTAACCAAGTTCAAGCTAGCTGAATGCCCCCTGGATCCTCCGGTCAACAGGCCGAATCATTAGAAAGCAAGCGTGGGCTTAAAGAACAGTCTTTGTCGGTGAAAGACTGCTGCAAGGATGACAGAACTGCCTCTTGAAATCAAAACTCAAAACCATGTAGCAAGTTAGTCTTTTTCTCAAAAATAAATCCCTTGACAAAACATGCCACATCATTACTTCACCTTTAACTGCAAATATAAAATTAAAGTCGGTTCTGCAAATATAGCTAATTTAATTCTCAGGGAGTCAGATTAATTTTGTATAAAAAAGGCAAAGCAAAAAAAGTTCAAAGAAAAACGTTATGCTTCTCCAAATCAACCAGACTTTTCACTCCTCTGAACCTAAAGAATGATTTTTAAATTTATAAAGATCTGTTATGAAAAGACACGCAGGGCTTTCAGGAGGAGATGTTGGTCTACCAGCCCTACCAGCCAGCACCGGTGCACTACACGCGCACTGAACTTTGCGTGTCACTGAAAGCTGTAAGTTGGGAACTCGGTTCAAGAACACTTACTGAAGCTTGCCAAATGTCTGTAGCAACAGTTAAATAAGATTTGTCCACGTGCTGAAAATGGTTTCATCTAATTATAACCCTAATATTCAACTAAAGTGTCAGCAATTTGGCAACACTTTACCAAATGAACATTTTGACAGATTTCTTAGGAGAGGTACCAAAAGGAACAACACAGCAGAGGTAGCAAAAGGAAATTAAACCAAACTAAGCTCCCATATTTGCAGTAGGTTGAAGGGAATCTTGTAATTTTATCAGCCTGCAGCGAGACGACGTAGTACAGTGAAAAATCCAACGCAAAAGGCAGCCGTTTAGCAAACGCTGCACCACTCAGCGCGAACATTATCAGCAGACAATTCTGTCCCAAACATTTCCTGTGAAAACTTGAAGCAACACCAACTAAGATGTCTCAGAGGAAACATGCCTCCCAACAGAGAACAAATTCATGGAATTCGCTGACCGACGTCAGACATCGCTAGTGTGCCACATACTGACAGCAGCATCTGACCCTCTCGGTCATGACTTGTCTCTTTC
>NW_005842344.1:1079530-1095589 GCF_000455745.1 Alligator sinensis
AGTCACCAGCTCCATACGACACAAGAAAGATATTCAACCCTGAAAGCGATTTCTTTCTTGAAGTCAATTCGTGTTTACATCCATGGAAATTGTGTACAACAGAGCAGCTATTATGGTATTTCAGGCTTGCTATAAATTGCAAGCCATTATGCTGATGTGTTGCCAGAGTTTCTCAAGCTTACCTTGTAGCTATAAGCCAGCAAGCTAGTCTTAATTTTATTTCTTTAATTGTTCTCCACGCACAGGCACAAGTCTCTGGGAAAACATACAGCTAACCTATTCTAATATGCATTTTGCATTGGTTTTGGTCAACTCGTTTTAGTTAACAGAGATGAAGCCAATCAAGACGTAAGAGGGAAGTCTCCTGATCTCAGAACAAAGAACCACCCACTGCACAGAAATGCCAGCCTGCCCCTCGTCCCGAGACTCGGTGGGAACATCACACAGTACTTTTTGTTTGGAGAAACAGGAATCATTATTAAGCTCTTCCAACTTGCAAAACTAAGGAAAAACCTACCTACGGGATCTGCAGACCTACTACTCTGTAGTGAAAAAACAAACTTTTAACAAGAAGTTTAAAAATAATAGAAGCACACAGAGCATACCAGATTTGCATACATACAAGCTATTTAACAGCAACTGGGTACCAAAGAGTTGATTAGTAAACTGATTAGTAATTCCATCATTCTGGTTTCCTGAAGACTTAGTGATTACTCCTGTAAGCAATGCATATGGTTTAAAACTACCCAGTGGCTCAGATGACCCCACATGTCTGGTATTTAGTCTAAGAACATAGCAAATTCTCCAGAGCAGAGCTAAAAATACCCTCCTCCAAAACGCCCATGCTTACTGGGTCTGTCATGGCAAACTACAGACACTGGTCCCCTTTACAGGCTTCAACTAGTCAAAAAATTTAAAATACTGAGTGGTTTGGCCTTCAACCCAAATCACAAAATGCCACTCCAGTATGTTTCTTACTGTCCCTTTCCTTCATCCTACTCTGTCTGGCGGAGAGCAGAAGTACGATTTACTGTAATTTGGAGAGCATAAACAGTATACACAGAAGCTACATTTTCTTCTCAAGAATCTGAGCATTTTAACAACATTTGGACTATGAGATTTCCTAATTTGCCAGTTAAGGGTCATTAATTTATGACCTACCGCATCCTTACCCTAGCAACAAATAAGTGCACTTGCTTGTTAGCTCTCTGTTATTGTGGAGGGCTGTTCTGGACAGAAAGCATAGTTTGAGGGTCCTTCCGTTCCAGCAGCCAGCGCAGCAGCAGAGCACACGCTGGGTGCTGCGGGGCTGGAACACCACAACGGAAAGCTCCTTCTGCCGACAGTCCCGCAAAACCTTCCATGCATTTCCAAAATGCATCAAAAGTCAAGGAGGGCAAACCCACCACAACTACTAGCCACTGATATAACGTTCTAGTCTCTTTAGTATTCACCCTTGCCCTTCAAGAGAAACTAAAGACTAAACCAAGCTTATGCAGAATACTACTGATGCATGTGGTGAATGATCGAAGTAGAAGAGCCACGCTGGCAAAAGCAGATGTTACAGGGTAAATAAAGCAAGAATTATCAGACTAAGATGAACAAAGAGAGAGAGACTGAGATGTAGCAAGGAAACTGGAGGAAGTAGGACAACCTGGGCCAGTAAAAAGCTAAAAGGTGGGAGCAATGCATAATGTTTCAACAACTGGGGAAGTCTCAACAAGGCAAGTGGCAAATGCGCCCATGTTCAAAAAGGTCTAACTAGCAAGATAAAAACCCCAAGGCTCCCCTTTTGTCATATACATGAGAAACTGGTGGGGTTCAAGTCAAAGGAAAAAGGAAGTCCCATCTGTTTTCTGGCTACGGTCATGTTTAAAGATGTATACAGATAATGGTCTCAAAACCGCCTCTTTACCTTAAATAGATCAACATAGCCTACGCCCACTAAATATATTATGCAGGCTTTTGTGGCAAGTGCAAGTGGGACCCGCGGGCCCGATTCTCACGCCACGACCACAGGCCGCGCAGCGCTCTAAGAGGGGAGACCGAACGAAGCCTGGCTGCGCTCCCACTCCTTTACTCAAATGCCTGTTTCCAGGGGCAAGCCTTAGCAGTTTGCTTCCCACAGGGAAACGTAGCAATCGCATCCCCTTTCGCCGTTCTGCTTTCCAGATAAGGAGTTCCTTTTTACATCAGCTTTCTTTAGAAGACGACAGATACTGGAAGTGCCTACAGACGGCAGCAACGGTTTGGCTGAACTTATTTAGAATCACCCTTGGGGGAGAAAAACTGCCAGAGGAGGTGTCTGCAGCACCACATTACCCAAGTGCCAAAAAACACACTGACTGCCATTTTATTTCACCACAATTTCCTGGAGATCCCTGAAAGCCATCTGATTAAATGAAGAGAAAAATCCAAATTGCAGCACAGCCAAAGTACCTCCATCTGTTCCAGTCACCATTGCCATCATCCACTTGAGAGGAAAGTGAGCTTTATGGCTTTTAGTCTATTAGGAAGGTAACTGCTTTAGCAAGTCTGAGACTAACACACATCAGTACACTCTTTCAGAAGGTGGTTTGATATTTAGCTGATTCATCCAAAAGCAGGCTTTTACTTGCAATTTATGTAAGCTAGTTTGCCAAAACTCTTGACAGATACTGATGGACAATTATTAACCAGGCGTGTCACCCGATACAGATCCGACAGGCATTTACAGGAAGGCAGCCCGGCAGGGTGGAGAGCCGGTAAGTCTGTGGGGGGAAGGGGCAGATGAAGGCTCCCGCAGTGAGGGAGGGAGTGGGGCAGGGGCAGGCGCTGCCCAGCCAGGGTGCTGAATGCAATCCTGGGGCCAGAAGTGGGGAGGACCCAATATGCAACCAATACATCAGTGCCTCTCTAGTTTTTACTGGGAAACATTTCATTTGCAACTGTGTGCGCACTTGAGGGAACCAGGCAAAACGTCTCTGGAATACATTTTATGGTCCTCTAAACTTTGCATTTGAGGTCTGCGGTCTACTTGAAGAGCATTTTCCTTGCAAAACTGACAATACAGAACTTTCTGGAAGGTTCCAAGCTAAGTCATGAAGCTAAGGCCTCCCTGAACCTGGTCCTATTCAAGTTTAAACAAGACTATTGCAAAAGTTAGAATAAACGGTCCAAACTGGATCAGTTCTGCATATCCTGGGAGCTTATTCCATAACATACTTACATATATGTCAACATTTTTTAACCACATCTCAGTCTTATTATTTTTCCTAGCAACTGTCCATACTAGAAAGTAGTGCTAACTATTATTAATCTTTGCAATATAAAATTAAGATGTTTTATTAAAAGGAAAAAGCTGCAGGGTAGTTACCTCGAACAGGGCATAACCTCACTTCCCCATTTCCCTCTACCACCTGCCCAGAGCACTTCTCTGCCACGTGCTGCAGATTCCCTAAATGGTCTCATAGACCATGAGTGTTGGAAGGGACTCAGCAGGTCACCCACGATTAACCTAAGACTGCCTTTCTATTAAGGACTACACACAACGTACTTAACATTTCAATTGCCATCAGCATCTCAATTTGGTATATTTAATGCCTCAGATGTTTGAGATGGTAACTGCAAGGAGCATTTAAAATAAGAACACCTCTGTGAACTACAGTCATAGCCCATTTTCTCAAAGTTTGGATATTGTGAACAAAAGATTACATGCTTCAACACACTCATAAATTCACCAGAAGTGAAGCTACTAGCCTGGTCTATACACAACATAGAGAAACAAGATCTGTTGAGGAAAAGAAGTTTACTTTCAAGCCTCCCAACAGACTTTCTAGGAGCATGCAAGTTTTAGAACATTCTGTAGTCACCGTTAAATACAATAACGGCATCCACCTTTTTAATGTTATATGCAACGTGATTGCCTTGAACTCTAGGAAAAGGTCAGACTTTGAACAGACGCCTCGTAACCGAGTGTCAGGTCACTAAAAAGGGGAAGCTCTAATTCAACCTCTAAAGGCTCCTACCAAACGAAAGTTAGGTTGATCTCATTAACCTTCACACTACCTTTCACACACGCAAGCAACTTCAGAAGGACTTGAAAACACAATATAAACATGAAATAAGATATTCCCCAATGATTAGGCATGCTCCCAAAGTGCTCTGTGCCACAATCCTCAGAAACACTGATTTTCAAAGGAAATCTCTCTTACTGCATCATTTTGTTACATGAATAATTCAGTGATTCACTATAGTTAAGTATAAAATTATTGACTCAGAGACAAGCAGTTATGGCTGCTAACAGTTTAGTTCGGAAGAGTATCTTCAAGTTTTCACTGCACTCTTCTATTAAGACCAGGCTTGACTTAACCATTCAGTAGTTATTAAAAATATAACATTCAACATTACGGGCACAACCCCACTTAGAAATCTGGCATGTATAATTCTCCACTGCGTCAGCTCCAGCTGCAATGCACTGACTGCGTCTAAGTGTGCAGCAGACTGTGCAGATGTTACTCCGCAGTCATTTAGTGCTTGCATAAATACTGTCACCACACAGTTTTTTCCCCAATGCTACTGCACAGTAGTGCCGTGCCATGGTTAGTGCCTGGCAATGCTACCGCACGGTAGCAACATGATACGGCGCAGTCGCTCGTTCTTACTGCACTGTAGGGTCACGTCTGGACATGCCCACTGAGTGCAATAATGCATACAGGCATATTTATTAGAATTTTATTATCCAAAACTTACTATAAAGATCTAAGAGATGTCTGTATTGTAGCCTTCGCTACTCCCAACACTATCTGCAGTAGGTGAGCATTATAGCCCCCCAATTTTCTATCTAAATAATACGGACACTATTCACTTAAGAGTTACAGGTGTCTTGCTGACTTCCTTCAGCACATATAACCCGTCTTAACTTTTTCTTTTCTTTTATTTTCATGAGGGCTTCATTTCCTTCTTTTCTGGTTTCAAGTTGATGTGTAGGAACTTACAAAAAAACCCATAAACTTGACCACTTGTGCTCAGCTCTGCAAGACATTCTGAGATACAATTGTACTGCCTTTTTCTTTTTTTTTTTTTACATTTGTTAAAAAAAAAAATGCAGGATTCTATGGAAATTCAGTCAAGGAACAAGCTTATTTTGAATTAGTATACGGCTGACAAAGACCTTAGACCGGGTGAAGTTTCTTTGGGAATGTCAGTCAGGACCTCATTAATGTGGACAGCACATGTCGAAATATTAACTCTATAAGAAGACTTAGTTAGAAGGCTCCCAAGTTAAGGTTTTAATCTTTAGTTGTATGTCTAGCGAGCAGAAATGCTTCTTTAGTAAGTGCCTTCCTGGACTGCTCAAACGACGGCTGAAGAAAACGCACAGGGGTTACTGCATGTGTCACTAGCTTCACCAGAGAGCACCCGCCTAAAGATCCCAATTTTTAAAGAAAACTTAAGGTAGCGGTTATCTTTGACTGCAGTACAATTACACCTACAGCTGCTGTATTTGTAGTACTGACATTTCTCTTTTGGTTTATAGTCACAACAGTATGATTTCAGGCCCTTTATCCGATTTAACTCTGCTGTCTCATACCCTATAAACTAGTGTCTGAAACAGTTAACTGTTCTATCAAAGGCAGGCAGATCAGCTGATGGAACAGTGCTTTCCACAGTGACCCCTTCCTGTTTTCTGTTCAAAACTGCAAACTTAAGCTCCAGCTATTAACAAACCTCAAATGATTCTACTTCTGCTTTCAAGTAGCAGAAAGCAAGGGGAAACACTTGCACGTACTCCCTGTTCTGTAAAGATTTTCCAAAGTCGCATAGGTACTTTTTTGGAAAGTTCTCATAGCATTTCCCCAGTATCACAACAACAAATGATACCGAACTAGAAATGTTTGAAAAGCATTCCTAAATACTGTGTTTGAACAGAATCCCTTCAAGTTTCAGGTTTAGAGTTTCTCCTGCTCTTAGTCATGCATTGTTACTGGTTTCTCCTCCCAATCCAGAGAGTTAAAAAAGTGGGGGGGGAGAAACTGAAATATTATGCAGGAACCATTTGTGTTGGTCTTTTTGTTAGCCAATACAGGTCGAGACCAAATTTTACGCCTTTATTCCTGTGGCTGAAGTTTTGCCTTCCACTGGAAATTTCACAGTACTTGAACCGAACTGAATCAAACTCCCCTTCCAAACACAGTGGTCTTCTCCCTGAAGCACATATTCATGGCTGAGAACTAACCCCTCCTCCTCAAAGGGGGGGTCATAATAGGAATACTCAAAGACACCCTTACCATGCAAAGGGCACTATTACGCTAAGCAATTACTATTTCAATAGAGACCTATTTATTGGTGAAAACAGTCCCTGTTTGCCTTATTCAGTGCAACCACATAACTGGTTTTTCATGACCCTTGCCTCAAACACCACCAGTATTCTAAGACAACACACCCAAATGATTCTTCTGGCCTAAAGTGTTGATTTCTGGCAAAAAAAGGTAAGACCAATTAAAAACTGACATCTTTGAAGCCAAAAAGATAAGACTACAAAGGCAAAAACAGAGACTAATTTCAAAAGGAACTAAATAATCTGCCCTGTTTACACAGAAACTCAGTTACAAGGAAGGATGGGAAATTAAGGAACACACTATTGAGAAGCAGTCTTCAAAGCAGCAATTCAATCCCCAAAATGTATCTTCCGAGACAACACTAAGAATGTACTCAAAATCCTCCCCCAGGAGTGGTACATATATCATAAAGCAATTACTTGGAAATTCCATTTATTTTAACAAAAGGAGGCGGGGGGGGAACCACAGCCTAAGTTTACCTCCAGAACTGGTCCAGCTCCCAAAATAGTTCTCTCCACACCGCTTGCGTACCCTTTCTGACTCAGTGCTGTGAGGCAGTGAATTAAAAAGTTTGTACTTTGAGTTTTTCCAGATCCACTTTCACCTGATATAACTATGCACTGGTTGACTTGTTTTTTAAGCATTGTGTGATAAGCCACGTCAGCTATTGCAAAGATATGGGGCTCCAACTTCCCAAGCTGGTGATTCTCATACATCTTGACATATTTTGGGTTATAAATGGGCAAAAATTTGAAGGGGTTAATGGCAATCAGAATACTTCCTGCATAAGTATAAATCTTTTGTTTCAAAAAGCGGCATTTGAGATTCTCTAGGAGCGTGGTCTCTGTTAAATTGGGAAGGTTACACAAGTCATCAAAGTCTTCCTGATGCCATGGAAGAAAACCTCTTTCAACCAACCGTCGAGCCTCCTTCGCCTTGGACACCAGTTGCATGTGGACATATTTGATGGTCCCATCGGTGTTCCTTTCTTGCAAAAGGAAGTAGTAACCATCCTTTTGAGGATGCTCATCCTGAGCACGGCGGGGCCAAAGCAAAACCCTTTGAACAGGAGAGTCATTTATGTCAAGTACCCATTCTTCACCACCCGATTCTTTCACTTCCACAAGCACATAATGCTTTGAGACATCCAAGTTCAAAGTATTTATCGCATCCTTGATGACATCCGAAGCACTGCTGTCCTTGGTTGCAGTCACTCTACAGCAGGGAGCACTTTCTATCGAGAGCTGAGGGTAAATTTGAAGATGATAGGCCACCTTCTCCTGGCAAACTGCACTGCCAGCATCTTTTAAACTCATTCTGCCACAAACCCAGCTTCAGCATGCCTCCCCAGCTTACTGCACAGTACCCATTATCTGAAAAAGAAGAGCAAAGAGTCAGGTATTATATTCTGCACAGCAGGCTTCCCTGAAATGCAAACGCAAATGAAGGAAGAAAAACACAAAATGAAGTTACGCAGGCATGTCATGAAAAACAAGCTATTTTCTGAGGTTATTTCAAACTTATTGGAGAGGTCTGCTTAAAAATAAGAGTTGGGGGCAGGAGCTAAGGGGAGAGAACTTGTGCACTTGAGTTCATTAAGCTATCCTTGCCAGCTGACATTTTCTCAGATTGTTCTCACATTGCATATGGACAAGAAAAGAGCTGCTGTTTTCGAATAATATGCAAAAACTTTGCACAAGAGAGTACGACACCCTTAGGAGCCATTTTCATTACAATCAACAACCATGTCTTGCTTTTAACATTTTTTTAATATGACAGTAGAACTAGTCTCATTGTAGCATTTTTCAGTTCAGATTTTACAACTAACTTGCACAGAATTCACCAATTACATCATTTACCTCATACTCCCCCACCCCTTCTCTCTCCTCCCATTATTCTCATGCCTGAAGCTGGAGCCTCGTGTTTTTTGGTGACATCTCTTATTGAATAGTTGGGAGAGACGACAGACAAGCTTTCAGGCACAAAGTCCCTTCTTCAGGTGACAAACATCCCTTCTAATTATTCAGGTGCGCCAATAAAAGATCCTACCAAAAAACCTAAACAACCCCCCCAAACCCTTTCTTCTTACCTATTTCCTGGACCATGATGGCTACAACATGACTCTAACCCTACTGAGCTCACGTCATCAATCTCAAGCATCTCAAATGCATCATGCAGCCTCGTGGTCTAACTTCTGGTCTCTCCATACCCATAAATAGCCTACAAGTCAGCCCTCTCCTTGTTGTATCAACATCTCCGAGTCCTTGGTCTGCACTTTTCTCACCTGCATGGCACTATGAATCTCCGTCCTTTGCTGGACCATGCTACTCTACCTTTCAGTTGCCATCTGATTAGGTGTCAGGGTTAATCATGCTAACAGGACCAAAACTTTGACTGTGGTGTAGTGACCCTTTACCAACATACAGTTTGGGAGACAGATAACGAGACACCAACTCTACGCATTTCTTTTAAGGTACTCCATAAAATATAAAAATATAAACAAGGTCTGAAGAACAAGTCATTGCAATATAAGAAGTTCACAAGTTGAAACAAAGTGGAGTGCGAGAAAGCCCATTTGAGTTACAAGTTACAATGCAGTCATCTTCAACAGCAAACAGTTATTAGGCCAACGAGCTTCAATGAAGAGCTTTTTAAATTGAGATCAGTGGAGAGCTGGAAACACTGAACTGGCATTTCTACTGCAGACAGGCAGATGAATCATTTAAAAGAAAAAAAAAAGAAGCACATGACATGGTTCTGCCATTCCTGAATGAAGCCAGGAATGGAGAACTTGACTTCCAAGCAATTCTGTGTAAAAACCACTCTTGAATCATTTCTGTTATGCAAGTTAAATTGTTTTCAAAGTCTGCTCATCAAAAGGGCAGCAGAGTATGCCACAGACAGTGGGGTATACCAGGGCATACATCTGTGGTTAATACATATAAATCTATTGCAGCATGACTTCCTGCTCTGCTTAAGTATATTGCTCACCCCCAGGAAGCTCACTGCAAACCGTGATGTGCAGGGGGACTGACTACAAGTACCTTCCAGCCCTTACGAGCAGTGACAAGTACCTTCCAGCAGTTCTGGCTTGGAGGTGGGGGGAGAGAGACTCATCAAAAAGTTGAAAGGATCCAGGCAAGTGTTAAGCACTGCTGATGTCTTGTCTCTCAGAACAGTATGATGATCAGTCTCTGCACCAGAAATCTCACTTGACACTGAAGTGGCCGCCCATACAAAGAGGTTCAGAATTTGTTCTTCACGGTGTTGTCACACAAACGCCATCAGAATATATTAGTATTTGTTTAGAACCATGCTTTTAACAAAAGAACATTTTAATTTAATCTGTTGAAAGAGAAATTAAGGAACATTTCTGAAACAACCACAATGGAGAAATAACAATTCTGACTAGCTGAATTCTGTCTGAAAAACAGCACAGGAAATGCTATTTTTGAGATGATAACTAAGCTTGTACTAAAGTTCCTTTTTTGATGCCAGACATTCAGACCCAAACCTCAAAAAACAACACGCATGCTTGCCAGTGGCACACAAAGGCTTTCCCTGGAGAACGCAAACAAAGACAAAATTTCTGCAAAATTCAACCAAGTTTTTAGCTTTTGGCTCACAACAGATGCAATTTCAAGTCCCCCAACAACCCCAGGGTATCAGCTGCCTATTAATTAATATTTGCAGAGGGACAGCTACATGACTGCTCCTTTCACTGCTACTACCCAGAAAAGCTGTGAACAGCAGGGGCGAGCACTGGAGTTATTCGTGGGCAATACAGTCCTAAAGAAAGACTAGGGGAAACAGGAAAATGGGCGTTGCCACTTTTTCTTTTTCACAGTTAAATAGCTCCAAAAGAAAGCACAGAATGACTGAAAATGTATAAATGTCCTCCTCTTTCAGCAGCTTATTTCAGATGCTTAATAGTCAGAGACTTGTATGAAATATAGCCCTCCAAAGTAGCAATACCCTGGTAAAAATCTCAGCCATTTGATCCTTCCCAGCAGGCAGAGATAGCTTGAAGCCGAGTCTCTCAGTACTATCCTTTCCATGAACACTTTTGACAGAGCCTTCCTAGCCTCCTCTTCTGTACTGGCTAGTAGGCGTCTTGAACTTTTTTTCAAGGCTCATCCATCACCTTTTTCAACCCCAACTTCTTGGATAACTGCCAGAGGAAATTAAGCAAAGGTGGTCTCAGATCTTTTCCTGGAAGACAGAGGCCCTTTATAAACATGGCGATATGACTTGTTTTAGATGTAGCTGGTGGTCTGTTCAGGAAAGACTCAAGACTGAGAAAGAGGAAAGGAAATACCTCTTACTCTGGGGGGACAGAGCAGTGACAAGGCAATGTGCACACTGTAGACACTAACATAGAAGTGTTTTGCAGGCTCCTACTTAAATAGCAGTACAGATGCACCTTCTTGTCTCTCTCCTAGAACATGCTTAGAAGAGGCGATCTTCAGCGACAAGATCTTGCAGCAACACGATTACTACACACATTCATGGGGGCGGGGAATAGGAAGATACTGTAATGGTTGCTTCACTCCAACCAAATATGAAATCCATATGAGCATTTTATTTTCTTTCATCACCACTGAATTTTTAGAGGCCTTTTTCCTCCTAGTGACAGCTGGTTCATGTTATTATTTACAGTTAATAATATTACAGTTTACATTAATATAAAGCACTAAGATTCTCAAGGAATGCTAATGTTCAATTTCTACTGAACTTCACAAAAGTGATTCACCTTTGAACTGCTCCAGGATTCTCAAGATTTGAATTTGCCTGCCAGTGATCAAAAATACTGAAACAAAAAAAGTTAAAATGTTTTAAGTCTGAAATTCAATGTTGCAAAGATCCACTTCAATTTTAGAGATTACGGCGAACCTTGAAGGGTCTGAAAGTCAGGGACTTTAAAGTATATCAACTGCTAGACTTAACTACTTTGCCAGCTTCTCTTTGCAACAGCTGGTGGGGGCTCATGAAGTTTTCAAGAGCCACAAAACAAGCATATTTATTTCTGCTTTGGAAAAACTATTTGCCATCAACACAAATGCCTATGAACCATCAACCTGTTCACAAAACAGACTGCAGCAGCAGGGCAGAATGGCAGACTAATTTAGGTGTATAAACCCGACAGCGGTGACGTACAGTAAATGCACTTATTTAAAAACACTAGATGTACACAAATAGAAAAAGGGTAAGATGAAAATAGTGAATATAGATTAAAAGACAGGATTTATAATAAATGTAAATAGTGAGCACAATGCTCATAGATATTTTGTGTCATTTAAGTTAAGGACTATAAACTACACTTAAGTGCATCAGAAACAAAAAGAAAGCCTACAATGATATTTGTCCAATACTCTGGAAAAGGCAGACTTGTCAATAAGATAGAAAAGGAAGACGTGTTTAATAAATATTTGTCCACGTTGGAGAAAAAGTCAAGTGAGGTAGTTTTATCAAAGGATGATAATTAGACTCCCCATTCAAAGAGTAATTCAGACAGATTTAGTTTAGAGAAGAGAAAACTGAGGAGGACTTGATAACAGCCTTCAAATGCAGAAGAGGGGGTTGTAAGGAAGACGACGCGAGATTGCTCTTGGTCACCACAGGGGGCAGGACAAGTAGTAATGGTCTTAAGCTGCAACAAGGGAAATTTAGGGCAGTATGGAAGGAAGTATTTTCTACCTATGAGGATGGTTAAACATTGGAGCAGGTTATTTAGAGACATCAAGGAATCTCCATCTTTTGAAGTTCGTAAGAACAGGTTAGACAAATGCCTAGCTGGGATGGTTAAGATAAGGACGACCTGGCTTTGGACAGGGGCTGGATTGAGTGACCTCCCTTCCAGGTTATTTTTCTAGGATTCTAGTGCAGGAAAATAAGAGAAAGTTAATGAAAATTACAGGTCCCTTTTAAAAAAACCCAGCAATTTAGAACAAGGACAGAAAACGGATATCAACCAAACCTCAATCTAAAATCCCGTCCCCCCCCCTCCCTTTCAGTTCATTTTTCCTTTCTTATTTATAATACACAGAAAATGAGTATGGTATTTATTGGCAGCACTAGTACAATCCATCTGTGAAAACAAATATGTTTTTATTTTATTTTATTTATATCCTTCCTTTTCTAAAAGAAAAGCTCAGGGCAGCTTACAAAAGAGGACAGAATAACTTACGAAGCATGAGACTGGACAAGAGAACAAAACAATTTAAAAGAGAAACTGGTATAACATAAAACAGATACCCCCCCAACCATGCCCTGGCCTGCCTTTGTTGCTACATGCCTTTAGTATCAACTAAATTGATATTCCTTTTAGGTTAAGCACATGCCAATCCTTCAAGCCTAGATGTACTCCAGATTTCCCAAACAACGATCATTATTACTGCCCAATTTACTTCATCACAGGAGTATATAGGACAGTTCCATTATCATTATTTGGGAAATCTGAAGTAGCTGCCACTTAAACCACTGGAGAGGGCAAGCACTCTAGACACTGGTTTACTGTCTTTTAGGAGAAAAGCAACATCTTTTAACCTTAGCAAGCAATTAGCTCAAATTTTAAATTCCTCTTTTTAGAGACAAGACAGAGAAGAACACTTCAGAATAGGGTCACTATGATCATGAGAATTTCCCTGGTTCTGTTGACAGCTTTAAACTATTTTCAAGCCTCAATTATACCAACATTTTTAAGTGCATAAAAAGCATATTCTGAATATGACAATCTGGTAAAGTATTGGAAAAAACAGTGCGCCAATCAGGCCAAGGTAGCAGTTTAGTTTAAATAAGGCCATAATTTGAAACTGAATGTTTCTCCACTGAATCATACCAAAGCTAAAAAGGGAAAGCTGCTATTATACCAAAATTATTCAGAAAGAATGGTTTATGTTTCAGTTCTTTCCACTTTCATGCTGCAGTTTCAAAAATTCAGGATTCTTTTTAGGTAGTGGTTTTGTCAAGTTCTTCTCAGCGTTCAAGCTAAAATGATGCACTAAATACCCAGTTCCCCAGTGAAATAAAAATCAGCTGTACACAATTCAAAACATAAGCACCAGTTGGTTGTGGCTTTAAGTGATTAAAGCATCTGATTTCAAGCATTTGTTCATTTCAGAAACATTCAGCTTTTGACTACTGTGAACGTATCATTCCCTAAATCAAAGAAAATAAATTCCCCTTCCAGCCAACAGGATATTCGGGAGATGCCTCAGCAGCTCAAGGGATGCAAAAATTTTTACAGTCAGTGCAAGAATTAAATCCTTAAGACTCTATTCAGGTGCAAACTGCTTATAATTCTTAATTACTTCTTTTGCGTATTTTCTTTGCAAAGCTATATGATTTTTTGGTTACGATAACTTTTAGTTTCTCACATCAGCTAAACCCAAATAAAACACCAACACATGGTAGCTTTGTAAGAGCCATATAATAGCTCCAAGTTATTGCTGCTTTTCTCAACTGCTGTAACCGGGGAAGTCAATAGAGAAAGCACTTCTGCCATAGACTTCCTAGAACAGATGATGGAATCCAGTATTGCCAGCTACCAGGGAAAGAGCACGTCAGCATGGTTATAACCTCACGTTATACCTTTCACATCAGCTTCATTGCCACGTGAACTACCCCTCTGCTCTTTACTGCCTCTCGCATCCACTTTGCCCACCTCCCAAAATCCGCAGTAATCACCTGGCGTGCAAACATCCATTTCCTCTGAGACACTCTGATGCATATCTTAGCTGTGACCTCAGGAAGTCTGAGATCCCTTATCCAGCAAAACTTTACTTTAAAAGCCTATAAAGTATTACCTAAAGAAAGGTAATGCCAGCCATAACAATAAGCATTTACAAGTTATTCAAAGGAACTGAATGCATGTATTTGTATGTTGGAAGTGAAAGACAGCAAGTAGTAATTACAAGTATATTCAGGTATTAGGAAGACAGTGAGACAAAGTGTGTAAATCAAAGGTATCCTGTACATTAATGTTGCCTTCTGTAGCGACTTTACTACAGTGCTGCTAAAGTTAAGAACGTCTGTAGGCCCTAACACAGACAGAGGCCTCACTAAGCTGGATGCTGCAATTACACTGATAAGAAACTCACTGGGGGAACCTTATCTCCAAGTTGTGCGGGCGGGTTTAAAAAAAACAAAAACCGAGTCAGCCATACAGAACCAAGGCATATCTGAAACAGCTTTAGAAACGCCATGCTGATAAAGACGATTGCTCTTTGGAGCACGGACTATCATCTCTCTCAAGGTCTGCATCACATTACCAATCAAAGCTCAACCTTAACATACAGTAACAGTAGGACACAGGTTACCCCATGTCTATGTGCTCGACCGTGCACAAAAAGTTACTGACATCTCCAGTTAGTCAGATGCACGGCCTCCCCCAGAGCTACAAGTATAACTGTTGGATAAGACAACGGTCTTAATGGTAGGTTGCTTACACTACGTGCGCAGTGAACAGTATGCTGTTAAATATAGGAATAGCGTAAAAACATTATTTTGGGAGAAAACACGCAACATAAAACCCACAAAACTATTTTTCAGGATCATGGGTAAATTACGGACAGAAATTAAATGTCAAGCTAAAAATAGTTCAGCCAAAATCTGTTCAGAAACTTAAATTTACCATCTTCAGAAATCTGGATATATACAGTATGTGTCTATTTTGTACAGCAGTGAAGAGAATATTTAGAGAGGCCACATTTTAGTAATCTATACCTCATGTCAAGTAGAGAAAATGCTAGTTTTTGTTGTAAATATTGACGAGACAGGCTCAACATGAAGGGGAAAAAAAGTAAAACTTCCAGAAGTCTCTCACTGAGGACACTTTATGTTGTTGTTAATGAAGTTCATTTAGCAGCTCAGCAATTTAGCAGGGTCTCTAATGTGCATTTAAAATGGAAACATTTTTACATCCTGACATTCACAAAATTGGTATAAAGCCTTAAATGTTTTAGTATAAAATGATCAGTTAAAATAATCAGGCGTTTAGACAATGAACACTAGTCCACCTTTAGAGACTTTTCTTTGAAAACTCTTAAAGTACGAGAACCATTTATCCTTCCAACTGAGAAGAGGCCCCACGCACAGGTAAGCTGGGCAGACTTCGGTTGGGAACCTAGGGGCCAGTCTATCCTTGAATCACTGGACGTCAGACACCTCCGTCTGTACAAAGCTGTCATCACCAGACGTGTCTAATTTACACTTTCCATCAGCTGCATTTACTACTTGTAAATTATTCAGTCTTACAACGTGCCCCGGCACAACTGGAACAGAGAGCCCACGAAGTGTCCCTGCTCCCAAGCAGGCCGCGCTGCACGCACAGCAGCACCGCTTGGGCGGGCCCAAGCGCTGTGGAACAAGGCAGCTCCTGCCAGCCCAGCGGGGAGGCAGGCTCAGGCGCGCGGAGGGGTGCCAAGCAGAGCGTGGGGCGCCGCGCCGTGCCACGCCACACCACACCGCACACGGGGCTGCGGGACCTGGGCACCAAACAGAAAATCAAAGCGTTCCCTGCTGGGGGGAGGAGGAGAGGAGAGAAGGGAAGGGAAGGGAAGGGAAGGTGGAGGTGAGGAAGAGGCAGGGCAGGCGTTGGGAAAGAAAGAAGGGCCCACCTGGCACTCCCCGCTGCCCGGCCAGGAGGTGAAGTCCAGGCGGGAGCGGCTGCAGGGACAGAGGGCGCGGGTCGCGGCAGGGTGCTGGGGGGCGACCTGCCTTTGCCCCGGCTCGGAAGCCT
>NW_005842344.1:1096320-1096569 GCF_000455745.1 Alligator sinensis
GCGGAAGGGTGGGGGCCGGGCCGGGCCGGGCGGGAGCGAGGGAGGGAGGGAGGAAGGGCCGCTGCGGAGCGCGCTCGCTGTGTCTCCTCAGGCGGCCGGGTGGTGCAGTCGCGATACCTGCAGTACGAGCGGCGAGCGGCAGACAAGGTGAAGCGGCCCCGGCGGCGACGTCACGAGCGGTCTCCCCGGCGCGGCGGTTGAGCGGTGACGTCACGGGCGGGCTGGGCGGGGCCGCCGGGGCGGGGCGGG
>NW_005842344.1:1096806-1126329 GCF_000455745.1 Alligator sinensis
CTCCACGACTTCTGCAGGGAAAGGCTCTGAAAAGGAAGGACCTGTAGCGGGAAGATCCCTCCTGCTGCAGAAATGCAAGGCGGCCACAGGTACGTGTTGGCAGAAGCGATGCAGAGCAGTGTTCACGGGCGGTCCCAGCTCCTGGTACTGCGCAGCTTTCACAACCCTTCCTGCACGCTCAGGAATCAGACGGGTAGTCTGCAGCCCTGGAAAAGTGGCATGGACACTGAAATGATGGCATGGAAACATTCTCCTTTATCTTTTAGACTGATTAGGAAGAAAATATGTATAAGGGGACTTAAGAAATAGTTAATGGTTACGTTGGCGTATATGAGTTGTAAGAGCATGAAACCCTTTCCTGGTGCTCTCGCTCAGAGATACTGTATAATGTTTTTAACTTGCTGTCAGTTAAAATGATGAACGTAGCTACAGTTATGAAGCCCTCTTTAAGTGCACTAGACTGCTACTTTTTAAGTAGTTTTTCCTTTACCAATGCAGGTAAGCCCAAGTTGGCGTAATTTTATAGCGTGGGTTAGCTTTATAAGTACACATCCAGAAATGAGTTGCCACACGCATACTCCACAGCACGGCATCTCCGAGTCTTGTTTGTGGAAGGCTGCTCTGTGCACTGGATATAATACCAGGGTTTGCATAACAAAATGAATGTGTAATGCAATACTTCTTATGTTAAATAGAGCATAATGTGCCTTCATTATACAAAGCTACAAGGAGAATCCAGCATCATTGTTTAATTCAAACCTGAGTGGGACTTCTGCAGTTAAAAATGGCAAAGTCCACTTGAGACTACTGGGGGTTAAAAAATAAACTTCTGTACAAATATTTGTTCACTTGTTTTTTAAAGGACTTCTTTGTGTGTTTTCCACACTAAAGAGATACTCTTTTTTTTCTTAACAGGCATTGCGTCTGGAGCATTAAACCATAGCGGCTTGGAAAAAGATGACTTGCAGTCAACTTTGTTGGAAGGCCATAAAATTGTTCGGCCTGAACTTGATCTCTCTGCTATTAATGGTAAGCTTCAGATTTGTTTTTCTTTTAATAATGTTGCTTAAATCAAAAACCACACGGTTTCATATGATGATGATGCTTAGCATTCTTCATCTGAAGATTCTTTGAAGATCTTATGGTAAGTATTGTTGTTTTCTTCTTCTGTGATTTCTCCCCCACCCCCCAATCAAATAGAGGTTTCGGGTTAAATATTTAAAGGTGACGTCTAGTTGTTTTGCTGCCCTGCGTTTTTGTCTTTAAGGCCCAGGTCTTTAGAGGTATTGGGAACTAAAAATCCTTTCCTTTTAAATAACTAAATGGATCTTGGGTTCTCAGCCTTTTGAAAATTGGACCTTGAGGTATCTATGAAGTCAGGCATCTAAATTTACAGTAGACTTGAAAAGCTGCCACAACCATGTCAAGTAAACGCTAAAAACAATCAAAGAAAGTACTTTATTTACAGTGAATAAAATCGCATTGACTGTCTGTCTTTCTCTCTTTCTCCCCCCACCCCTTGTGATTTAGACAAATGCCTTGTCAGAAAGACTTCTACTTCAAAGTCCATCTGTGGAGTGGATCCAAGGACACGGAAAAAGGAGCAAAACCTAGTAAGTGATATTGTTTAGTGTTCATAGCCCCATTTACAGGGCTGTTTGCTTGATTGTTGAATTTGATAGCGTAGGTTAAGACTTTCAGAGAAAACTAAAAGCTGTGCAGGCATGAGCTGTGTGGTAACAAGTTCTTCTGTTGTATGATGTTAGTAGTACGCAGGATTAATTGGAAAAGGTGTTAAAAATATGCTCCCTTTAGATTCCAAGAAGATCAATACAACTGACCTGTCTTCAGCAAAGCAGTTAATATAGTATGAGTTAAAGACCTGCTCTAATGCCTTTGGACCAGGGGTAGGCAAAATACAGGCCATGGGCTGGATCCAGCCCACCAAGGAATTTTATCCAGCCCACAACAGGTCCCTTGGCCCCACCTGGCCCAGGGGGAAGCAGCTCAAGCCGTGGCACATGTGGCTAGTTGTGCTGCCCCTGGATGCACAGCAGAGCTGGGGCAGTGCAGCAGCCAGACTCCGCTTCCCAACAGCAGTGGTTTCTTCTGGCTGCTACTGCCAGTGTCACCGCTACTGCTGGACCTGGCCCTGCTGCCCAGGCACTCTGGCCCATCTGCCAGGGCTGGGATGGCAGGCCAGTGACAGTGTGGGGGCAGTATCACGAACTACTGCAGCGGGCGTCAGTTTTATGGGCTGTGGTGTGTGCGGAGCAGATTGTGCCAGCAGCGTCTGCAGGAGCTCTGTGCTTGCTTCCGTCATGCCGCCACCAGCACAGCCATGCCCCGGCCCCCCCCCCCCCCCCCCTACTGCTGGGGGGTACATGCTGTTCATGAACTCAGATGACATATTTGCGGATTTCCCCATTTGCAGGGATCTCTAGAATGTATCCCTCGCACATGGCAAGGGTCTCCTGTACTATCATCCACTTGAGGCTGAGATTAGCCTGTTATATAGAAGAAGACTGAAAACACTAGGACACTTCTGCTTGGAAAAGAGGTGATTGAGGGGAGCAGGAATATGACAGAGGACTGTAAAATCATAAATCGTCGGGCAAGTGAATATTGTACAATTATCCGCTGTGTCTTTGTACAAGAGCTAGGGGACATTCTGTCAAATTAATCGGGTAGCAGTTGTATGCAAACTACTTCCTTTCCTTGGTTTTTGCAGTACAGTTAACTTGTACAGCTTGTTGCCTTAGGGCACGGTAGAGGCTAGTATTATAACCAAGTTAAAAAGGGATTAGACGTATATTTTATGGAGTATTAGCTCTCTGGAGGGTCTACAACAGTGGGGAATGCTATCTCAGGTTCAAAATATCCCTAAACCCATGAACGACGCGTGCCCTCGGCATCGGGCGGGGGGGTGGGGCACAGCAGCAGTGGGAGCACGGCAGCGGTAAGCGCAGAGTTCCTACAGATACTGTCAGCGGTGGGGGGGTGGCGAGCAGCGACTGCCCACAGGAGGTATAGGGGGTGCACCACCACACTGAGGGGGTGCACGTGTACTCGCGTGCACCCCCCATGCGTTGCCCCTGCTTAAACCTATGACATGGTAACTGGGAGGGTGTGGTAGAGCTTGGATTGCCCTACGCATGGCCCCTTTCTTATACTTTTTTTCTCTAAAACATCTACTAATTGTTATTTTTGTATACAGGATACTGGGCCAGGTAAATCTTTGATCTGACCCAGCATGGCAGTCCTTATTAGAGATGTTTATATTCATTTCTAAAAATGTGCTACCATTGATTAAATATTTCATTTCCTTAAGAAACTCTCTGATCCTGATGATGCGATTAGGATGCAGGAATCTCAGGCCCTGCTGTTAACTTACTCACGGATAAGGGTAAGTCAGGTAGTGGGTTTCAGTTCTACAAAGAGCATGGCAAATGGTGTAATTTTTTTCTGTTCTTTGAAAACTAGGTCTATACTTCTGTTGAATTCTTGGATTCTCTTCAGAAATTTCAGATTACAGTTTAGATTAGGACTACTTACAGACAAAGGGTAACATGCTAGGATGGGAGGACAAATGATTTGGCAATATGATTATGCAGTTGAGAGTAGTGACATTCACAGCTTGATGGGGAAAGAGTTAATATTATTTTGAGAAGGATGGTAAGGATTTAAGCCTCAAAATGTGTTTTGGGGAGAACTTTGTGTAGTTAAGCACAAGATACCCAGGGATACAGGTTTACATAAAAGCTGTCCCAGTTGGCAAAGCAGATGAAGGGTGTGGTACAGTTTTTAGCATGGATGGAGTAGAGTGACAAAATGGTGAGTTAAGAGACTAGTATAGTCTAAGTTGTTCAGGGACCTAATGACCTAAGTCAGTGGTGGCCAAACCCTTTTGGCAAGCATATAAATTAAATACAAAGTATGAGATAGTGCCAGTAATAATCAGCTGCTGCTGTCACCCCCTTTAAGTCGGGGCCCAGACCTCTCATGACAAATGCACCAGCTGTCTGTACCACTTGTGGCATGAGGTGTGGGTTGGCCACCACTGATGTACTTGATGTGATGCAGAAAATAGAGCATGCCAATTTAGAGTCAAGTAGAAAATGGAACTCATCAGAGGGGTGAAGCAACATTTGCGGCTTCTCTCATCCGCAAATTCCAACTTCATACTTGGTCTGTAGGCCCTGACAAATTCCTGAGTTTGCCATTTACTGTCTACAGTCCATCTGACTTCAAGCAGCTTTAGTGAGCATAGAGGTGGCTGTTAGCAAGAAAATTTATTTGCAAGATGCAGTAACATTTTTATTTTTGTAAATGTAGCATACCAAGAACTTGCTCCACATGGGTTAATTTGCATTTGTCTAAGGTCCATGTTCCAAAACATTTTAAAAGCACTTAATAGTTTAAATATTTGTTATAAACACATTATTGGATTTAATAGATAGAGAAAAATCTTGCCCAGTTGGAGGAGAAAGCTGAAAGAAACCTAATAAGATTGTGTGAAGAAAAGAAAAGACAGCAGAAAGAACTGTATGAATTGAAACGTAAGCTCCTGCTTAAGGAGAGAGAGCAGCAGCTTGATGAAATACTAGATAAACAGGTAAGACAGTTATACTTTGTGATTCCCTGGCAGTTTACAGGTACTCCAACAAGACACATTCCTGAGACGGTTATCTGCCTCTAGGTGTGTAGGGTGTTCTGTACCTCAAACAAAAAAAAATCCGATTCTGATTTCTTTTGTGACACTTCATGTTTCTCCAGTAATGGTAAAAGAGGTAGAATGTTTCTGTCACCTCTTGTGGCCCGTGGTTTAGAGGGCAAAAGAGGAGTCAGAATTCCTGTTGGGGAGAGTATTGGTGCACTGGTCCCCAGAGTAGCCTACAGTCTGTCATACATGTAAGTAGTTTAAAACTGTATGAACATCATCCTCGGATGCTGTTTCCTGTAGCACAATCTAGAATGTGTGCTGAAACTCAGGTATGAAGGCTACAAGGGGACACCGATAGCCTCCTGGGCTGGGCCAGTTGTTTGTCTCCGTGGCCTGTCTTCTTTTGGGGCATTGGGTTGACATCCCACTGGATACTGAAATGCTGAAAGAGAAAGTAGGAGTTCCAGCTTGGCACTGGCAGTACGGGAAGTATGCTTTCAATAGGAAGAGGTGCTAAACAGAGATCTTGGTAAACTGAGTTTCAGCTTCTTGTCCAGCCTTCTCCATTAGCTTTGTTGTACTAAATGATTTGTCTTACCAGTGCTGTTCATTCTAAAATCTAAAGTGAAGTCCTTATGCTGGCTTTTCTTAATATTGCAAAAACTGAAATGGTAAACCACAAAGATCTCTCCTTACTAGAAAGAGATGCTATTAGTTGAAATTAAAGAGCAAAAAATATTTTGTTTGCCACTTAGGAAGTACTTCTAAACAAGGATATTCCAACAGGAGAGGAGAACGTATTAAATGGGGGATATGAATGGGCACCATAGAATTTGCTGAGTTCTTTCAGAGTGCTTTCCAGTTGATTGGGTATATTTTTGTTTGTTTTCTTGTTGGTTTGGGTTTTTTTTGTTTCATTATTAAAAGAAAAGGAAACCAGAAAAAGACAGCAATACGTTTCATCCTTTAAGGCAAGCCAGATAAGGAAGCACATGGAGAGTGTTTCTTTGCGTTGAAGTGCTGACTTGTGTGTACCTTTTGTTTTCAGAATGAAGTACTTGCTCCTCTTGCTGCTGTCTGTCAACATTTTGCAGAGGACTTTAAAATCTTTGCCACGGCCCTGGATGCCACTAGACATGAGCTGCCTGTGAGGAATATTTATGTGGAAGGGAATAGATACAAATATTTGGGTATGAAAACTAGCAAATTTGTTTTTCGGTATATTGGACTACCTGTGTACTTCTGTAGTAGACACTTAAGTTGTCTTATGTTAAATTCATGCAGTTAGTTGCTTTTGTCCTTTGCCCCTGAGTTTGTCACCCCTGTAGTTGTCCCAGGTTTTACTGGGGCTACCAACTATCTCTGTTTTAATTAATATGCAGTAGCTTCCTAACTTATTCTGTTTAGATAAAAAGAGATTCTACTTCATTGCTTTTAGACCCCCTTAGTTTCTCTCTCCTGGAAACAAACTTCATTGTTTGGTGTGTCCGTCTGTCCCCACTTCATTCTTTCAAAGAATTATCAAGAAGTTCTGGTTCTTGTAGTTTGTCACAATTAAGCTTTGTTTTCTTTCCAGAAACTTATTTACTTATTTGTCATCTTTCTGCTTTGCTGAAGCTATAAGGAAGTCTTAAATGCTTTTCAAAAATAAGAATGCTGCAATGTCTTTCATACTATAAGTTTATTCAAGGAACTTCTTGAATTTTTCATTGTTTGGCTCATGTCTAGGCATCAAAATAATTCATGTCATGATAAATTGCTGTATTTCTAGTTAGCTTCTTTGTTAGCTCTGCATAAAGGACAGTTCAGTAATTCAAGAGAGCATAGCCTGTTTCTGAAATTGGATTTTAGAGGGTTCAAATATTGTCTTTTTCTGTTAAATTAAGTAAACTAAATAGTGCTTTAAGTTCCTAATCTCTCAAAAGTAATTACAAAAAAAATCTTAAAAACCTGCTTCAGATTTTAGCTCCCAGTGGACTTGTGTGAGGCTTAACACGACACTTGCAACATGGGATAAAATTGCTACTCTTTTCTCAACGATAAAAGTATTATGCTGCCTCAGTTTGAGACCTGATATAGACTGGCTTAGAAAGGAAATGTTCCACATCAGGACTGAAGTGCTTTGGCAGGATTTTTTAAGAGTCTGCTTTTTATATGTTCATGCTGGTCCAAAATAATAGTACTGGTTCCTTAATTTCATGAGTACTAATCTTACTCACAGTTTAACACAAGATAAGAAAAGGTAAATGAACTTAAACTCTTGCATGACAGATTTTGGAATGAACAAATATAACTTGCTTTTCTGGGTTTATTGATAACATAATACTGTTGCCAATAGCAACATATGCAACTAGCTGTAGACTTTTTAGTATCCAAATCTTTCACTTTCACGCCTGCAAAGTTTAATTTTTCAAATAAAAACTTATTTCATATCTGACTGTCCCCTGCTGTGATTAATCTTCAAGCCAAAACAATTTTGTTTTCACAGGAGAATTATTTTCGTAGATTAATAGATTTGTAGATTGTTAGGGGCTGGAAGGGACCTTGCAGATCATTGGGTCCAGGCCCCCCGCTTTAGGCAGGAAGACACATGGGGTCAAGTGACCCCAGCAAGGTGACTGTCCATTCTCCTCTTGAAAACCTCCAGGGTAGGTGACTGCACCACCTCTGGAGGGAATTTATTCCATGGTCTGGACACCCTGACTGTGAAGGAGTTTTTCCTGGTATTAAGCCTGGAGCGGCCTGCCAGGAGTTTGTAAGCATTGGTCCTGGTCTTCGCCACGGGTGCTTTTGTTGTGCTTGTGATGGTATACATATCATGCTCTAATGTTCAAATAATTTTTTTTTGTTCAGTTTCCTTGTTTGTTTGGAGCCCCCCTGTGTTGTTGGTACTGAGTTTCTGTTGGCTTTTTTAAACGGGATATCAACATGTAAGCACAGCATCATAATGACTGTGACTTTTCACTTTTGTAGATGAATTACAAAAGCATTTAGCCATCACGCAAAATCTTTTGGCCGAAGTTGTAACTGACTACTCGGAAGAAAATTCAAAGGCATTCAGCCTACTGAAAGAGCTTAAGGAATTGTCTCTGAAAATGGATGAAGAGCTTCAAAGGTACGTTGATAAGCTAACTAAAAAGATTCCCCAGTTTTATAATGAGTTTTGGAATCTTGGCAGCATTCAGCTGGAAAATCTGTAGGTCTTATAACTTAAGGTTATCAGTACATGAAGCAGTAAATGCACCTAGGGTTTGGTCTTCTGCTTCTGCTTGTAAATAACCAGGAATAAGGTCAAGCGGCTCAATTTCTTCCCCTCTCTTTTAGGGCAGGAAACTTTTTATGGATACATTTTCTGAGGGCAATCACATGTATGATAATGAGGGAAAGCCTTTTTTTCTGAAAAGGCCAGCAAGATCACATCCTCTAATTCTTCCACCAAATATATGAACAAGGTGTAACAGCACTAGTAACATTACTAAAGGCCAGGACAATGGCAGTTACCAGGAATGTGAGGTGTAAGGTCTCCAAGACCAGAAACATGGAGAAACCAGGCTTTTGCATGCTTGTTCTTCCATGTAGATTTGCAGAGAGGGCTGAAGTAACCTACTTTACCCCTCTTGTGCATCACGCAGCATTGCTAGGGAGGTGCAAAGAACTTGGACCCACTTCTTTCCCTTACTGTTGGATGAATCTTACAGTACAAAGTGTGGTTCTCCATGTATAGGTCGTCTTCTGCTGAGTTGGAGAAATATAATTTTCTGCATTCATTGCTTTAGTATGTACAATTTGTTTACAGGAGTTTCATCCAAGTGCAGGACCTGTCGTTTGAAGTTAGTAAAGAAGTGTCTCTGCGTAATCAGAAAGAGTGTGAAGAGACCTACGGCATAGAAACCATGAAACGCTGGTATTTTGACCAAGCTTGCGAGTTCCCTGGTTAGTGACAAAATCAATGTGAGCAGCCTGGCCTTAGCACTTTTCTGCTTGTTTGAGCATCTGATGTGAGTGCATTTCCTCAGTCATGCGAAGGTGAGAGTTACAGTACATACAACTAAACTAGTATAGAATGTGGAGTATTTATTGTCTTATGCTACCTTGCAAGGTTGTCTTTGATTTTTAGATCGAAATTCCTAACTAAGCTCCGCAACCCTTAAAGAAGCTTTCTTATCAGTAGCTGGCTTTAGAATCTTTGAAATATGTTGTAAATTCCGAATGCTGTTTTGGTCAAATGCAGCCTGCATATCCTTTGTTTTGCTCTTCTATTTTGACTCCTTGTGCACAATTTTAGCTGTTGCTGGCTTAAATCTGTTCCCAAACAGCTGAGCTTAGCTTCCATTTGATGTGATGGCACCTGTGGGACCAAATGTGGATGGAAGTGTTGCACTGTTGTTGGGTATCTCTCCTGCTGACTAATGCCATGATTATACTATGAGCACTGGTCGCTCCATAAGGAGCTACAGCAAGAAGTATCATCATCCTCTTACTTCAACGAGAAAAAGAAAAGTCCGTAGAAGTGGCAATTTCTGTCATCACCTAAATTAAAAAAGGTTGGAACAGGAGGAACTGATTGTCTGTAGCAATAAAGTCATACACATGATTAAAATCTGTACAAACACTTGTATTTGGTTAACAAGTTCTGTTTTGAAGAAGATGAGATATATTTTACAAATAAAGACTTCTTTGCACTACACTGTTCCTGGTAGTCTGTATGAATGTCTTGGGCTTATCATGTAAGGTTTCTCCATTTCTGCTAGAGCCTTGTGTAGGCTGGTGGATGAATTCCCCAAACCTAAAATAAATTTAAAATGTTTGAACTTTTTTTAATAATGTCCTATCTCCCTCTATCTCTGCTGTCTACAAATGTTCTGTAACTGAAGCAAGGTACTTCATATGCCCTGTATGGGAAGTCCAGCCTCTGAAAGCTAGTTCAGAAGCAGTGTCTAACATTGTCTTTGTTCAGCTCTTTTTGGTAGGCACAACCTGTACCATAGGGACTGGCCAAGAGACCATGAGTGCACACTGGGCACTGTTATATCAAGTTAATAAAAACTGCAGTGAGTCCAGCTACTTGGGGGAAGGCAGTAGCAATCTGCAGCCCTCTGGACAGCTCTAACTGGCACTGAGGCATACAGTTTTCAGTTGCCAGCAAGAGCTAGAACTCTTGAAAAATTAGTGAGACCTGTTCTAGGACCCACTTTCAGAAACCCTGCTGCAGTGAACTGCCATTTGCAAAAGCCCTTCTGCCCTTCCAAGCAGGCTGGGACTAACTGCATGGCCTGAAACCCTAGGGACAGATGTTCAGGAGCCTGATGTGTGCTGCTCATTGCCCTACCCTGTTGTCTTAATTGAGCACCTGTCTTTAACCCACGTTATGGTTGGTACCAGTGACTGTCTCCTTTGCCTGTAATCCTGCGTGTAGGGACAGATAGGGAAGCAGGGCCATAGGAAATATCTGGGTAGAAGTGTGCTGTGTCCAGGTACAGGGAGCTCATTCTTTTTGCTGTTTATCTACCATATGCAATATTCTCTGTTCTAAGCTTCAAGTCAAGTAAAATATAAAGACACTGCAATGATGCAGTTACTTTTAGTACGGACTGCTTTCTAATCCAACACTAAACTGTCTAGTTAGTCTATATTCTCTTTCTAACAGTCCAAACGCCTTAGAGGAACATTTGAGGAATGTCAGTCACCACGACCAGAGATGGGGTAGTTTTCCTCTTGTTGAAGTCTCATAATCAGAAATGGGTTGACTAATTAACCAACTTTAGATTTTCACCCGTGCGTCTGATTGTGCTGGGTTTATATCACAGCAGTAGTACCTGTGGACAGAACATCATTCTTTCTGTGAAAGGGCCGGAGTTGGACCTGTCCCTGTAGCAGTTGGCCCAGTTGGGAAAGATTGGATTAGTAAAGAGTTCCAGGTTCAGCTTGAAGTCGGAAGGAATAACAGGAAATCTGTTGATCCCTTTCTTATTTGGTTTAACAAGAGGAAATGCCCAAAGTGGTGGGGATTGCTGGATATGGGTAGTAAAATTTGAAGGAAGTTGGATGGGAGCAAATCTGATTATGTGCAACACAACTAACTGTGGTCACCAAAAAAGGGAGTCAAGTTGTTAACTTCTTTGAACGCTTGTTCTGCACTTCAGCACTCCATTTTTTTTAAATAGCAAGTTGGTAGGCAGTAGAAGTATGGTTTTGGTTGGGGGGGGGGGAGTATTTTGGTAACATATTCTATACACCTATTGACTAGACAAATGCAATGCATTATGTACTAGATGGAAAGTCAACGTATAAAAGCCACTGAAAGTGTTCTTGTTTATAATTTTAATGAAAGAATAACTCTCTGGCATCTTCTCATTACTTCAAGGAATTCCTGTAGTGGAAGCACTTCAGACTCTTAATTTGGTACCACTTCAACATCCTACAATTTTTGTTGAACAATGAACAGCTCTCAGTTGTGAGATGCCTCATACTGCTCTCAGTAGACCAGTTTTTGGGTGGCTGCAGTCTGGATCATTTCAGTACTGATGCCTGTAACTCGCAAGAGGATCTTTGATTCTCATCTGCAGAAATGTTGAAGGATGTACCTGCAACATCCAACCACTGGATGGGGAACTTTGATAACTATCTGGGTCCAGTGTGTGGCCACAAGTTTGCAGGGCCATTGGCTAAATAACTGCTTCTGGTTTTTTGTATGGGTGGAGATTTGAATTGTCAAGTTCCTATGTAATGTAGCTATTGGTTTAACATTTGTTTTTTCCAAGGTTAGGGTAATTGCCATTCATATTTCCTTGTGCCCTTCACTGCTGCTCACCACAAACAAGTCTGTAAAGCACTAACTTTCCTTCAGAGTTAGAGATCTCTTTTAAACCTTGCTTGGGAAAAAATCATTTTTAGATTTCACAATTTTGTGGGTTCAGTGAGCCTAGAAAAGATGCAACTAATAATTTAACAGAACTGATATGTAACCCTAGGAAAAACAAGAGGCTAGTATGAATTATTCGTCTGTTTGGTTGGTCATTCAAGGGATTTATGGAATTAGTTTTGTTTGCTCAGTCAAGTGTTTTCTGTTTTCTTTGAAAGGCTGTGTTCAAATTTAAATTAATCGTGAGCCTTCGTTAAATTTTAGCTGATACATCATAGTAACTTAATTTCCACAACAGACTTTGAAGATTTACAAAAAGATTTGTGATCATGCATTTACATGCTAGTTCATCATGGCCTTTGACTAGCTGGAGACTGGGTCAACCTCCTGGATGATGCCTTCTAAGTGGAAATGTACCCACATACATGTCAGTGATTCAAAGCCGTACTGTTCAGATGGAAACTTTTCTTAACAAGCTTAATTATATACAGTGGTTTCAGTACGTGCTAGGTAAAGGCTCCTATTCTTTGCAGTATCAGAGGTTGGGAGAGTTAGTTAGGAAGCAAACTTTGAAGAAGACTCTTATGAAAGGATGCTCAGAGGATACCGCTGTTCTGATCTAGTTTAATCAATTCTTATCTTTCTGAGAAACAGCTCTGGTGGTTGGGGTGGTCGCTATCCTATAGGTAGTAGCACAGTTCTGCTTTGAATTAGGCTTTACAAAAACATTTTTGTCCCTCAAATCCAGACTGTACAGTGAATGAGAAAAGAGAACACACAGTTCTACCAGCAGGTACTTTTAGACAGGCTAAATAAGGCTCTTAACTTGTTTTGTCAACAGGAAATGTAACAAGCATTCATTCAAGGAATGGGGGCTAGCTGCATTGGAGAAAATCAGTCTAGAACGGGTGAGGGCCTACCTCTGTGTTCAGAATCAGACTGAGGAAGCTTATCCTGCATAGCTCTTCAGGTCTATGCCATTATGCGATATGTCACTTTTCAACAGGGAATAGAATGTGATTACTTTATTGCATAAATACATCTAGTTAGACCATTATGTTTAATCTAGGTCAGCTAAATTGCTGTGATTTGATTCCCAGCATGAAAACACAGAGCTCCAAACCTGATACTCAAAAGCAGCGAGACAGATTAAAAGCAGAGGGTCATATTTCAAAAGGGGGTTGTTGCTGGCATGGGAGATAAAGGAAACAGTTTGTCCTGAAAATCTTGTGCTATTAACCCTTCCAAGTCTAAAAGGGAATAAATAGAACTAGCAGGAAATTTAAGAGAGTGGTATGCAGGAGTAGGATTTTATAAGCACAGCCGTCCCAGATCCATGATTTTGTTTGAAACCTAGAAAGGAATGATCTAACTTTTTTTTTCTTTCAAAATGAGGTGAGGAGAAGGTAGCTATATTGATGTTTTGGGATTTTATGGAAGAAGTGAATCTTGAGAGAGTTTGAAAATAATATTTCATAGATGTCATAGACATCAGGGCTGGAAGGGACCTCGGAAGATCGAGTCCAGCCCCCTGCCCAAAGGGCAGGAAGTCAGCTGGGGTCATAGGATCCCAGCAAGATAAGCATCCAGTTTGCTCTTGAAGGTGTTCAATGTAGGCGCTTGAACCACCTCCGGCGGCAGGCTGTTCCAGACCTTGGGGGCTCGGACAGGAAAGAAATTCTTCCTTATGTCCAGCCTGAAACAGTCTTGTAGTAGTTTCTGACCGTTCGACCTAGTCGTCATCCCTTGGGGCGCTCTGGTGAACAAACGTTCCCCCAGATACTGGTGGTCACCCCTGATAAACTTATAGGTGGCCACCAGATCACCCCTGAGCCTGCGCTTTTCTAGGCTAAAGAGCCCCAGGGCTCTCAGCCGGCCCTCGTAGGGTCTGCTTCCCTGACCTCTGATCATGCGCGTGGCTCTTCTCTGCACTCTCTCAAGCTTCTCCACATCCTTTTTGAATTGTGGAGCCCAAAACTGGACGCAGTACTCCAGCTGCGGCCTCACCAAGGCCGAGTACAAGGGGAGAATGACGTCCTGGGATTTGCTTGAGAAGCGTCTATGGATGCAAGCCAGCGTTTTGGTCGCTTTACTAACTGCAGCATCGCATTGCAGGGTCATGTTCATCTTCATTTTGAGCTAATGATATTACATGGCTACCAAAAACTTTATCTTTTGGCTTGAGATAAATAGATTTGAGGCTGAAACTTATCAAAGGTTAAAAAAAATTAAAAATTGCATGGGTTCAGAGGTGAATTTTGATCGTGAAAATGCTGCTCCTAGCTGAGAGTGTATAGAAAACCAATTATCTTGTTTTGTTGCATGCTGTGGCCTAAGTGCACCAGCTCAAAATTGCTGTACAAGACCAAAGCGTTGGTGTTCTGTTTGCTTTGTAAAGTATATTTATATCTTGGCTTCTCTTTGAACCTGTGAACCCAAAATTTGATCCAGCAAGCAGCAGTCTTAAAATGCAAATAATGGAGAAGAGTGAAGTTGGCCGCATTCTACTTTTAGGAGCACACTGATCCAGTTTTCTTTTAGGGTATTCCTTCTGGATAGGATTGTCTCTTAAATGAATGTCTCAATGCAGTGCTACACTGAATCTTTTTGAAGTTAAGATTCCCTATGCAAAATACTTGTGTGCAATTAAATACAATTCCTTCCATGTGCTTAAAAGGGCAGAGATCACTGGAAAATGGAAAACAAGTAGTTGGGCACCTCTGTGCCATAACCATTTTTATATTTAAGTGCAGTTCTCTCTCAGAGGTGTTTGGTTGCATCATTGTATACCCCACAATCTCTAATGCCATAGAAATGTGCCTGCTTCCCTGAAATCATAGAATCATAGAAGTCGGGTCAGAAGGCACCTTGTAGATCTTCAAGTCCGACCCCCTGCCTGGGCAGGAAGAAAACTGGGCTCAAATGACCCGGCCAGGTAGACATCGAGCCGCTTTTTAAAGACCCCCAGGGTAGGAGCCAGCACCACTTCCCTTGGAAGTTGGTTCCAGATCCTAGCCGCCCTGACTGTGAAGTAGTTACAGAATAAGAAACAAATAATGTTTCTTATTTAATTTATTGTTAAACACCAGATGGACTGTAATCATAATAGCACTTTACACTTTATACCCTCGTGTTAGATAAGTGGGATTGTTTCTGTAACCCAAAAGAGCATTTGCATCGTGTCTCAGAATTAGGGATTTTCAAATCCTTTGGGTCAGTAATTCTTCTATACAGCTACAGGCAGCAACAGCTATTGTTACTATGAGCACCAGGTGGAAGGTGAATTAATTTCAGAACTGGTCTACTTGTGACAGCCGATGTGTGTGGCACTTGGCACATCAGGGAGGGGACAGGAAGCACAGTGGCAGGTAGGGCAGAAAGCAGAGAAACAGATCAGTCAAGGAGCACAGGGCAGAAAGCAGAGCAGAGCAGCAGCTCAGGCAGGGAAAGGGGATCGGAATGGGACTTGGGGAGGGTCTGGGGCTAATTTGTAGCATGTCTGCCAAAAATGTTGGCCCCCAATGATTTATGTAATGGTGCCCTGTGACCCCGTTTGTGCTTGCTATGCACTGTTCAGTCATGGAGTAAGAACAAAAAGATCCTGGCCCCAGAGCGCTTACAGTCTCTGGATATGAGCATGGTTCATTTGCATATCAGCGTGAAAGACATTTTTGCTGGAACCATTTAACATTTCAATCCAGGTCAAAAGCCTTGAATTTGGGTAGAATCATGAAGACTTTCTCAAGAACAAGTAAAAATAGAGCTAAGTTTTCTTTATTTTCAGTTATTTAGGGAATTTGAGAAACTGATGTTATTCATCGTTCCTTTCATTGTTCCCTATTAAATCTTTGTTTACCCAGTATTTTATTACTGGGTAAACAGCTGAACTATTATAGTCTGATTTTTCATACATATTTTAAATCCCTAATATCTAGATGTCCAACATGTGCAAAAGCAGTAGATATAGAACATTCTGCTAACCAGATCAATGTGGTTTTTTCCTCTTCCAAAAACAGAATGTAAAGCAACTGTAAAATACTAGCCACCCAGCTCCAACATCTGTGCCGGGGCTTCCTGTAGTGTACTGACTGTCCCTATGGATAGTAACAGGCTGCTCCTTATTCTGACCTGTCTCTTATGAGACACAGCCCATGGGCACTGAAAAGTAAAATTGCTTCTAAACCCCTCATGTTGCCCAGATTCTGGGCTCTGGCTGGCTTCTGGTGCATCTTAAAACAGATAGTGAGCTTACATCGGTTTTCGAAAATTTATTGTGGGCTGAAGCGCACTGTATTTTAGCCATATCTCCTTCTGCTCTCTGTGATAGGGTTGAGAAGACTGCTTCCCCTTGTCGCTGGTGCAGCATAAAGAGACCACTGCAAAAAAAGAGAAATGGGGCCTGTGTGTCCCTTCCCCTGCAATTTTTTGTCTGCTCCATGTGTACTTGGAGCTGATCCCCTACTCATCACCAGCAAGGTTGCTTATGATTTCAGCCAATGTTTTTACATGCCAAGGTAGGGCTGCTTTCTCTTGTTACTGGTACAGTGCAAAAAAGCTGCAACCAAGAGAAGAGACAGGGCCTGCCTGTCTTCACCCTCCCCCTACCCATGCACAAATTTTGCTACGTGCCATGTGCACCTGGAGCTGATCCCCTACACATCTCGAGCCTTTTTGTTGCTCATGCTCCCAGCAGATGTTTTTGCATTTTAGGCTAATAGAACTTAATGGATTACTGCAGTTTCCCCCTTTTTGGAGTAAATACCACTTTGCTGGAGATCCGGAAACGCATGCTGAATATGATAAACAAGCTGCTGGCTTGACTGCAAATGCCAGGATATGAATAGAGTTCCACAGAAGCAGAGGATCTGACAGCTCTACACATTAGTCCATTGAACCACTGAGCCACACGAATTAAGCACATTTCCAGTGATTATGGGAGCATTCCTGATCAAGTCTCAGGAGTAATTTTAGATTGTTTCTGCATGTTTGTGTGGTTTTGAAAGCAAGCACAAACATGGAGAATTCAATTTGCAGGATATTCTTAAATGCCACTCGCCCAGTTTCTTTCAAACAAAAATCTGGAATAAGTATGCAAGGCATATCTCGCAGTTTAATGCTATCTCGAGCAAGACCTAAAATTTCATTTATTGAGGAAGCAAGTAAAATAGAATAAAAGAGAATATTTTCACTGTGTCTAGATGTCAGGGGTTCCCAACTTTGTAATAATTGACTTCTCAGTCTATACATCAGAGTTCAGACCATGTGAAACTTGTATAACCAAATTAATGTCAAATGGGAACTTTTTCTAATATCTGATGAATATGACTACACAAGAGAAAAGAAGTCTAAAATAACTTTTTGTGAGAAGTAGAATTTTCTTCAGAAATCCCCAAAAGAAACATCCTCCATGCCTGTGGAAAACATCCCATTTCAACAACTTGCTCAGTATTTTGCTTCTGATTTTGACAGGCGGGGTTGACACACACCTTATAGATGCAGTGTCTGATGAAGTGAACTTGGGTTTGTGAAAGCTTGTGGTCTATATATATTTTATGTAGTTAGTCTCTACAGTGCATATCTAGCCTGCCTTCTCATTTTCATAAAAGCCAGAATCATATCTCCTGTCATTTTCTACAATATTTCAAGATGGAGAAGGGCTCTTCAATATATATATATTTTTTATATTCATGATCAGTACCCTGTTTGTAACCTGAATTTATTGTTGTTTCAAATACTTTGTTGTTAGCTCCATTAAGGACAAGTTTCTGCCAAAATACTCCAGGCAACCAGCTTCTTCCATCCTAAACCTTCAGTTGCCTTTGCTTATACTCCTCCTTTTGGTTGATGTTAAAAAAGGACCCATAAAGTCAGTGAAA
The DNA here is from genome assembly GCF_000455745.1 of Alligator sinensis. Taxonomy (NCBI): domain Eukaryota; kingdom Metazoa; phylum Chordata; order Crocodylia; family Alligatoridae; genus Alligator; species Alligator sinensis. The sequence goes on from NW_005842344.1 coordinate 1,114,208, forward strand.
ACCATAGGACCTGCCGTTTCTGTGCACATGGTCTTTGTTCCCCAGAGCATGCGAAGCCTGATTTGTCACAACTTGTTCTTCTGGAAACCTTTGTATTCCCTAGAAGAGTTGGAAACGGGTTGGAAGGTTGCTAGGCCATCACAGGTGTTTTCCTGATCCTTTCTTTGCAGCAGCTGATGTGGGATTCTTAGCACCCGTATATTTTTTCTGGTGCAGTGTGGTAGGGTGTTGTGTTTGCGTGGAGTGTTGTGTGGCAGAACGGAATGACAGATTGGATTTCCTTGTACTAGATTCCTTGGGGTGTTTTTGCAACTCTCGACTACGTGGGAGTTAAAACGAACAACTTCTTCGTGATGAGGCAAGTTCAGCCTCAGTTCCTTCTAGGCCCTGGTGATCCTCCTACAAAATGTGAACACCTTCTCCAGCTGCATTTACTACCTACTAATTAAGTGTTTCCATTTCTTTGTAGCCCAGCTAATTGTGAATTAATCCATTTTAATTAAACTGTTTCAATATAAGCTTTTGTAATACTTGAGCTGATAGCCAATTTCTTGAATTAAGTAATTGATTCTTTGGCATTTGCCTTTGTCTTGTCATTTTAACTTTGAAACAGGAGTTTGCAAAAATGTTTGTATACTGCTTCTGAAGTGCTTATGCTTCGATACAGTTAGTCTAATAAAAGGTACCACAAAAAAACCTTGCCTCTTGCATCTTCTTGAACCGTCACAGCCACTGCAAGACTCCAACCCTACTTATGCAAATAATAATAATTCACCTGCTTCCCGGGTTTGCAGCTCTAGTAGACCACTGTCAAACTGCTTCTCTAGCTCTCTCTGCTTCAGGACTTACTTCAAAATAGCCTTTGTCTTTTATAATCCTTTATGTACTTGGGATGATCACAAAGTACTATGCCATGATACTCTCATATAATTTTCTGAATGTGCCCTCAATGTCTTTGATCATGCCCTCTTCCCTCATTGATTCTTGTTTTTTTGATCTTGGCCGACAAGTCTCTTCTCTATTGCATTCTTCATTTGTTTCTATCTTTTCTTTAAAATGACAATTATACTGAACTCTGTAAAACTGTTCTAAGGGTAGGATTTCTTCACAGGTTAAGGTTCTGTCTTACACTGACCTCTTCCATAATGCAGGCCATATCATTTCACCTCATGATTCCTGTTTCTAGCTCATAGACTATAGCTTAGCTGTAAGCTATCTTCCTCAAAGAGGTGAGCACTGATTTTAAAGGCTTCAAGTGAAAGAATTCTACATATTCCTACCCAAGATGTTCATGACCAATTATTGTCACTTTTTAAAAGTGGGCTTTATTTTTAGACTCTGTTTAACTTTAGCTATTGGACTCATACTTTTGCCTGCTCAAGCAAATAGTCCACTGCTATCACTACAAATCGCTACAAAGAAAGTGCTGTGTGAAATAAAGCCATATTATTTTGTAGATATTTGTATATATTGTTTAAACTGGTACTGAAAATGAAAACCCCAAACCAAGCAAAGTGTCTTTGAATTGTGAAAATGTGGGACTGTGTCCTATTCACGTGGTTTCCAACTTTCCATAAAGTACTAAGATAGCTGAATAACTACTATAGTCTATTATTCACCCCAGCCCTCCATAGCAAGTCAGCAAATAGGGGGGAAAAAACTGAAGAAGTGTAATTAAATGCCCTAATGACAGACAGCCTCTTACTTCTCTGATTAAGCATGCTGTGTACAAATAAGTAATTATAAATCATTTATCATTACGGTTTCAAGCAGTGTATGAAGATGTAAAATATAATATTATGCTGCAGAAAGATCAGCTTGTTGTGCTCCATGGATGATTAATAGGTATCTATTCATCACGGCCATATAATAATAATGTTATCCTTTTATTGTTATCCTTTTATTATGCACCACTCAAATTACATTCTTATTTTGAATGTGCTCTCTAATTATCCTTTCCTTGTAATTTTGTTTCAGAGTTACTTTTATTCCCCAGAGGCAGGATCAGTCTTGTTTTTACTGCTCCTTAGAACAGAACAGACATTACATTTGGATTTTCCTAAACAGAAGTGTGTATTCTCATGCAGCTAGTAAGTGTCTTCATTAATGTGACAAAACCAATCTGCTGTTGCTGCTTCTGCTGTAACCCATTAGCACATCAGATGTCCTTAGAGAAGTAAATGTAGCCGTTTTGCTTCAGAATGCCACTTGGCTTCCTGCTGTGGTCTCTCTTCCATAACACATGGAGGAAGAAGAGCAAGATGTTGATTAAATCAGACAAATGGGTTCTTGTCTTGGCACAGGTCTGTTATTTTAAGTGTTAACTGGAAAATCTGTATTACTGCTCCAGAATATGAAATGACTCCACAACCTATTCCATTAGTTAAGTGGGGATGTGCATGTGTAAATTAAGAGTCTGGTCTCACTGAAAGCAATAGCAAAATACCTACAAAGAATAACTGAGAGTTTTGTTTAATTGCAGGATATTTTCTTCAAATGTCGCTTGTGCATATGTTTCCAAGAATATTTTAAGTCAGTGGGGTTCAACCTTTGGCCTGTAGGCTGAATGTGGCCCATGGAGCCATGTCATTTGGCCCGCAGGTTCAGAAATTTTGACTGCAGGACAGTGGTGGCAGCATTCATTGTTACAGCTTCCAGAACCATGGCAGTTAACCTACTGTCAAATGTATGGTCCCTTGTGCTGAATCACACTGATGTGTGGCCAGATCTACCACGTGAGGCCAGGCTGGGCACATCAGGTCTCACCCACAAACCAACCCCACAAAAGATCTGGCCCATGGGTCTGGAAGTTTGAGCAACACTATTTTAGGTATGTGGAATTTGAGAAGGGCCAGCAAAAAGCCATTTTTGAGCAACAGGAGACAAATGTTAGATAAATCAGTTTGATATTAGGTTAATTGTTCAGTGACCTATAACTCTGAAGCTGTTCCGAGTGTGCCTGCATGAACATTTTCCTTTGCCTTTACAGTAAATCTGTAAGTTTGGGGACTGACTAATTTTCCAGACCAAAGTTTGGGAAGGGACTAAAACAGAGCTTTCTAATGGACGCTGGTTGCAAGTGCCCCTTTATGCTACATAGGAGAGGATCCACTAAAGTATTGCTACAAATATTGAAGACAATCTGCTTTAATTCCCATATGGTCCTGGGAGAGTTTAAGTGAGAATAACTAAAGCTGGACCTAAGAATAACCATGATATGATTGGGGAGATAAAGGACAGTGAGACCGTTGCTGGCTTGTATGGGAGTTCCCCATTTGGCACTGGGTACCACAGTTCACTCAGGGTTTTATTTAACTTGAGAGCAGTTCTTCAACAAGAACTTCATATCATCACCTACAACACAACTGCTGTTTCTGTGTGTTGCCTTTTAATGATTTTCAGGAGCTGGTATGCGGATAGAAGCAGCAGCATATGGAATTATTGCTGCAGTAACTAAAGCTAAGAGGATGTGGAATCTCCCACTGGAGCTCCTCAGGGTGATAAGAATCCAGTCACTGTAAGGGTTTTTTTAATTCAATACTTTTTTTTTTCTCAGTACATTGTAACCAGGGAAGATAAAGAACAGGATAATGACTGCATGAAATGCAGTTGTCTTATTCTTTGATTCTTATATAACCTAGTTTTAAGAGTTACCTAAGTGGCAATGGTAGAATAAGAAAAGCCTGGTCACTCTCAGACATTATAGCTAGGAATAGACATTACATTTGTCCCTGGACAAGTTGTGCCTGTGTTTGTCCTGGATTGGCATGTAGATGCATCACCCTTCTGATCAGGGTTTAGTGAGTGGTTAAATGCACTGCCACTTTTCTGCCATTGATTCAATGATGCAGTGCTGAGATTAACTGGTTATATGCATTTTGTGATGTCCCAGAATAAACTGTTAGTACTTCTTATCATAGTTTCGTAGTTGGTCGGGTCGGAAGGGACCTGAGCAGATCATCCAGTCTGACCCCCTGCCCTGGCAGGAAAGAGTACTGGGGTCAAACGACCCAGGCAAGGTGTTCATCCAGCCTCCTCTTAAAGATCGCCAGGGTAGGAGCGAGCACCACTTCCCTTAGAAGTTGGTTCCAGATCCTAGCCGCCCTGACTGTGAAGTAGCACCTCCTGATGTCTAGTCTGAACCTACTCTCTAACACTTATGGCCGTTATTCCTTGTTACTCCCAGTAGTGCTTGGGGGAACAGGGACTCTCCCATTGCCTGCCGGTCTCCCTTGGCCAGTTTATAGACGGCCACCAGATCCCCTCTCAGCCTTCTCTTGTGGAGGCTGAACAGGTTCAGGTCCCATAGCCTCTCCTCGTAGGGCCTGCCCTGCTGCCCCCTGACCATGCGGATGACCCTCCTCTGGACCCTCTCCATGCTGTCCACATCCCTCCTGAAGTGCGGTGCCCAGTACTGGACGCAGTACTCCACCTGCGGCCTGACCAGTGTCGCGTAGAGGGGGAGGATCACCTCCTTGGACCTGCTCGTGATGCATCTGTGGATGCATGACAAGGTGCGGTGAACCTTTTTAGGATTTATCCCAGGACAATGAACATGGGCTTCTGAATGACTACACTTTGTCCCAGGATAAAATTGTTTATCCTGGGACAAAGGTGATGTCTGTTTGTAGTCTACATGTCAGAAACCCAAGACTTAACTGCAAATGTCAGCAGCTTGCCAGTATTCTGTCACTCCCCTAACTAGGAGAAAAATAGCCCCTTTCCTACCTTTTGCATTTCTTCTCCCTTTACAGAGTCTTTTCTGTTCAAATAAAAACAGCACCTAAGCAGCTAGAAATATATACGCCCTACTTTCTTGATCAAAGAAGAAAAGGGAGAGAAGTCTATATAAGGAAAAATGAAAGGTCTTCTACTGAGGCCTTTTGGATCCAATTCAGTTTGGTTGCACTTGAGTTTTGTCAAAAGGCCAATAACGACATAGATCAATGGTTATGAGCTTTTCCTGGTAATTTGACAAAGATGTGCACTGTACCAGCTGGTGCCCAATAGACCTACAGTGAGTGCTCACTAGAGCTGCACCTTGCCACTGTCATAGCTTCCTGCCAGCTTAGCTTGGTCGCTAGGTGAACAAAGACAATTTCCTGGGGCTTTGCATAAACAAAGATAACTATTAATGGAATGAGTCTCCCACCTTAGTTGTAATGAATAAGTAGATCCACTGGATTAAGCCTGAGAGTAAGAATTTCAGGAGAAGGGAGCAGTTCAGAATAGCAATGTCAGGAGTCACTATCTGTAGTATTTAGTGGTAACCCTGTCATAATTTGGTCCGTGTTTACCTGATAATTGAACACCATTGCTGTTGTATGGTTCAGTTGACAGCTGATAGAGGCCATGAAGATAAAGTTCTTTTTCCTTGGTTGAGAGATCATTCGATAGTGGAGTGTGCATGCAATCAGCATGTAAATTGGACCTCCTCTGAGCTAAATTAAATCTATCTGCACCTTTTCCCATAAACTACATTCCCTTTCTCTTTGACACAATAATGCAGTCACACCAAAAACATGCACACACTGTTAAAATGGAAAAGTGCCTGAGATTCCTGAAATTTCATGAGCAGAATTCCAATTTTTTGTAAACTACATAAAAATCTGAACTATGCGCAATGAAAGCGATGGCTGAATATGGCCCATAGATTTGCCTGATGAATAGATTTTATGTATAAGCAGTTCCTACAGAACTTCCTTTAAACTCCTAACTGTTACCAGATGTGGGTTGCAGGCAGCTGCTGGAATTCCAACACCTGTTGCACTGCACTGAATGGGATTCGTTTTGGCAGGCACTGAAAATTCCATTTCAGTAACTAAATCGTCCAAAATGATATCTAAAGCCTCCTTTTTGAGACCAAGCTGATCCCAGCCATATTTACAAAATGGCACATAGTTTCATAATTAGAAGATAGCTTGTAGTCTTTAAAGTCTGTAATTGACTGTTATTTCACATAGTCAGTGAGTATCAAATGGAAAATCTTTAAAGCTAAAATAATCCTCCGACTTTTATTTATATATATAAATGTTATAACCTAAGTACTGATAATTTCCAGCTGCAGTTTCTGTAAGCTAGAAGCATGCTGAATGTCAGCATTCTTTGAAACATGACAGCATTATGCTGGAGTTAATGGAGCTCCATCTTAGAACATTGTCCTGCGCTGCCTGCATTGCTCCTGCTACTGGATTGTGTTGTTCCACTGCGGCTGAGGCCCAGAGTCCATTCCCCAATAAGATTCTGGTGCCTGGAGGACCGCGGAGCTGGCTTCTTGCAGCACTTTCCGTGAGACTCCATGTTCCAAATCCTGCAGCTAGACTTGGGTGGGTGTAAGGGGCTGTCTATATGGAGACAGTTGCAGGTCCTGTATTCGAATACATTTAGTTAGTTCATGTTGTGACTTTATAAAATTCTAACAAAACTTGTGCCCTACTGTTTCATCTAAAACCTGACTGATCTCACCCGTATTATAAACAGTAACGTCAGGTCCTGTATATTTGGCTGCTCCCTCTGCCTCAGTCACTGGAGGCCCAATATCAAAATCAGTCGTTTGTAAATTGCTTTGAGACGCGTGAAGAGATGCTGAACAGCGGTGGTAGTTGCTCCATTGCAAGAATTAGCAGTTCTTTATGCTTTTATTTTGCCAGTCTTTTGTGCCTTGCGTCAGGGGATCTCCACATACTTTCAGATACAGATTCAGGCACGCAGTCCCTATGAAGGAGGCCAGGATTTTCCTCACTTTGCATATCAGAAAATTGAAGCACAGGCTACACACTGTCAATGATGGAGCTGAGAACAGAACCCCAGATTCCTGATTCTCAGGGACAGTGCTTTATCCCTGCAAGTCTTGGACCTATCCCACTTATTTTTTTAAGTCTTCCCTTTCCTGTTTAATTTGGTACACTGTCTCTCAGTGCATAGTTTGTGAGAAGAGGTAATGATCTCTGCACTCCTGTAATTTGGATAAGCTTAAACTCAACAAGAATGCCAGCAGCATGAAAGAACTCACTCTTCAATATAGACACTTCAGCTGGCTTCATTCCTGATTTAGTTTGAAACTATGACCAAACTGTGTCCCAAAACAGAGTGTGTTTATTTAGAAAGGTAAGTGAAAACTATTTCAAATGCGGACTGTTTAAGTAGAGTTGACCCAAATGACTTGTGATCAGGACCACGCATGCCACAAATGCATTCAATATAAAGACAGGTAAAACTAATGCACTGTGTGAATAGACATGAACACAAAAGTGCGTCTCTTAAATTAATTATTTGAAATCTGAATTGCATTTCTTGTATCTAATTCTATGTAAGAAAAAGAGGCAAGAATCCCAAAGACTATCAGCATCAAACCGAAGAGTTACAGTACTGTTATAGGCATACATTTATGAGGTACCATCAGTCAAAAAAGAACACCGGCCACATGAACTTTAGATGTAGAGGGAAGATATGCTCTGAGGACCTTCTTGGACCTCATTTCTTCCCTGCACTTGTCTCAGATTACAGGCAAACAGAATATTGCCCTGGCAACTCTCATGTTAATGTTTTGTTTTGAAGATGCATGAAAACAGAGTGAGGAAAAGAGGAGCACTTGTACCCAAGCGGCAACAATTGCAAGCAAAATGGGTTCAGTTTAAATGGAAAAGCTGTTTAGCAGGTAGTATTTGGGATATGCTGCAACTTTCAGATTTGAGCTAGTTTTTAAATAATTTTGTATGAGGGAGCGTTTCAACTTCCCCCTCCAAGACTGTGTGCAGTTGCTGTACACTTCCCATTCAATAGTGAGAGCGGGATTTTTATATTCTACTGCTTTGGAAAGAACCTTTCTCACTGTCTGGCCACATTAAAGCCAACCACTCAGCATTGCAGAGGAAGTAATTGGGTGCCAACATTAGTGTGGCTGACTGCAATGCACTTTTCCACTTAATGTAACATGTAATTCCATTTAAACAGGAAAAAGACTTTTATGAGCAAAATCTATTTTTAAAAATTAAATTAAAAATTAAGTAACTTGAAAAGCTTCCCAAAGTGGATGTTGTTGACAACAACCGTCTTCTGCTTCTGAAAAACACTTGGAAGTCCTTGATCACATGGCAACTTTTTATATACCTGGGCTGACCTCAGAATGGAGACAGTCCATTCCAGACACAGAGGTTGCTTTGTGTGCCAGTATCTTTTGTCTGAAGCAGTCGTGGTAGATTCAGAAAAGTTATGGGGCTCTAGAAACTGATGTAGGAGGGTTGAATGTGAGTAACAGCATTCCTCAGGGGTTTATCTGTCCTGATTTGCTATAGCCTGCATCTCCTTGGGTAACGTGGAACAGTGAGCTGAGTTTTGCCATCCACACTGAGTGAATCAGGTCTGTCCTAAAATGACATCCATTTCCTTCCAGTCTGTCTAAATTAAAATTGTCTGGGTTCTCAGGGGACTAGTGAGCTGTCCTCAGAGGCCTGATTCTGTGTACTTCATGAATCCCAGTAGAGTTGAAATGTAAGATCAGGCTTCAAATATGCTAGGGTCAACAGAGTGCTGGAGAAGCTGTTTTTCACCATATTTGTCACAAAAGATTCTCTTTTCCTACAAGAAACAACCTGTTTCTTTGACCATTTTTATATTCCAGGGGTCTTCAATAATCTGGGCAAACCTCATGCTCACTATATCTCCTCATCCTCCCCTAATCTCTGCTCTTGCTGCTCAGCACTTCTACATATGTACTTGATTCTGTTTTCCTGCAGTCCTCATCTCTTATAGGCTTTGTTCTTTTTCTGCAACAATATTCTGCTTCCCTGACGTAGCAGCCTCCTCAAAATCCACCTCTTTGTATGAAGTTTCCTGCATTGATCCCTTGCTCCAGCACAGTCAGTTCCATGTCTTGGGCCTGGTTTTTGGCATTTAGAAGTGCTGAGTTGAAGTCTCTGCTTTGTCACAAACTTCCAGTGTGACCTCAAGTCCCTTAGCCCCTCTGTGCCTCAGCTGTCCCAAAATAAAATGGGACTTATAACATTCTGTGCCTCACAGGTATGTTGTGAGGACACTATTGTGAATAGTTGAATATACCTGAATATAGTTGAATAGTTGAGTATATATATATAGTGTTCAATTATTAGGTAAACACGGACCAAATTATGACAGAGTTACCACTAAATGCTACAGATAGTGACTCCTGACATTGCTAATCTGAACTGCTCCCTTCTCCTGAAATTCTTACTCTCAGGCTGAATCCAATGGAATTAAAGATTGTGAGGTTCCTGGATACTATGGAAACGAGAGCTATACAGGTACCTAAAACACACAGATTTGTTATCATTCATGTTTTGAATTTGAGTGCAGAAACCTGTTGTCATTATAGATATAGACAGGGGTTTCAAACACCAGATCCCAGGCATATATAAGGGACGAGGCCATGAGAATTGGCAAGCTAAAAGTTTGTGCCTTCTGCCTCCACAATGGGCTCAGTGAAGAAGTAGTAGTGGGAAGTGGGCTCTACGAAATTCAGTTCTACTTCTGCTCATTTGTGAACAGAAAATCACCGGATTATGTAGGTGGAACTGGAGCAGGTCTTTGGAGGTAAAGGTCCTGAAGGGTAAGCTTGACTGGCTACTGAGAAGTGCCTGGAGACCTGTAGTCTAATGGAAGAATGGTGATGCTGCAGAAGACTGAGGAATACAAGAGCAGGTCATTGATACATTTTCTTTCATTTCTAAATTTGCTCCCCGGATTCTCTCTCTGTATTTAATTTACACTGTGGTACGTTTGTTTTTTATTTGCTGTTTTTCTTTTTCTCCCTTGCAAGAATCAAATGTTTTTAGCAATGCTTATTGCTGGGTGGAAGAATGACAGTCAAAGATCAGGTAACTTTTTTCTGAGATCACACCACGAGTCCTAGACCTCAGCACTTTAAAATACAGATTAGATATAATTTGATATTAGAAACTGTTTGTGTTACCTGTGTGACTGATAGCACCTCAGACTGGGTGAGAACATTTCAGACACAAGGCCAGAGCTACAAGAAAAGGGTTCTGGTGTTTTAGATTAAAAGGGTCCTGTTTGCTAAATTAAATTTGACTGTATAACAGTTCCATGTAGAATAAGAGAATTTAGAATCAAATTACTGGGTCTGACCTAGGACAAAATGTGAGCTGTAACAATTTGGTACTGTGAGAGTGATGTAGGTGTGATGGTAGAGCAAACATGAGAGGCAAGGATATTTTTGAGGGTGAAATCTTTTATTGGACTAATTGCATGGCTTATAGAATCTTCTGTTTTCCCAACTGCTGTTTACTGATACCTTAAAGTAACTGTTATTCCAATGCAGAACTGTGCCAGGGAGTACTTTCATTCCTGGGTACACCCCGTGCCATGATCTAAAAGTCTGAACTGTGTTGTGGCTAGTGTCCTTTTGTTAGACAGAAGCTGTCTGGATCCCTGATCAGCTGAATTCCTAAGCTGGTGGGGGACGTTGCTGTTCTGGTCTCCCTGAGTGAGAGCACATGGAGCTGTGTAGTGAGGTACCATCGGTATGCCGATGACACCCAGGTCTATCCATTGCACAAGGCCCAGCAGTCCCAGTCCTTACCCAGTGCCTGGCTACAGTTGTGGATCCAGTGCAGAAAGCTAATCCAAGCTGAATCCAGACAAAACAGAAGTGATGGTAGTTGGCAGATCTGGGGGATAGGGACCCCTATCACTGATAGGGTTTGGCCTCTCCTTGTCACTTGGCTTTGAAGCACTGAGGTGCTCCTGGATCCTTTGCTGCACGTGGATTCTTAGGTTGTGGCAGTGGCCAGGAGCACCTTTCACCAGCTCCATCTGGTGCAAAGGCTGTGACTTTTTTTTTCAGAATCAAATCTGGCCACTGTCATCCTTGCCTTTGTAACTTAGAGTGTGTTGCAGTGTGCTGCACGCGGGGCTGCCCTTGGACTATCTGGAAGCTGCAGCTGGTGCCTGTGCACTGACAGGACTGGAGTCAACCAGAGCATGTTAGTCCATGCGCTAGAGCCTGCACTGGCTTCCAGTACCTGTCTGGGTGCTGTCTGAGCTGATGTTTTTGACCTTGAAAATCTTCAGTTGCCTGGGCCCTGCATAGCTAAAGGACTGCCTCCTTCCTTGTGGTCTGTTGTAATCCCTAAAATCAGCTCGAGACAACTTCCTGCAAGCTTTATCTGGATGCCAAGTTTATTAGTTTGGCAAAAATAGGTGTGTGGTTGTTTTGGGTCGTTTCTCTTCAGCTTTGGAAATCCTTTCCTTTCTGGCCTGTCAGAGCCCAAGCCTATACATCGTTTGGAAACGCACTTCCTAAAGAACAGGAGCACTTCCAGCGGAGAGCTAAACTCCTTCACTCGGAGTTCTCCGGCCAAATGTTGGGCTTCTCCCCCTGCCCTGAATCGTCTCTCTTTTTCTAGCCCGAGGAGCCCCAGGCATTGTGGCACGACTGCATCCCAGCTCCAGATTGTCATGCAGGATGGCAGCACTTCTGGCCTGCCCCTGAAATTTATGAACAAGGTTCAATTAGGGAAAATCCCCAAGGGATCTGCTTTTCAACTGTGATGCTTGTGTTGTCAGTCAGCTTAAGCTGGGACACAGCAGCTGTCACTGTGCAAAGAGGGAGAGAAAAGTGGCTTTTTCCTATGCATTTGGGTGGCAGTCAAGCACGGTGCACCTGGCTGTACGGCTCTCCCTGTTTGTTCATGTCTTAGAAACCACCTTCTTTCCTGCTTGTTAATCTTCTGCTGGGTCCAAGCACCTTGCCCAGATTGCCTTCCAGGGCAGGGAAGTCTGTAGGTGTTTAAAGAGTGGCTCCAGTCCTGGTGTGTTGGAGCCCCTTACTGTCGGCTGCTGGGCTGCACCTCAGCTGGCTGTGGGGGTCAGGGTACTTTATGAACTTGAACCACTTCCTCCGGTCCTGTACGGCAGGACACTGTGTGTTTAAAACTCTTGTTGTCGCTGTTTGAAACTCTTCGGCCAGGCTTCCTTCCTTTGCCACGAACAGCAGCTCCTGCCCGGAGGCTGGGGGTGCCGGCGGCGTGGCCCGGCCGGGCACGTGCGGGCCAGGGGCAGGCGGGGGCCCGGTCAGGGCCCCCCCTCCCGCCTGAGCCGGCGGCACGGAGGGATGGAGATGGGCC
>NW_005842344.1:1126882-1140432 GCF_000455745.1 Alligator sinensis
GGGCGGGCGGCCAGCGGCTCCCGCAGCAGCTGTCAACTGCCCGTCCCCAGCTCCCGACCCAAACTTGTACTTTGCGAGCCCAGCGGCACGGAATGACATACTCTGGAGTGACCGCATCAGCAGGCTGCTGGTCCCTAAAGAAAGCTAGAAGTCCTGAAAACGCTGTGAATGCATGTGCGGGCAGGGGGCTTGAAACTGGAGCCCTCCCATGCTTGATGCAGATGCTGTTCTCCCTCTCTCTCCCAAATAGATGGGCTTTGTTTTTCTTCTAAAAATGTTGCCGATTAGGTAGTAACTGGTTTGTTTATGCTGATAATGTTTCAGACCTGGCAGCCACAGCCTCTCCAAGGTCTAAATATCCCATGTGCTCGAGCTAAAATGCCAGAGATCTGCAGTGATGCAGGGTGTAATGGGATCTCCATGGCAATGAGTCCTGCTGAGAGACAAACACTGGGTTGGAATTTGCTAAAAGATGACTTGGGGGCTGTAAAACGCCATCACCCTCACCCCTTACCCCACAGTCATCGTTCATCACCAACCAAAGCCACCCCGCTCCTGGAAGCGAAGTGACGCAAGTGTCTGGAATATGTTTTAAAGTGTGTGACATGCAAAGTTACCTTATTAAAACAATCCTTTTGGGGGGAAGTGAAAAAGTATGTGATGCCATAAAGAGGATATAAGTATGTTACTTTCCGGGTACTACACAGAGGATATTGGCAATTGTAATTGAAAAGGAAGCTCATTCAGACAGCCTATAAAATTACCGCATCATGTCATTCAGTACTGAAAGATCAAAAAGGTTCCTGTCATTGCTATCAACAGTATCACCTTATGTACAGTTGTGATAGCTCTCAAGGCACTTTTGAAATCCGTTATTTTCTAATTAAAAACAATAAATCCTTGAATAGAATATTGCTCCAGATGTAGCTATTTTAACAAAGTGGCAGAACTGGGAACTTGAATTCCAAACTCTTGCACCCCAATTTTGAGCTTCATTAATTTCTGCTTCCTCTTTAAAGACAACTCTTTTTTTTCTTTTCCTTTTTTTTTTTTTTTTTTTTTTAAGTACTAGCACTTTCAAACACTGGTTGTGTTGCTCTCTTTTGATGCTCAACTTCATGTACTATATATAAACTGACTTTCGAAAAGTTCTCAGCACCAATGTTGTGAAAGAGAGCCTCCTTAAAGGTGTGTCAGCATGGCCTCCAAAAATGAAGCAAATGATTAACATGTTCAAAACAGGATATTATTTCTGGGAATATTATTTATGAAGAGTTCTGATGTTACCATATTCTTCACTGGATGTTGGCTTTTTTGCATACAGCTAATTGTATGTAAGTGTGTGCATATAATACCAATTGGGTATTCAGTTATTAATAGCTGAATTTGATCAGTTATACAGGCTTTACTCAGTATTGCACACAAGTCTATCAGTGTGAATACATCCAGTACAGTACATTTGAGAAAGAGCTGTGTATTACTCTTGATTGGCCATAATGCTGGTTTCAAAGTACTGTGATATTTAGTTAAAAATACCTTTTTTTTTTTTTTTTTTGCTGATACTTACTAACCTGTCTATAAGTCAGAGATGAAAGTCACGTTGTCTGTAAATCACTGCAGCAGTTTAAAGCAACATCAGATTGCTCTACCAACATGAACCACTTCTTTGGGTAGCATACTGAGGTGAGCTATAACTCCATGCAGATATCTTTGCAAGTGAACATTTACTGAGGAGCTACATTAGTTATTAGTGAAATCTGAAAAAAAATCTATGTTCAAAGTGTGAACCATAGTTCTATAGATTACCCTGAAGCTGACCTTATCTCTAATACAAAGGTTTGCTCTGAAGAGACTGCAGCACTGCTCTTAGGATGCCCCATCTCTCTTCGGGGCAAGATGGAGTGTTGCAGTTGCTTTAGCCTTTAGTAGATGAAGCCAGTGGAGATTACAAATGCCAGACTGCAATCAATTGCATTTTACACATATGAGACACAATTCCAGGCTCCTGTCAGATTGCCATTGTGGCTTTCCAGGGGCATCCATGTCATAGGATAGTTTAATTTTTCCTTTCTGTTAATGCTTTGAATGGATTTATGCTCCATTGCATCTTGCCAACCTTGGGACTGAAGGGAGAGCATGCTTGTGACTCTTCTCACTGACTGTTCACTTCCACTCTTACTTCCCAGGGGTTATTTGATTGCAGCGCCTTCTGTTTTCCGATCTGGTTTAGAGGAAGCTATTAGCGTGACCATCTTTAACTCAGTCAAGGAAACAACAGTCCAGATTCAACTCGTGGTCAAAGGAGAAACGGTAGCACGGGCCCATGGAGCAGTCCTAGGTAAGATCTAGTTTATGTGAAACTAAAAGGTGTGGTGCTGCAGGACCTCTTCAGCTTCATCAAAAGCCAAACTCCCTTGTAAGCGGCTTATAGGGGTTGAATGTTGGCAACTTGGTTTTGATTTGGCTTTGATGAAGGCTGACACAGTCAACACTGTTACCTTTGAGGCATAGAAATAGAGGGAGAGCTTAGATGTGAAGCATAAAGATACCGAGAGAACTTAAATGTGCTGATTCACTGATATTCAAGTGTTCTACGCTCACACCCCAATTACCTTTAGAAGCCTCCATGTTTCCACTGAAGGAGTTTTATGTAGAATAAGAGGATGTGGTTGAACATGAGGAAGAATATGACTACTCTCCAAAAACATCAGAGACCCTGCCTTATTCTACCCTGATCCAAGTCTCCCTTCTTCAAGATCCATCATGGAGATGTTCTTCCTTATTAAGAGAGGTGATAAAATCTTTTAGCTGGATACCCCTTCATGTATAAAGGCAACATCCATTTATCCCATCTGGGAAGGCACAAGGTGTTTCACGGTGTCTTAACGCTTGGCACATTTACATTGGTGAAAACGGTGTTCAGCAATCCTAACAGTAATGGAAGCTGTTATCATGTGGATAATCAGTCATTTTTGTCTTCATGTTTAACCCTGCCCTGTGCAAAGCTCAGGAGCAGCATGAATGCTATGATCTTAACAGCTGCATGCTAGCTAAGGAAAACTCTGGATCTACCCTCTGAGGTGTCGAGCTTTGAGCAGAAGAGTTTCTGAGCTGAGATGAAGAAGAGCGATCTGAATACAAGTCTGTCGGAGGCTGTTATTTGCTAGGCTATGACTGCCTGCATAAAAGGAAGAAAACCAGATTTTGGTGGCCCTAAAAGAATGTTCCCAGTATCTTTGTTGCTTATAAGGAGCCTGCTCAAATAGTTGATCATGCCAAGTGAAGACCTGTCTTACCTCTAGCATAAAGATAAAAAGTTAAATCCTTTTAGGTATGCCATCGATAACGTTTAAGGTCTTTGTTCATCAGTCTGCTGATATCAAGACATTCTCTTCTAAAAAAAACAATTAACCTTGGCAGGTAAGAAATGTGCAGACAGTAATCTGATGTCTCATTTCTAGTGGTCAAATTAATACTAGACTACTGTATCTAAAAACTTAAACAAATTTGAGAATCCCCTTTGAATAATCTTAGTTTGTGCAAATTTCTGGTGTGAGTTGCAAAGGCAAAGATATTCATTACTCTCAACTCATTAAGTAAACGGCCAGGTTGATGCTTCTTCAACGTCATGATAAGTACGTTATTAAATTGTTCCTGAATGCCTCTGGAATAATTTTCTTATTTTTTTTATTCTCGGGATCATTTTCATTTAACTTTGTTGGAGTATATCTTGTATTAATAATTTAATTAGCACTAACAGAGCGTACATGCAGAAATCTATCACTCATCAGTGAGGGAACATTATGATTCACAGATAAAGTCATCTATTAAATAGGCTTCTTTTCTAGAAGGAATTACCTCTGGTTTTATGCTTCTCCTTGCCCCCTTTGAAATTGTCTCACTACTGTTTAATCTGGGGTCCAGGTTAGTAGGCAAACCGCTAGTCACACCGATGGGTGTGGTGTTTATACCGATGGGTGACACATGCCAAACAAATCCTAGCTATGGTAGGATCCAGCAACAAACATAGACTCCAGGTGTCTAATGAGAGTGATTTAAGCCCCGGGAAAGGCCAAGTTCTGGCAATGGAATACTTTTAGAATTTTTAAGCTTTCCCATGGCCAAATCCTGACCTTAGTTTTACATTTTAAACATAAAGAATCTTGCAGTTTACCATGAGAACATGTTATGAGCATGCATACCCAAGTAGCCCAAGTCTATATGAAAGTCCTCAGCTAGGCCAGCTTTATTTTGCCCCGGCACAGTGCACAGAAAAATTGAAATTGCTGAATCAAACCACAATCCGAGGACCTGTCAGTTAGTGACTGTATGAACCCAGCTTAGCTTCAAAGTGGGTGCTTCAGTATGGGAAGAAGGCACACTTTAATTCTTTGTCTTTCTTTTTTCAGATAAAGGGACAATCAAGCTTAAGGTAAGTGTCAAGGATTTTTTTATGTAGTGTTTGCAGAGAAAGGATTTTAAGACTGATGAAGACAATCGGCAGCCAAAGAAACTGAGAATCAGTTTAGGGTAGAACAAATGTCTCAGGGTGCAGCCTGAGTGGATTGTCTCTTATATGAACAGTATGTGCAGGGGCCAAGAGAAATTTAAATGGATGATTGCATAATAACGTGTTCTATGACTAGGGTATTCTGTAGGTGCGGCATATGGTTATATGTGACAAGGGGTATAGGACATATACCACACTAGTTTTCCCAAAACATGGTAAGAGAATACTTGACACCTGGCAGTTATTCCAACAATAACATGTTCCTGTCCGTCCTGTGTTTCTATCACAGACTCATTTCAGATTTGTGCGGTTTAGCTTCTGACACTGATAATACTTCAGCACATGGGGAGGGGAGTTAATAAAAGGCAGACATATTAAGTCTGGATATATTAGAAACATGGGGAAACTACATTTATACCTGAAGAAAATCCATGATGGAATAAAATAATCATGTTTAATTTAACACAGTCATGACAGAAAGTCTCTGTGCCCTTTTAAAAAAAGAGTCATTACAAACTTATCTAAGTAGATCATCTGAGTTTTAGGGATGTGTGGGAGACTGACCTTCATTCAGTTTCTAGGAGGCTGAGAGCTTAGTCCATATTTTCTACAGAATTGAAATATCCTGTGGGCTTAGTCCTCCCTTGCTTCGTACCTTGCGTTTGTCCCTGTGCCTTAGAGGAGCTAAATGCTGTCAAATCAGAGTTTACTACTGTTACGTGTAGGTTACACAGATGAAAATGAAGATATTGAGTGCCATGCAGGGGAAAATCAGGGCATTTATAGGCTATCTCTACAAGCTAGTTTTGCTTTGCTGCCATGTTAACATTTGGTTAATTTTTTCCAGATTTGATAAAATACTGGATGTAAATTCAAGTAAATATGGCTTGCTTTTATCATCCTTACTGAAGTACCATCAAAGCATTTGGTGCTACAAAAGGTGTATGAATATACCAATCTGGTACTTAATATATTCACCATTTGTTATTAAAGTCTCTTATGGCTGCTATGATGAACTAGAGCAAGAATGAAAGACAAAGTGGTGTGTTAAAAATGGGATCTCATTATTTTAGGCAGGGCTTGCTTTAGGGTGGTTATCTCCAATGGGAGATTGAGGGTGGGGAACAAATCTTAGAGTTATTAAATTGTGACATGCATCTGGAATACTGGCACAATATCACTTCTAAGAAGCTTGTAGAGCTATGGGGTCTGGATAGTTCTTTGGATTAGTCACTATAGCTATGTGATCATGACTAAAATAAAATCCACATTATCTTGATTACTAGTGAATTGTAGTAATTTTTATTGCACTTGAGCCCACTTGAATGTCTCCTTCATATGCTATACCATATGAAATGAATGTAATTACTCTCCTGATCCAGCAGACGCACATCCTTGAAAGAACTGTGGTATATTCATTTAAAGGGCTTAGATGCCGTCGCTGTATCCACAGCGTTGTCATTGGCCTATAAATAAATCAAAGCCTTTGATTTACAGACATTTAACTAGCTTGATGATGATCTGTCATGACTGCTCGACTCTCTGCTCTCTTGGTGGTACATTCCAGAGTTTTCTTTGCCCTCTCTGAAGTTTGCCATATGACTGTCCTAGGAACTGGGTTCCAGAAAGGGTTTGATATTTATTTTTCTCCTTTCTAATTTGGGGTCTGTGGTTTTCCTAGTGTTTCAAGAAATACAGTAATGCCATTCCTTAAAAAATGATAAGGCCAAGGTTCTTATAATTGGCCTAAGCAGCCACTAATTGTCATGCCTTTTGTCATAAATTCCTTTTTCAGACTACATTTACTCCTTTGATTGCCAAAATATTTGTTTTCATGCTGGCGTATCTTGTACTTTAGCCTATCTTGTTAGGAGCAGGTGCAGTCTGTAGTGAATCACTGGTTTTATTGTTGAAGGGGGAAAGGTTGGGGTCCAGCATTAGTTGCTGCCACTCTGAAGTTTCCCACTTCCTTGACTGAACTACTTTTGTTCACCCAGTAGCCCATAACCAGAGGTCAGAATAACTATCTGCCTTGAGTCTGTTTTTGTAATTCTCCCCCTGATGGTAATGGGAGTTATTTGTGTAGCTGCATTAATCAAATGAACTGGCAAAAAAACAAATGTGCCAGAGAAGCCAGGTAAGATCTGGGGTGTCAGGAATCATGTACGATGGGAATATCTTTCTGACTGGACAAAATGAAGTAATTTAATTGTGCCATTTTATTCAGGCTTTTCAAATGCTCCTGTCCTTTCTTCCAGTCACTGAGTGCCAGGATGTTTTAACACAAGGCCAGATCCCCAACTTGTATGATAAGGAAAGTGTCTTCTGTAGATTTCTGTATAAATGGTCTCTCGTGCATGTGTGCCTGCCCGCGCTTGCAGCATTGGTATTGACTCACTTTCTTTGCTCTATCACATTCCTAGAAGTCACACACCACAGTGCACATCATTTTCAATGTAATTTAAGAACTGACTGAGGATCTCAAACTGCTGGAAGATTTCACTGTTTAATGCTTAAGCCCAATTAGATAGAATTGTAGGCCTCCAAGTTAGCAGGATCTTGACATACAGATCAGAAACTCAGGCTTGTTTGGGACTCTAGAGAAGAGGGCAGCTTCAAGCTGTGCTGCAGGTACAGCCCTACCTCCTTTGAAGCTTTCAGTCCCTTTGTAAAATATATAATGCGTTTTACATTTCCTATTTGTCACTCACACAGTTGCACAAAGATGCAGCAGGTGGCTTTTCTGTTCATCTCCAACTGCTTTTTCATCTCCTGGTTAGGGCTGATAAATTGCTTCTATTGGTTCTGTTCCTGAGACTTTGACATTAATAACTCACATCTTCCATGTAAGCAAAGGCCTCATCTAAGGCCTGTTTTTCCCCACCTCATGATCTCTTTTCTAGGTGCCTTCAGGGCTTCGTGGACAAGCACATTTAAAAGTCTGGGGCAACCGGCACCTGACAGAGAGAGGTTACATTTTTCACAACTATACCACAGTAACCATTGATAGCAAAGGGTCATCAGTATTCATCCAGACTGACAAACCTGTCTACAAACCCAAGCAGAAAGGTAAAGGGGCTTCAGTGAGCTTCTTTATGCCTTTGTTCAGATGTTAACATTGCTGCACTCTTCAACCAGAACTCTCTTTTCAGAATGGGTCCTGGGAGTGCAATTCCTGGTCAGCACCAGCTATGATGTTTAATGAATTTCCTTTTTCCTCCCTTTTTAGTGCTGATAAACTTGTTTATGGTCACTTCTGACCTGAGACCAATCAATGACAAGGTAGGTAGACTGGCTTTCCTTTTCCCATCGTGAAATGCCTTCTGCTTTTCCGATTTTGTCACCTACATACGTAGTTATACAAATGTGTAGTGAGTTCCTGTTCCGTACACCTTCAGCTGCTCTGGCACTGATTTCCCTAGAAGCAGTGGTTTTAAGTTTAGTTACTGATTTTGGCACATTGTTGATGAAAAAGAAGACATATGTGGATCTCTGATTGTTCTGTCAAGTACCATAGTGAAGTAAGGCAGCTGATGGGAGTGCCTTTAAGCCAGGATCAGTCCCTTAATTAGGTGACTAGTGGTTTGGGGTTTCAGATGCTTGAAAGAAATGGCGGTTTGACTATACTAGTGATGTCAAACTTACAGCCTGTGGGCTAGATTCGGCTTGCAGAGGTGGGTTATGCAGTCCACAGGGCTTTTCTCTGGCTGGACAACTCGCCTCTGAATCTGACCCACAGTGCTTCTTGCTGTGGCTGCTCAAGCTGCTGTGCCACCACACCTAGCACCCATGGAGGTAACACCAACCCTGCCTTTACCCACTGCTGAATTATCAATTGCTGTTCGGTATACAAATCTGCAGTGGAGTGGGAGAAGTGTTACTGTTTGCCTGTTAGCTGCTCCAGCACAACAGTTCTGGGAGCTCTGGCAAGAAGCTGCACAGGCCAGATCCAGCGGTGGGTTGTCCAGGCCACAAGAAACCCTACGGTCTAGATCCAGCCCACCAGCTCATGTGAGATTGACACCCCTGGACCAAACTGCTCTTTCAAGTGGATGCTTAAGCATGTGCTTCCTCTGTACCAACATATGGAGGCCAGAAACTCGGGTGGATGTTACTTGTGCCAGTTTTGCAGCTTATTGTGAGAGACAGAAATGTGGCTTTGTCTCACAAGGGGTTTTATTCTTTATTTCTTTCAGATTGAAGCATATGTAGTGGTGAGTATCTGCTACTAGCGAGTGGCATCATTACTTTGCAGAAGCACAAGGTCTTCAGGGCCTCTAAGGGGGCAAGTCATAAATGCATATCCTTCCATATCTGTCACCATCTCCAGCAACAGTCTATGGCATTACTACTGTGTGTGTGGTGCTATTTTGGGGGGGTTAATGAAGCATTTATATTGCATTATTCTGTAGTAATTACAGGAATATTGGGTTCTGCTTCTGTTTCAGAATTTTTTTCCCATAAATATGCTTTCAAGTGGAAAATGAACAGTTGGTTAGATCCAATGGGGTTTATGGATATTATCATCCCATGCCATTCCTTCCTCCCTCCCTATGCAGATACACTTGTATTTTGCACTTTGTTAGGGTAATATGGTTGTCTTGGTAGGGACAAATCCCAGCTTTGCTCCCAGATGTTATGGTAATGGACATATTAGAAATGCATGGAAAGAGAAAGGTTTACTAGATTATCCCTATGCCCTGCCCTCTTTCATTGTCTTTGAGGTGATTGAGACCCCCAAACCCGCCTTTCTTTGTTCACTTTCTTTTTCTGACAAGAAGTGATTCATTGCCTGACCTGTATTTGTGTTAATTGACCAACTTAATGCTGGCACAAATTTAAAATTCCCAAGCAAATACTTATTTTTTTTAATTGTTTGTGAGCTGTAAGTGGCTCAGAAAATGAAATTGTTTGTTGCAAACTGAGTTGGCTGTATTGGTGACATTTACCTTTGCTCTGCTATTATCGCATGTCCTAAACCATTATTCAGGACCCTCGGGGATCTCGCATGATAGAATGGAGCAATTTGAAGCCATTTTGTTGTGGTAAGTTCCAGCCTGTTGCAGCTCCGCATGTTTTTGTTTATATTTGCTAGCTTATGTTGTTTTCTGCACTTTCTGGGTTTCATTAAATAGGCCTTTACAAGGGTGGATTGAACAGTCACAGTGCTCACAGTGCTTTTCTTTTCCCTTAGGCATTGTAAATATGAGTTTCCCCTTGTCTGATCAACCAGTGTTTGGTGAATGGTTCATCTTTGCTGAAATGCAAGGGCAAACATACAACAAATCCTTTGAAGTTCAGAAATATGGTAAGTTATTGACTCCAAGTCATTTGGACCCTAATT
Source organism: Alligator sinensis (assembly GCF_000455745.1). Taxonomy (NCBI): domain Eukaryota; kingdom Metazoa; phylum Chordata; order Crocodylia; family Alligatoridae; genus Alligator; species Alligator sinensis. The sequence goes on from NW_005842344.1 coordinate 1,136,737, forward strand.
CCAAAATATTCAAAGTCACCCTATGAAATATTGCTGTGTTGCCATAACCAAGAAAAAATGCTCCCAAAACTCAAGGAGAACATATTCTTCTGAGAGTTAATAGGCTGCAAGAAATGGACACTTAATGAAATCCTTTGTTTATATCCTTAGTGTAGTATAGGAATTTAAATAGAGGGTCTTGTGGCACAATACGTGTATATAAATAATAAAGATTTCGTTGTACTTTGGAAAAGCTGTTAACGTTTTTTAAGTTATTGTTTTCCTTTCCTTCATAGGTAATTGTCACTAGCAGTTTACCGAGATAGTCCTGATTTATTGCACTGACTGATCCAGTTACCTTGCTTTTGTTGTCCATTCAGACATGTGCACCAGCAATGCATCTCATCTACACTGCTCTAAATACACAGTGATCTTGTCAAATCTGAACAGCTGCTGTTGTGTCCTGGACTCTGAGATCATTGCAAAAACCCTTTTTCATGTTTTTGTCTTCCCTGTAGTCCTACCAAAGTTTGAGCTCCTGATTGACCCACCTCGCTATATCCGAGATCTTACGACTTGTGAAAAGGGGATTGTTCATGCTAGGTAGGAGATGTGCCCCCTAGTACAGCCCCGTACTTGAAAAGTTTTTTGCAGCTGCTGGATGGTGAATTTGGGAGAAAGCTGTTAGATGACACGGAGTGTTGTATTTTTAATTCAGACAAGTCATTACACATGGTATAGCATTCATTCTCGAAGTAAATTCAAGAAAGGTTTTCCCTGTTGTCAATTATCAGCATCCAAAATATATGTCTGTTGGCAGTCTTGGAGAAGTCATAATGAAATCTGCTACCCACAGCATTGTATGTACTAATCATTGTCTTTCAAAGGAAGTCTTCAAAGCACAGCTAACACAATGTGCAAGTGAGACCAGTTTGAAAGTTGTTGAAAGGAATTTCAGGGGTAGACCATTTTCTTGGTGCAGGTGACTGACAGGTCTAGTTCCGACCTAAAACTGCAAGCAGGGTACCCACTGTAATGAAATCTTTTGGCTAAAAGAAAGGAAATTTTTGAGCATAGACAAATTTTCAAATTGAAAGTTCATTTTTTCAAGTTCAAAGTTGTATGGTAGGAAAATATTTATTTTATCTTTCTTTCTTAAACCAGAAAGGATTCAAGTATTGAATACACTTTCCACTAGTTCTGTTTGTTTACTTTTTGCATTTTTACTTGGTTTGACTTTCTGGTTTTTTAACATTTTCCCGAATAAGACTTGTCAGAAATGCTTTCCGTGCCTTTTTTTTAAGTTCGTGTTTGTCCTGAGCAAGGTATTTGGTGTTTGTACTCTGATTTTGCTTTAACAATAGAGAAAAGAAAGGAATTGGAAGAAGTTTGTACTGGCTGGGAACAAAAACCCAAAACTTAAAATAGATGGAGCCTGAGACTAATCTGACTATCGAGTCCAAAAATCTCTTTAGTCTGTTGCCCTTTGTGTATAGGAACCTGCAGAGCTTCAAACAGGAGTTTTCTGTTCTCAGTCTAGTTTTAGTTTGGATGAGTGGTTTGGAGCTTGCCCACATAAAAACGTTTGTAGAAATATTAACAATTGCCAGTTGGAAATAGCCTGTTGTGGCTTTTCTCTTTTGTTTTCTGGATATGTAAGTCCAGCATCAGTTTAGCCAGAGAAATGGAAAAGGGACAGCCAGCAGGTTTTCATCATTTGCTTCTCCTGTTTCAGATACACATTTGGAAAACCAGTGACAGGAAAGTTAACAGTCAATATGACTATAAATGGAGTGGGGTACTACAGGCATGAAGTTGGACACCCCGTCCTCAAAACCACTGAGGTGAGGGGGATCATTAAACCTGCTGCTCTACAAGGGTCTGATCTGCAGTCACTGAAGCCAGTACTAAAACTCCCATTAACTTCAGTGGTTGGTGCAGTATCTGTGTCTGAATATACTACCTAGGACCTAAAACTTTGCTCCCAATGGTGGAGCCTTTTGCATGTTATCTGTGTTAGTACTTGGGGGAGGTGTATTTAGAGAATATTGGTGGGAGAAACAGGAGTGACAGGAGCTGAAGCAGTGCTAGATCAGACTACGAGTGAAAAAAACGTAAAAAGCATTGCTGGGTGTTTTTTTCCCCTTAGAGAATGTTTCCTTCCTTTACTGCACCCTTTTGAAATAAAACAGAAATTCCCCTCTCACACCACTCCCCAAAGCAAGACCCATCTTCTCAAAGCATATGCCAAATAACATTTCCTTCCCTGGCCTGACTGGTAGATTGATGGTTCTGCTGTTTTCGACATATGTGTGAAAGACATGATGCCAGCTGATGTCCCAGAGCACTTTCGAGGCACTGTCAGCATCTGGGCCACAGTAACTAGCTCTGATGGAAGCAAGCAGGTCACATTTGATGACTCGACACCGGTTCAGAAACAGCTGATTGACATCAAGTATACCAAGGATACAAGGAAACAGTTCAAACCTGGCTTGCCCTACAAAGGGAAGGTAAGACAGTGGGACACTGAGGGGTGGCTAATTCTGAGCTATGTGAACAACTTATCCATATGTGCCGCATCTGGTGCTGATACTTCTGCTGAGTTGTATCTGTTCGGAATTGCCAATAATGTGAAATAGCTTGTTTTATTAATAAAATGGCCATTTAGGTAGAAATCACTTACCCTGACGGGAGCCCAGCTGGCGGTGTCACAGTCCGAATCAAAGCTGAGCTAACGCCAAAGGACAACGTTTACACAAGTGAGCTGATGTCCAGCAATGGCTTGGTAGAGTTTGAAATCCCCTCCATTCCTACAGCTGCCCAATACGTCTGGCTGGAGGTGGGTGGAAGCTCTTTATTGGATTAATGGGCTTTAATACAGCTAATCTTGTCAAATGTGCACTGTATGAATTGGTGCTAAAAATGGTAAATCAGTCACTGACAGTGGGAAGCTTTTAGCTTTGCATGAGTTTTTTTTTTATCTAATTCCCTGTTGCCTGGAGGACTGATAATCATAGATAGAACTGTCTGCTAAGTAGGCAGGCCAAATCCAGTCCCTCAGGGAGGAGTAAGTATTAAATGTCTAAGTAGAAACCTGGAGAGCATCATCTCAGTATTAAGTTAACAATGTGGTGGGAATAGTGGATGGAGTATGGGTGGAGGCAAAGAGGTGTGAGGGACAGACGCCCAGCTTTCTATCTGTGGATAACGTTCAGATGCATCTTTCTTTAAGACTAAAGTGACAGCAATTGATGGAAAACCTGCAGGGGATCAGTATCTGCCAAACTACTTGTCTATAAGCAGCTGGTACTCACCTAGTAAGTGCCACATCCAGCTCCAAGCACCAAATAAACCTTTCCAGGTAAGGTAGCTACATGTTTCATTATGGTGATGCCTGTTGTTCTGATGAAATATTTTGATTCATCTCCATCTTTTGGGCCTGTGGCCTATGATTGTATCCATTTTACATATGGATAAAAGCTTAGTTTGTCTTTGAATCGTCCCTAGATATGAACTGTGAAACACCTTAGGGCATCTATACATGTGCGCAATGCTAATTAGAACGTGTCAGAGCAGACTCAATTAATTGAGTCTGCCGAAGCACACTCTAGTCAAATGAGCTTTAGTTAAAGTGCCTCTACCACCATTTTGAAGCATGGGACACTGAATACACGAGATGCCGTGGGCACTTTAATTAGAGCAGCTCCTGAGAACCGC
>NW_005842344.1:1141587-1156203 GCF_000455745.1 Alligator sinensis
CTCTAATTAAAGCTGCTGCCCCCCACCCCAGAGCATGCGTAAAGACACCTTTAGTGCTGAATGCCCTCCCTAAAGCTGGGAATGTCCCATCCTCTCTGTAGTTTAGAGTTGGCTCTCCAGTAGAGACTTACTAGATTCCATAGCACAGATCATAAACAAGTCCTTTCCCCCCTTTTCCCATTTATATATATGCCATTTGAATTGGATAATAAAGTAGTCTCTAAATGCTATTAAGATATTGATTCAATCAAATGCTGACTGGTTTGAAGTCCAGTGATAGTGGGTTAACTAAACCATCTTGAAGCCCAGATGGGAATGATCTAGTCTCTTTGGAACTACTAGCTCAAATCCCTGTAGGATCAGTTTATCCTTTGGGTCTCAGAGGTAAACAGACTGGGCCTGCTGTATTTTTCTTTTGGAGGAGGGTACTCTCTCTTCTGCTGTAGGCAAAAGTTTTCATGACTTTTTCTGGGCCAGAATTTCCCACCCTTCTTGTTGTACTGAGTTACTGTTCTCCATCCTAGAGGGGATGTGAGATGTGCTTTATAATCCATTTTGGTTTTTGGTGCTGCCTATAACTAACTTACTATTACATTATCAGCAGGTCTGATAGGCAGAGTTTTAGGGTCAGCATTGCCAAATAAGGGGTTTTTTCATTGTGTTTCATGGCAGTTTAATGACTAATTAATCTTTTACAAGGTTTCTGAGGTATGGAAAGGGGATTAAACACCACTAATCTGAACATATTGTTCTTATTATAACCTGATTAGCACTAATTCTGCTGTGGGAAAGCTGGGAGTTGGGTGTCCAGCTGATGTGGGAACCATTTCCCCAGTTGTTACTGGGTGTTCCAATTAGCTTCATTTTTTTATGAACAGTTTCATCACTTTGCTCTAAGACATTCTTAATGCCTTGAATATTTAACATCATGAGGCACTTTTCCAGACTCTTCTGCACTCTCACTGTGTTTAACCTTTTGGTGGGTTCTCGTTTCCCTATGCCATCATTTTGGCTTGCACCAGGCAGGCCTGGTAGGAATGAAGATTCCCCACTTCATAGGGATTCAGAATTCTTACTCTGCTTTCAGCAGTAATTGGACCTGTTTGTTATACTTCAGCTGGACAAGGAAGAGAGCACATGGAGCTGCTTCATAGCTCTATGAAAGGGGAAATCTAGCATCCCAATAATGTCACTGTGGAATAATGCAGAAGAGAAGCGGTTCTCATGCCTGTCTCTGATGTGGCTCCTTGAGAGGCAGTTTTGTAAACAAACACTGAGGCCCGTGTAATTTGAAAGTTTTCTTCCTGGTTCAGGTTTTCCTGATTATTTTGAACCGGGTTGATTATGTATGAATTAGTTCCTGCAAATGACAATAGCCACCACATGTAATCTCAGTTAAACAGCAAAGCTTGTGTGACCCCTTCCCCTGCCATGCTCTCCAGTTAGAGATCTGAACCTAGTAATGGGGTGTCCTCAAATTCAACCCACTCTGACAGCTGCTTTACAGCAAAGGGCTTAACCCTCAGGATTCCAGAGATTCTTTTATTGCTTTCACTAATCCATGTGGCCCTCCCAGCCCATCCTGTCCTCCTGTTCAACTTGCAGGAAACCAAGTGCTTCTCACAGGCCTCTCTTGTCTTGGGGGGAGCTACAGCAAACTGATTAGTGCAAATGTAACGCTTTCTTTATCTCCTTCTGAGCTCCTGTTGAGAACAACCTTGTTTTATGTGTTCTGTTCTTTCCAGAGTGCATTTCTGAGCCTTATAAATAATAAGGGCCTGAAACTTTATATTTTGATGAACCTGACTCTTGTCTGCTGCATCTGTTTGTACAGGTGGGAGAGGAGGCCCGGATTGGAGTGAAGTCTACATGCCCTTGTAATTTCACTCTACACTATGAAGTGGCATCGCGAGGTAACATTGTCCTTTCAGGGCTGCAGCCTAGTAACATCACCCAGCAAAGGAGCAAAAGAGCCACCTTTGATAAGAGCATCCATGTCACTCATGTCCCAGGAACAGGTTAGTAGCTAGCAACAGAAGTGGTAACTGTTCTCATCTGGTGAGGGTCACCTCCTTGATTGGAACAAACCTTCTTGCTGAAGTTTTGAGATGTTCCTTGATGTATCTGATACCCTTCTGTAAGGGCACAGAGTCCTTGCAGGGAAGGAGTAACTATTTTATGAAAACTTTGATTTTTCTAAAGTTCTCTTCCAAATGATATATCTTCTCCTCCCCAGCATTTTTTTAGAGTTTGGGAAGCCCTGGGCTTGATGGCCATTGAGGTGGCATGGTGGGGGATGCCGATTCTGATATCATTTAGGAATATGGGGAAAATGCTGGGTCTGGTTGAGTGTGAGTGTAAGTGGGGAAGAAGATGTGGGTTGTTCTGCTAATGTGTACAGGCTGAGGAGGGAAAGGAGGTGAGTCTTATTGTGCAGGGTTGAGGGGATCACGTGGGAACTTGTTCCATGTCCACAGGCTGAAGGAAAGATGCTGGGTCTGATAGTTTGTGTGTGGGTGGGGATGGAGAATGGGCGTCTTGATAACTGTATGGTGTAGAAGGCAGATAGGAGGAGAAGATGTTGAGCTTGGAAGCACTGCCAGAAGACTGGGTGGGGAGTGGGCTACTGGGCCTGGTAGACTTTTGGGATAGGGTAGGGGGAGACTGATTTTGACAAGTGACTTTGTTCTTTGTATAATTTGTCTTCTAGCACCTACCACCCCCCCTACAGCAGAGGTTGAAGTCTGCATGACCTTCCTCCATTTCTCAGTAGCTCATAACATGGCTCCTCTGGGCCGTCTACTGGTATATTACGTCAGGGAAAATGGAGAAGGGGTCACAGACAGTCTTCAGTTTGCTGTCAAGTCCTCCTTTGAAAACCAGGTATCGGCAACACTGCCAGTGCAGAGGAGCAGTTGGCCTCCCTTATTTCTCTTTGTGGTTTTACACTCTAAACATTATGCCAGGTGATGGGTTTGTTTCTTTTGCAACTATCCAGGTTTCGGTGGCACTTTCAACAAATGAGACCAGGCCTGGTGATGTCGTGCACATCAAAGTTAAAGCTGTGACAGGAAGCTGTGTCTGCATTGCAACCGTGGATAAGAGCGTCTACCTTCTTAAGACAGGTTTTCAGCTGACCTCTACTCAGGTGAGAGGAGGTGCAAGGTACCAGTGTCTCCTTTCTCCCTGTAGCATAATCACCTGCCCTCTGCCTGAAGAGGGATCTGCAGAGAAACATCTTTGGCTTTGGGGAAGGGACAGCAATATCTGCCTTCTCTGCATAGGTTTTCCAGGAGCTTGCAGAGTATGATGTGTCAGATGCCTTTGGGACTCCCAAGGAGGAAGGGCACTTCTGGTGGCCAGGCATGTCTTCACGCAGGCGCCGTCGCTCCTCTGTCTTCCCCTGGCATTGGGATATCACCAAAGATGCCCGCTTTGCATTTACGGTGAGAAGGACTCTTGGCCCAGTCTAGCTTCTCTGTCAAGTGTCCGTGTGATGCATTCACATTGCTAAACAACCACTGTTTTAACACCTTAGTCCAGATTCTCAGAAAATGCAGTGCGTTCTGTTAGGGCCATAAGTGTCGCAACGAAGCTGTAAGTCCTGAGCTTTTTGAAAAGTCAGGTCCCTGAGAAGTTTAGCAATTCAGTGCTGTGTCCATGCTTAGGGGAAGTTTGAAGATGCTTTTAATACAGCCGTTTAAGAGGAGTTTGCTCATGAGAACCACTAATCTGCATGAAATCTGTTGGGTCCTACTGACTTGAGGTGATAGTATAATGCCTCTCCTTGTTGACGCTGACAAGAAGTTTGCATGCCTCTTGCTGTAATGAAATGAGACACTTAAAAAAAAAAAAAGCCTTACTGTTCTACTTTACCTGCTAAGGAACAAGAAGAGACCAAAGTAAGTTTGGATTAATACTACCTGCATCTGGACAGGGAACAGGAGCAGAATGTGAGATCTTGATGTAAACTACTCAAGAGATCATACAAATTTTACACGCTGCTTCACTGCTGGATGTACTATGCATACAAAGTCAGCGTTCTCTGCTCTACGAGGTGTCTGAAATTCATTCAGCTTTTATTCCCAAGTGGTCAGTGAGAAATTTGACTTTTTCTTGGAGTTTTGTGGGACTTATGTTTCACATGTGAGGAAGAGGTTTGTCTCATCATTATGATAGTCTAGGAACTGATTTCCCAAAATAGAAGGTTCTGCAAAAAGAGTGCTATTCTCCCTTGAGTACTTTAAACAAATGTACTCTAACCCTAGTCGGCACCAAGGGGAAGGCTAGAACTCGAATTGACTAAAAGAATCCAAACCAGCTCTCCCAAAAATCAGGCAAGTGCCCAACAAATTTTTCTGTTACTGGGTGAGGCCATGAAGGCTTAGTCTGCAATGGTCTTCAAGGGAAAAGCAAAAAGGGTGGAAATGGATTTGAACATGGGGCTTTCCCTGGAGCCTTGAATAGCTATGGAAAAAAATATGAGTTTACTCTATTAGAACAGCCCTTGAAAATCCTTTCAACTTGCTCCCCTGGTCCCTTTGCTGGCAGCTGTTAGCTCCATCTGTTTGGAGGTCAGTTACATTCTCTTCTAATCTCTGTTGGTATTATTACTTAAGGTTAGCAAATTTAAATAATTCTGTTAACTGGGTTTTCTTTAATTATTAAACCAGAACAAATTTAGAAAACTAACATTTCTTTTGTCTTTGTTGACTGTGTACAGTTTTCTCAGCTTTGACTCTGAAAACAAACTAGTCAGCTTCTCTTGAGTCTTGTTCTCATGCACTGGCCTATTGTTACTATGTGTGGCTTGCCAGCATTGCAATTTTTTAATAAAGTAACATTAATTCCTTAGATTTATTTATTTTTTTTACCAATTAACACAATTCCATTAGCTTCATGTTTTCTCCTCTTTTTTTTGCACCAAATGTGATATACCTAGACCTCTTTAACAGCTACATTTTCTAAGTTACCTTGTTCCTTTCTTCTCCTGCTGCTCTAGGAGAGGCCACTTACTCTGTCCTTTTCTGGTTTCCTGTCTCTTTGTCCTCAACGTTATGCTGATACATAATCTGATCTCTTGCCTACGTCTCTTTTTTTTTAATTCCTTAGTTCTGTCTATGCTATGCTTCTCACTGCCCTCTTGGTTTACTGCTGCCTTTAACTCTTTCTGTTTACTTGGGTGTGTGCCTCTTTCGGGTTGCTCACCCTCTGCATCCTTGTGCCCCATTTACCAATGTCTTTTCTCCTTTCCCCCACCAATTCTTCCCACGTTCCTTCTGAAATCCATTTCTGCAGGAATCCTTCCTCCTCCCATTTTCTCTGTGATGTTGTTCTTTCTCTCCAGGGTGTAAGTTCTTGAGGCAGGGCCCAGGGCCTTGGTGAGAAATCACTATGAATGTGTGTAGCAGTATGTGGATGATATCTAATAATTATTAAATGTGAATCTAAATTATAACAAAGTACGTATATCCTTTGGTGCACGAACAGAGGTGTGGGAGATGCCTCAGGCCACAACATCAGGATCACACTTGTATGTGTCATAAATATAAATGCAATGAAGTAGCCAGAGCTGGCAGAAATTTTTCTTGTCCCTTAATATCTTTTTAAAATTATTATTGTAAGAATGTTTAAAGCTGCAATTTTTTCTGGAGTCCCTAAAGAAATTGGATACCTTATTCAAGGTAAGTGTCTGCTGGTAATTGCCGCGATGGGAGAGAGAGAGCACATGCCAGTAACTTTTTTTTAAGGAAAGATAAACTTGAGTTAGAACCAGCGATCTAACTTTCTAGGAATAGTATGGGATTTTTTAAAACCTATTTCTGCTTAACTGTCCACCTGCAATTACCTGAAAATTATGAACATGCCCACTTGTGTTAAATGTTAGGAAAAGGAATTTCCCAAACAGTCCCAGAATTAACCGCAGAGTTCCCGCTTCTAAAATGCTCAAATATTTTTTATGTTGCCAACTATTTTTTCCATAGAACTTAAGCAATCCCGTAAGGTTCAAACAAGTTTTTCCTCTATAAATGCTTTGAAGCTGAGGCCATCAGGAAAGTCCTCATGGGAACATGCTGAATGATTATTGTTGGGGTCTTTTTTGTCTAGGAAACAGGTTTGGTTGTAATGACTGACTTGGTCAGTTTAAACCACAGACAGAATGGAGGCATGTACACGGATGAGGCTGTGCCAGCCTTTCAGCCCCACACTGGAACACTGGTAGCTACCATGCATTCTAAGATTGTACCAAGGTAATCTTTTGGTTGTTAAGATCTTGCACGTTGTACTCCACATCGACTACAATCTGTCTCACAGGTCTGCTTTATCCGGAAATTGTTTAGCTTAGCTAAGACAAAAGAAGTTTGGTGGTTGCCTGCAAAGACCTATCCAAACTAAGGAACAGGATAACACAGTGGCAGACTAGGATCAGCAGAGACAAGCCCAGAGTAGTGCACCTTGTAGGACCTGCACACATTGACTGGCTCTACATCATTGCTTCTCTACATCATGAGAGCTGGCTTTCATTCTGAACTATGTGGCACAGGCAGGCAGTGGCTCAGTACGGAATAGGTAGTTAAAGCAAATTGAATGACAGACTGCATGAAGAAGAGATTTGAGAATGATACCAAAATGATGGTAGTGCTACAGGTGCACACAGAGGCTGTGCGCTGCTCCCTCTTACCCAAACCAGGGTCAGAAATTATACAGTGAAAGATAATAGAAACAATCTGAGGTATCAAGGAAGGAAAGTGGGGTGCGTGGGGCAGAGAAGAGAGACAAGGACAATTCCATATGAAAGGAGAACTGATTCAAGGAGACATAGGAGAGAAATACAGAATTGACTGCTATGGAGGAGGTCAGTGCAAGAGTGCCTGGCTTCCTCTTTTGCCTCCTATAGGAAAAAGTGGGCATTTGGTGTCATCAAAAGATAAATTTTGTATCTCTTATTGCCTTGCTTGCTGACTACAAGAACTATACAGTTTAATCTGAGAAGTAATTTTCATGGGGTTTAGTCATACATTCATACTGTTTTGATGAGACCATTCTTATACTTGCCTGTGTGTGTAAATAAATTAAATAAATTATTCCATGTCAGCAATAGCATTCTTTTCTATTATTTTTGGTATAATCCTCTGTCTTGTTGAAGCAAATTATTGCTGATGATTTACTTCTTGTCTTAATAGGTCAGAGAAGAAAAAAAGAACATTCTTCCCTGAAACATGGATTTGGCACTGCCTCAACATCAGGTATTTGTGGCAAGCTTTTTGGGCTATTTGCAGGGAGGCCCTTTGGAGATTTTAGTTCACCGGCATAATTGTGTCCCTGGCTCACAAATTCCTTTAAAACCAATTAGTGGTTGCATCCACATCTTCCGAATTTTAACTTATTTCCCCTTTATCCGTTATTATGAGAAGTTACTTGCATTAAACAACAGTCTTCGCTGCTTTAGAGTTTACCTTGTCTGGAAGATTATTCTGTTGCAGTAGAGGAGTCTCACTGCAAGGAAGAAGCAGGCAGTGATCATGGGCTGCTAAGGTTTTGCTCCCGCAGTGTTAGTGGAGACAGCTGACTTGCAGATGCAGCTGGAATTTAATCTCTACTGCATTCTAGCATTTAACACTTGAAATTCTTTGTAAAGCATGTCTCTGTGGACTGTGCTTGTGGTTTGCTGACTAAAAACAGTGCCGCACTTGTCAGGTATGGTCTTTGAGCTGATGGAAGCCTGCAGAGCACTTTGCTGGTGCCGTAGAGAGCTGCCTGGTTGAATACTCCTCAGTAAAAAGTTACCGCAGTTGCTACAGGGACATAATGCGAATGAGGGAAGAGATGTTCTGTTTACGTCATTGCTTGTGGGGCCAGAGGTTTCCTTGAGATGAGCACTCTCCTGGGATGCAGACAACACTCAGGATGCCTGAAGTAGTGTGAAACATCCTTCAAAGTATGTGAGCCACAAAGAGCCTCAGTAACAGCGGGACCAAGGAATGTGTATGATGCCTCATTCAGGAAAATATCTTTGCATATCTACCAGGATGTAAAGGTCATTTTTAAGGCTTCTGAGGCTTAGTGTACAGATTGATTGCTGTGTGATCACTGTGACAAGACACTGGCAGGAGAGCAGTGCCTCCAAAATCCTTGTGTAATATAGCCGTGCACTGATGAACACTCTACTTTGATTTGGTATGTCAGCTCAACATTGTACAGAGCCCCTCCCTTCATTTTCCATTTTGTTCAGGGGCTTACCAGATTTACCATCCAATAAATCAGATTCTGTTCCAGGCATAATGAGTGACACAGAAATGAATAAATAGATGACTAATTCCTCCCAGAGGCAGCACATCCTGGGATAGGAAATTTGAGGCAGGTTTTAAAAGGCTTCTCCAGGTTTGCAAGTAAACTTCATTTCCAGTAAATGGTTATAAATTAAATTTGACAGGAATTTGCAGCAAGTGTATTCAAATCTGTTCAATTGAGCATGAAATATGCTTTGTAGAAATACACCAAGAATTCCAGAAGTGCCTGTTTGCCCCAGCCGTTAATTATGAGTTTGTGGAATCAAAGTTGCAGATGGCATTTTCTTCACTTTGTTTCACTATAAATAACTGAGCTAAACGTTGCCTGATTTCCACTCTTTTGAACAGGAAGATTTTTTTTTCGTTTTACCGTTTATAATTACAATATACAATCCTTAAAAAAGAATCAAAAGCCTAATGTCAACTTCCCAAACCGATTTTAAAAATTCCTAGAGCCTGGCTGAAATGTGTAATGGCTGGAAATGTGTGTGTACCTTGGCCCCCCGCCCAGAAGAGTAAGTGCCCTCATGTGTGAAAATAATATGTTAATGCTGGTTATGGGCTGAAATCCCAGTGGAAAGAACATCAGCTGCAACAAATTGTCCGGTTAAATGGACTGGAATTGTGCCAGCCGTGGGGCTGGGATGCCCTTCTCCATGGCTGCAGTTTGTTGCAGGTACCAGCTTTTCCGCTCTTATTATAGTTGCAAACTTAAGCATAAAGAAACTGATGAGTTTGAGAGAGGTTAAAATAACATGGAGTTTGCTGAGCCAACTGCCTTTCACAGGAAGGTCCCTCTGCTGAAGGGCTCTCTGCAGGATGGAGTATGTAGAGACAGGCTGAGCTTAGCACACAGCATCACCACGGCCATCCTGAGCTCTATGTTTTCTTGAACCATGAGTGTTTCCCTGTTGGGATTTCATCGAAATGTCATTTGTGGAAATAGCCAAAGGGATCTGAGCAGCACGTCTAGCTTCTGTCCTGTCAACCATCTGCAGTTTTTTTCATTGTTCAGTGTTCTTAACTCTCTTGTATACCTGTATTCCAGTGTGAAGTGCAGTATATATGAATATGAGTATAGCATTTATCTTGCTTATCTGGCTGGGTAGAATTACCAGGTAGGTTTTCAGTTAAGTAGTTATGTTGTTTAATACATTGACAGAATTGCAACAGTTATTTGAACAGATCCGTAATATGTAAAGGAAGAACGTTTCACCCTTCTCCTATGCATTCTGGCAGCTGCTTCTCTCAGGAGATAATCCCTCATTCTTTGTTCCAGTGCTTCTGTGAGCTTGGCTCCTCCTCAGTGAAGGTCAATGCAGGAGGTTCAGCTATGAGCCTCAGAGCTTGGAGACCTCTTCTGATTTGCGGCATTTATTGTTGTTTCTTCTTCAACATCAGTTGCATGGCTTTAACAGATAGAAAGTAATCAGGAATCTGCCCAGAGCCTCTCCTCCAGTTCCAGACATGATACCCATGCATCATCTGGGTTTTTTTCAACACATAATGTTTGGGTGTTTTAAATAAATGTACTTTAAACCCTGAAGTTAATTCAAAGTCCCGTTTAGCTTTCAGTTCTGGCAGTCCTACAATGCATGATACTTTGCCTAATTCATTAACTGTGATGTTAACACATCATCAGTGTAACTCTTTATATGGATTATATAAAACATATTCATCGGAATCCTAAAGCATGAATTTCCTAGGTAGAATAGGAGTGTGCTTAACTCTTTGAACTTAAGACTTTTCTAGGTACCCCCTGAATTCATGGTACCATGATCTGTGAGGGCAGCATGCTATTATGTGGACACTACCTCTGTTTACTCTAGTCTTGTTTGCTCTTCCTTCTTGCCTGCCAAGGTGTTGTTCTTTTTAAAAGACTCTAGAATTCGCAGGCATGTGCATCAGGCTCTGGGATAGGAATAAGAGCTCCGAAGAAAGCATTCTTCAGGGTCTGCTCCTAACTGTACCAGTCATGCTGCCAGCTGAGCCATGAAATAGCTTTGGTTCTTGCTGTAGAGAAGACTGTTTGTCCTCTTAGATAGGGCCAAAATTCTTTTGGGGGAGGAAGATAGTGAAGGATGTAGCACAGCGTTGAATCCTGAGTTTCACAAAGCATGAAGAATATTGGGCGACAGAATTATAGTAGGCACATTGTGATACACCCAGGAGAGCTGGCTGAAAGACAAGTTGTCCAGTTTGCAAGCTTTCAGTATTTCTTGCATTTGGTTTGAACCTTCCTGGAGTAAAACCAGAGTTTTCTGTAAACTATAATTCCAAAAAAAAGTTCCTGAAAAGTAATATGCTCTCCAGGGCAGGGAACAGCTGACAGAACATTTCTAACCAGCTCTCGTTCAGGCAAAGTCTCCTATGTGGCAGTATGTATAACAGAAGTAACAAATTCCAACAGATTACTGTACTTTTATTTCACTGATTGTTTGATAAATCATAGTTCAGTCCTGAACTAGAGTTTCTCTTTCTTTTTCTTAATACAGACCTTTGCCTCTAAGGAAAGTGATTCTGTTGCCAAAGAACAAATGCCTTTAAAACTTTTAATCCAGGAAAGATTTAAACGTGAGATGCTGTGTTACTCTATGCTAGCCAATAGCTGCTTGTCTACTCCTTGCTCATGCATCTGAGTTACTGCAGAGGTTTCCAAAACAGCAGATATCTAGCAAGAAAAAGATCCAGTCTTGCAGCCTTTGGTGTTCTGGCATGCAAAGAAGACATCCTGAGTCACATATTGATACTATGTTGTAAGCTAGGATCTGGAGGAATTTCCCAAAGCGGTTAGCTGCAGAAGCTTTTTGGCTCGGTTCAAATACGTCTTGTTGATCTGACTAGCCCATTACTCCTTATTCTTGTTGGCAGTGACACCTCAGGAGAAGCGCAGCTACATGTGGAAGTGCCTGACTCAATAACTACATGGATAACAGAGGCCGTGGGCCTGTCTGAGGACAAGGGGCTAGGCCTAGCCAATCAAACAGAACTGAAAACATTCAAATCTTTCTTCATTGATTTCACCTTGCCCTATCGTGTCATTCGTGGGGAGCAGACCAAAATCCCGCTTACAGTCTACAATTACCTGGCTGTCTGTGTAGAGGTAACAGCCTTTTAACCTATTCCAGAAACACTGAACTTTCTTCCATGATCAAGGAATGTAACCTAGCTGTGATGTTTGCAAAGAAGTGTTAGGTAAGGTGCTGAGAAAGTAAAATGACAAGAGTAGCATAAATACTGAGAGAGAGAGAGAGAGAGAGAGAGATTTATTCGTTTGTACTGGTAGTGAAAGTGGATGCTTTATTATTTTGTTAATTTTGAAAAATTATTTGAGAGACGATGAAGAAATTCCCACTGAAGAATGGCGAAGTAGCTCTGTTCTTAGTTGGACTATCACTGTGTCATTTACTGTTGAGACAGACATCTGTTAAAGATGAATACTGGAAAAGTTTTCCCTCTTTTTCAAGCATACACTCCTCTTACCTTCTATACTTTTCTTACAGTCATTGGGTTTATTTGTGTATCTATTTCATGAAGTTGTTGCTTTGACTAATTTGTGATCAACATATGCTAGGTGCATATTGGACACTCAGGAATCTTTGAGTTCTATGTTGTGTGCCATTATTATTGATGAGGTTTGCATCTAATGGCTTGAAACACTTGTTTTTACAGGTTCATGTGAAGATCTCTGTTCCAAAAGGCATAAAGTTTGTTGGACATCCAGGTAAACATCATCTGACAAGAAAGAAGTGTGTAGCCCCTGGAGAGGCCAAACCCACCTCCATAGTCTTGTCCTTCAGTGAGCTTGGGTTAAGCAACATCACAGGTAGGTAGTGGTCATAGACTTACAGAAAGGTAGGGCTAGAAGGGACCTCAGGAGGTAGTCTAATCCAGCTTCCTTCTCCAAGCAGGATCATGCTTATCCAAAGCATACTCTACAAGTGTTTGCCTAACCTGTTTCTAACACACACATAAGCAATGCATTGCTCTTCCTGTGACTGGAGGAGATCCCCTCCCAAGGTTACAACTGCCCAAATTATTCAGTGTGAATACTTTTTTTCTGCAGGTTTAGCCTTCCTTCTCCTGTTTTTTAGCTGCCCCATGGATCTGTAAATTGCTCTGTTCATCAAAATTATCTGAAGTGTTGTACAAGCAAGCTGCAGGCTATTCACTTCAGTTCACTATTAGTTATGTGTAAAGTGTTGCCACCTGTTGCATGGGACTGTTGCTGTTCTCTTATTTTAAAATAACAGAATAATGCCTAATCCCAAATCCTGTACACCTTCTTAGGAAAATAATAATTGGTTCTAAATTTCATGAATTGGGATTAGCAAAGACTTTCCTCAGTCCTCAATGACTGATCAAATACTTATAGGCAAGAATAATATGGCCCTGTGGGAAAAGAACAAAAAACAAACAAACAACTTTTAATCAAAAACACCTGATGTAGTAGGGCTGGGGTGGTGCCAGTTAAGGCACATGGTTGACAGCCCAGAGGTTGCAAGTTTAAGGCCACAGCAGAAGCTCTCATGGTGCAGCCCTGTGAATCTGTGAATTTTGCTAAATACCTTGTCATAAGGACGTGAAAAAGGAAAGGAAGGACGTGATGTAGTCGCCTGCATCTGCTTGGGAAGAGCAATTCTAAAGTGAAATGTTCTTCCAGCTACCGGGAGACACCACTGCATTTACATCTCTGCTCTTTCTCTTCCTTTCCTTAGCAAAAGCCTTTGCTTATGGTGGAACAAATTGTTGTCAACAAGGGCTACAAACCTCAAAGAATGGCAAGCACATAGAGGACAGTTCCATGGATACAAGGACCCCAGTCGGGGTAGATTATGTTCGTAGCAGTGTAATAATTGAGGTAAGAAGATGATTTTTTTCATGTTTCATAAGAAGGCCCAGGTGCCACTGTGCAGTGCAATGAAACTTTGATATGGTTTAAGTCAAATCTAACATGATCATAGAATCGTAGGGAACTACAGAGCGCCTTAACAAAGCCAGGTCACCGAACCACATGATGACAGATTAAATTTATTTAAGACCTCAGAGTGTAATTGATTAAATTGTTCCTTTGCAGTTACCTGTTATTAATATTTGTATTATTAATTTATATTATAGTCATGTATAAAGCCCCAATTAAGGTCAAGGTCCCTTTGTGTTAGGTTTTGTATATAAAGTAAGAGTGTCGACAGATGAACAATTATACCATTTTGAGGGGGGATTTACCATGATTCATTGAAGCCACTGTAACTATTTTGTTTGTCTGCTTCTATCCCACAGTAAATGGAAGTTAAACTGGGGCATCTTACCTCTGAATGAACTAGGGTAAGATTACCACAGTTTAGCTTCATTTACTAAAGATTAGGAGCAGATGGATGAAACCATTACTATGGAACAGTTGATGCACACTCATGAGTAGTAAGTCCCTCCACCTCCAACTTTAGATATTATAATTGTTTGTCGGTCCATCCCCTAAGAGGCTGTCCCTGCCTCATGCATTTTACAACAGACAACGAGTGGGGGGAGGAAGGATTATTGTCCATATTACACTGATCGAGATTAAGGTGCAGAGACCGGAAGCAATTTGGCAAAGACCAAGGAAGGATCTTGGCAGATCCGAGGACTGTAGCCTGATCTTCTGCATTCCCCAAAAAACTATTCTTGCTCTTCTGTCCATATCAAATTTAATTAATCATTTTGATTCCTGGTAGCCTGGTGTAGCAGGGGCCCTGTGTGTCTCTCAGCTCTCTGATCCTGACTTATCTAAATATATAGTGTATCATTGTAAATGTTGCCACCTTGTTCAGTTGTTTCTCTAATATTGCTGTAACATAACACCAGTCCTAGTAAAGATTCAGAAGGAACCCCTGGAATAGCTTCCTTTTGGATATATGGTACTGTACTGATTCCTACTCTTTGTTTTTTGACCCCTTCAAAGACTTTCTAATGCATAATTAAACATAATTTCTTATCTGTTATTTACCATCAGTTCTCTTAGGTACAAGTTAGGGACACTAATAGTCTCATTTGTCTCATGTTCATACTATAGGAAACGTGTATTTTTTTTACAATGTGCTTTAAATATGTCATTGTAAACATCATAAATGTGATTAAGCAAATTCCAGTCATCCTATAATCATATGCAAACACTCCTCAGCTCCTAGCTCCAGCTCTGAAACTGCAGGTAGCCTTCTGTACACCATATAAATCTTAAGTGGAACATGCACTAACACAGAGGTTCTGCTTTGGCCTGATGCACTACGGAGGCTGATACTTCTTAAGTACCACTGGGGAGAAAGAGTGGTGGAAATTAACAAGGCATTCC
>NW_005842344.1:1156253-1189314 GCF_000455745.1 Alligator sinensis
GCTTATATCGGTATGGGAAAATGAAATGTTGTGTAACATTTTCAGGCCATGGCTAGCTATAGCACATCTCCCAGCCAGCAGGATACCAATGAAGCTTCATATTTTGTGAGAGTCCTATAATGTTTTAAGACACCAGAATTTTGTTTTTCTGCCTTTATCATTAAGATGTGCTGGAGGCTGCTGTTAATACAAGTGCTTATAACTTTCTATGTGGATTTCTTTGTGTGTGTGTGTGTAGCCAGAAGGACTGTCCAGAGAATATACTTACAGCGTGTTCTTCTGTCCTAATGGTAAGTTCGTGATTTGACTACAGTGAGACAAGATATGTTTTTTTCCAGTTTCAATTATAAATAGAAAATGTTGCTTCCTCCCCAGGAAAAACTGCCCTTGTTTTCATCTGGTCAGTAGGTAAATCAGTTAATATTATTGATGGCTTTATAATACAGGGTATTGATAAAAAAGGGTTGATCACACTTGGCTGGCAACCTTTGCACAATATTAACTGCCCAAATGCTTTCTGCAAATAAAAATTTAACCTTCCATACCTTATAAAACTGTCTAAGTGATGAGACTATAGACAGTGCTGTAATGGATTGTACTCTGTTTTTTTTTTACATAATTAAAAAAATAATAATTCATGAAGTCTTTGTGTCTCTTCTGCCTGATTTGGATAGCTTGGACTTGGCTACAATAACTGTGATCTGGCTTCTGGTAAACAGAGAGGCTTCTTGGTCATTTAAACCGGGTGTACAGGGAAATGGCATATAAACTGCAAGAAATTCATCTAAGCTATCTGAATTCAAGAGCTGCAGTTCCATTTTTGGAGGACTACAATGAAAAGTGGACAAAAGAAGCCATTGTCTACTTTAGTACTTTGATTTATGAGACACATGACCATTGATACAGAGATTATGCAGAACAGAGTCCATGTGAATCGCAAATCAGCTTTGGGCCTTGTCTTGTATTAAGAAATGTTGAGTGCTAATTCTGACAACATTCCATTATTTTTTGACTAGAGAAAATTCATATTTCTACACCTAACAAATATGAATACCAATACATGCAGAAGCCTTCTTGGATGACACACTTCGACATTGCTGTGAAAGCTCACAATAATGCTCACTTGGCCTTGTCCTCTGGCCCACATGACATGGCAGAGATGACTGAGATAGTCATTGGTGGGCATCAAAATACAAAAACATGGATTTCCGCCAGTAAAATGGGTGAACCAGTGGTCAGTGTGGACACAGCTGGTATCCTCTCTTGGGATGAATTCCGAAGCTTCTGGATCAGCTGGAAAAATGGAATTATCCAGGTAGTGAATCTGGGTGTGTAATAGCCTTGTGGTTTCTTTCTTTTTTTAATCCAGAGTGAGAACACGCAAAGCACATGTTCATTAGCCATGTGGTAGTGTGTGCTTCATTTCTTTTCTATATTAAATTTTAATAGTTTTTTTCCCCTCCTTATTGAGCACTTTTTTTATATTTCATAATATTTCTCTTTGTCATCCAGTGCCCTGGGCACCTCAATTTTAAATATGATTAATATTAAGCATATTTTGCTCCTGGTTGGGCTGAATTGGTGAGCACGAGGCTGATTGGCCAGTACTGTTAGGACATTTATGGGAAATAGCATGGCAATCTCTCCTAAATTTCCACATAAACCAGTAGAGCTTGACTGGCACAGTTTGGCTGATGTTTATGATGTAGCCACAGGTTCAGATTCTTGGGTCCAAAGGCGCACAGGTCATGTTTCTGATTTAAAGAGAAGGGCAGAGTTGACTTCCATCTTCTGCTTGGAATTGGATAGTTTGCTTGCTCCTTTCAGGTTGGCCACGGTACTCAGATGCTAAATGAATCTATTATAGTGGAGTGGGCCGTCCCGAAACAGCCCGAGGTGAAGTACATTGGATTCTCCACAGGCTGGGGATCAATGGGAGAGTTTAAAATCTGGAGAAAAGAAGAGTCTGATGAAAATCACAATGAAGCATTTACTTTGGGAGTTCCCCACAATGTGATTCCAGGATCGGAAAGAGCTACCGCCTCAATAATAGGTACCAACTAAAAGGGGGTTGGGGACTACAGTGTGAAGAAGACGGTTTGGTTCAGACTAATATTTAAGTGTAATAAATATGGACCAGGAGAGGTAGTCATAGCCTACATAAAACTGTATTCCATTACGTTCTAAAGTATTCTTTATTGTGCTGCCAAGCATGGCCCTCTCCAATTTCCAGTATATGTGGGGATCTCCAGCTGTTGTTATCATCACAGTCACAAATAGCATAAATTGATTCCCTGGCAAGTGAGCCCTGGAGACTGAAAGTGCCTCTTCACTCTAAGGGGATCTTGCATGGCTCGGACTGAGGATCCAGTATTCTGTTAACTAACCTGAGACTGTGATTTTGGTGGAAACTTATCTGAGTCGTTGGGTTTGTGATAGTATTCCTGCAGCAGCCATTCTTGTTGTTCCTTCTTCATTTTCTCATTCTGCTTAGGAAGTAAAATTAAGCTATGAGACAGAATTCAGAGGTAGTGATCATGTGTCTTATTGTTTCAATCAGGAGACGTAATGGGCCCAACGCTGAACAATTTGGACAATCTTCTGCGATTACCGTTTGGATGTGGGGAACAGAACATGATCCATTTTGCTCCGAATGTTTTTGTTCTAAAATATCTGCAGAAAACTAAACAACTCAGCCCTGAGGTGGAGTGTGAAGCCACAGATTACCTGGTGCAAGGTACCACCTCAGACTTAAAGGCTGTAGAAACAGAAAAGACCTATAAGTTATCTAGTCAAATAGAACATATAACTAGGCTAGTATTGTCCTTCCTGGTCTCAGATGTCCCTAAGAATGGAGATGCCAGTATTTCCCTTGAGAGATTATCCTGTAGTCTCACATACTGAGACGGTATTGGGAAGTTTTCCTTGGTATGCTACCTATATTTTCTCATATTAGTTATTTCTAAATATATGTTTTTTGCGCTCTCAGCAACTTTCCTTCTCTCCTTGGTATTTGTTCCTTTCAAATAGTTGTGGCATCGACACATTTAGCTCTGCTGAGCTACATATATTCAGTTTTTAGTCTTTCTGCATAACTCAATCCCTCCAACAATTTACGTTGCTCTTCCCTGAACTCCTTCTAATTTGACAGTAATCCTTGGTAACAAAGCGACAGAAACAAATGTTAGAATCCTGAGCAGATACCCCAGAGCCCAGCAGAGCTCTCCCCTCTGTGGCTGGGGTCATGTCACCCATTGTGCGTGCAGCTTGGAACCATCTGTTGTTTTACATACAGTACTATTTTTCTCTATATTCAGATGTAAAGGATGGTGCACTCAGAATGATTTGTAGTTAATAAAGCAAGAGACCTAGGAGCAGGGAAGAATTAAAAAACCATAACTGAAAACACAAACAGGCCATGACGAGATGCATTCTGCCTTGTGCATGAGTTGTTGCTGGTTATATCCCATAAACACCTGGTTGATACCAAGCTGAATAGAGGGGTATATAGTATGATGTAATGTTATCATCCAGCGAATTAATTTTTTCATTGCATGGTACTTCCTACACAACAGGAAGAGAGTGGCAGTGTATTTAAGCTGGAAGACATTTTTCTTTACAAATGGTGTATCTTAGCTTAGTAATATTACAGGTGAAATATTTCTAGCAATGAATATGGAAGAACTGGGTTTTTTTCATATCCCAGAAATTTAGTAATATAATTAGTTCTTAGAGAAGTCTAGTGCCCAGTGAAACGCTAGTAGCTGGAGAAGTAGTAGTTCACTCATTTTGTTTTCGGGAGAGTTATGGAGGCTTGTAAGCACTAGCTTGAAATGAGATTTAATTAAAATTTTGCGTGTACAGGTAGAGCTGGCTCTACCGTACACAGCCGATCAACAGAACCCCTGGTGTCAGTGTCAGAAGATTGAGCCTTCACTCAGTGTAAACGCTTGCTTTTCTCCGGGTGAAGACGTTGGATTCCCACAGTTCCTTTTGTGACTTCCAGGTTACCAGCGCCAGTTGACCTATAAAAGACAAGATGGTTCATATAGCGCTTTTGGCGAGAGGGATTCCTCAGGAAGTATGTGGTGAGTTGCTATTTAAGACAGAATTGGAAAATTCAGTGTTTGCCATATGAGGAAAAAATGCAATTGGCAAAAAAAGGACACTAACTTTCCAGGATATCATGCAGAATGGAGGGTAGAAATAATACTCTCCAGTGGCCAGAGGGACTGTCAGTGTGATGCTGCTGTGTGTTATATACTCTAATAGTAAGTTGGTGAATAATAATTCTGTAAGGGTCAAGGACAGTTAAGGTGTCGACCCTCTTACAAGTTCACCACTGTGGTAAAGGGCCAGTGCCATGGAGCTGCACAGGTGGTGCATGGCCCAGAGCAAATCCTTGTTCCTGGAGAGTGGAGCCCCACCATCAGATGTTCAGTGAGACCACCCAAGTTGCTAACATGGCAGGCTCTCCGCTTGCAGGATAAGAAGAAGGGAGCTCAGCATTTCTTTCAGATGCTTTCCACCTCCATTTAGATGAAGGAGGTCCAAACCAATGCTTCCCACAGGGACTTTCCTGCAGAATCTCGCAGGGTAGAATAGTATAAGGGGCAGAGGATGTGGAAACTTGCATGACCACCCTACTGGTACCCCATCCCCAAAACACCTCCATCCCCAAAGCCTCTGTTGCTTTAAAGTTAGCATGTAGCTGACTAACTACAGCCTGTCAAACCCAGCAGGTTCTGTGCTTCATTCATAAGCCTGTGTTGTCATTCGACTTCTCCAGCTGCTCTGTGTTTTCTTTAGAATGACTTGCTCCATGAAATCATCTGAGGGGAAGTAGCACTTCAGTCCTGCTGCTGCTGCCTCACTTTTTTAAGATAGTAAACTTCACTTTTATCTCAGATTTGGCATCTTTTAGCCCCTTGATATCAAACATGGTGACACACAATTACTTAACACTTGAAAAATCCCCTGCCAGGCAGTATGCCTTCTACCCTCCCATTCCTAAGGGGCTTGTAAAGTGAATGATTCAATCTCCCCAAACTGGCCAGAGTTCACACTTAATGCATGCAGAGCATTAGCATTCTGAAAGCACTTTGGCTTAAGTTTTACAGAGAAAAAGGACTTAATACAAACTCAGACTCAAGCAGTAGATCTAAATTTCCATTTGTTTTATTAATAATGAGTAGTTAAAATGGAAAAAATACAATATTTTTGTGCTTTTTGTCCATCAGTTAAAGTCCCCATAATGTTAAATATATAGTTATTTTTCTAAAAGCTTTAAATTAATCAGGGAACAACTACACGTCCTTGTGAATTCCAGACAGTGACAAATCTGAGTCAGATTTTGCCCCTTTTCTCTTTATGAATGATCTGTGAACCATAGAAACTGTACTGAATTAAATTATGTGGAATTGATAGTGTTATTGGTCTGAAGCTCTTTAGTAACCAGACATTGATTAGTCAAGATCTGAAATTTGCTGCTGTTTGGCTTTGGTTGGACACAGGTTTTGAAATATTTCTCTCTTCTCTGATGAGATTTCCAGCAGTAAGAATCCTGTTTCATATTCAAGTTCAAAATTCACTTTCCTTATTGTTTGCTTATGGCCTAAAGCTTTCAGGGCTGCAGTCCTTCCAAGTTCTTTTGTATGTCCTTGTTAATATAATGTGCTTACTCCTTTTATTTCTATAATGTCCAGTCCTTTATTGAGTCCTGGCAAGTTCTAAATCATACAGTTGGGAGTCCCACAGGGTAATTGTGCTTTAAAAAGGTTCTTTCTTATTTTTAAATGTTGTGCTTTTCATTCCCCTTGAATCTGTATTACACAGAAGGATAAATATGTTCAATTTGCCTTTTCTGTACCATTTAAGTATGTGCATCTCCATCATCATTTCTTCCAGATTTTTGAAACTCCTGTTTTCCAGGAGCACGATCTTCCATAGTGCTGCACTGCTGTATATTCTAATTCCTACCTATTCTATGGATTCTATATCTATTCCTATATTCTGATTCCTGAATCTGTGTTTTTAGGCTAACTGCATTTGTCCTCAAGTCCTTTGCACAGTCCCGTGGGTTTATTTTCATTGATCCCAAGGAACTGACAGCTGCAAAAGATTGGATCATCCAGCACCAGAAGGAAGATGGATCCTTCCCTGCAATGGGCAGAATATTAAATAAGGATATCCAGGTAAAAGCTATAGGAGCTCAGAATTGTGCAAAAAATGCATTTTTAGGATGTGACCCTGTGTGACAGTCTAATCTTCTTATGGCTGATGCAAGGTTTATACAGAAGGGCTAGGATACTTTGGGAAAGAAAGTGGATCAGGAGGACTCCAGTAAAGCAGATCTGCCAGCTTTTAGTTGTGTGACACACCTTGAGAATGGGAAACAAAAGGTGAAATCGCAGCATGGCACTTTGAAAGTTTGTCTCAGAGTTTGAAGCTGCATCTCCTGGTTATTGCCATGGGAGGAAGCTGCAGTGGGCAACTGGGCTTCAGAGTTGGAGAGGCCACAGTCTGTCACGCAATTACAGCTTATTCACTGCTTGGCTCCCATGGGCCGCCCACCCAGGGCACTGGTCTCCCCCTTTCATGTACTTGTTTGTGCTTGTTCACTTCAGGGCGGAATCCATGGCAAGATCTCACTGACAGCCTACGTAGTTGCATCTCTGTTGGAGACGGGCGTGACTTCAGAGGTAAAGGACTGAACAGTAGCAGAGCCCGTTACAATTGCAGAGTTTGTTTCCTATGTGGGGTTTTGAAGGTTTCCTTTCTCGGTGCCTCGCTTTGTTTCACCTGAGAATCTTTGAGCTAGTTTAGAAGGTGGTATTCAGACACCTGGGGCTTCAGTCGAGCCCCCAACTTGGCCAGCATGGATGTCTCAAAAATCCTTTTCTAAACATAATGATGGTGATTCTGCAGTCTCTGGCTGTATGCTTGTGGTTTGCTCCAGACGAGAAGTGCTGCTAGGGATAAACGCTCACCAGCAGCTGGCAGTTGGCTCCCCACGAGAGTATATTTACACAGCAATTGCAAAATGTGAATACAGGTAATATAGACCTACCCAAGCTAGTTCTTAAACTGGCTGAATCCAGTTCTCCCATCACTGTGAAGAGACGAGGGATGAGTTTGCTTGTATGGCTGTGGGGATGAAAGCAGGAGGTATGGCATTGTGCAGCATTACACCTCTCCAGTGCATCTTTCACAAGGTGCTGCATCTTAAAGCATAACGTGGCTTTCTAGAGGGGAATCACTAGGCTTTCCTGAGAGAACCTGGGATCTCAGTGTTTGTAGAGAACTTCCCTGCAGAGGTTCCAGACCAAGTTCTCCAACCTGCGATCTGCTGAATGCCCTCCTCAGTCCTGCCAAATTCAGTGGCAGTTGACAGCACTTTTCTCTGCCTTTCTCAAGGCCTAGCCCTAAAACAGGTAAAGGAATAACTTGCTGCAGCTCCCCTTTGCACAGAGTGGTGGGATGCTTTCTTTAGGTCACTGCTGAGGAGGACAGCTCCAGAATTTCTAGTTTCTGGAAGCACAGTTCAGCTGACCTAGTGGCTTTCCTAGGGGACATTTGCAAGTGTTGCTAATGATCTTAGCTAGGAAATGAGGAAGGGGAAGGCTAGTGCCACAGGGAAATCAAAGGCAAGTGAATTACATCAAGTCCAATTAAATTGTTTCTATAAATTATCTGAGCCACGTTCCTGCACAGTGAGGTCATTGGGGGAGTTAATAAAATGTGCTTGCTGGCTGCAGAGACTCCTGGGAATCTTGGCCTTTATTATCCTCTGGCGTCTGCTAGACGCTCCAGTGTGTCAGGAACACAATCAAAAGTACAGTAGAGACCTCACTGCTACTAAATACATCTGTGTTCACTGAGCCCTGTGGCCTTTCCAGCCCTAGGGAAACAAATGTGTCTCAGTGTTAGTTTCTGGATCTTTCTAGCTGAGATGATATCCCTCACTTCTTTAAAACCTGGAGTTGTGGCTCTGCTCAGGGAAAGACAGAGCAAAATGTGCTGCTGCTTGCTTTCATAACAGGCACCAGGCCACAAGAAATGTAGTGATTCTAGCTCTGGAGATGCAGGAGCTAGTAATCCAGTTGGGATCCTTTCCCCCTACCTAATATAGGAAGAAAAAGCAGCAGTTGCTAAAGCCAAACACTTCTTGGAGTCCAACTTATATTCTGCAGAAGACCCCTACACCACAGCCCTGACTGCATACGCCCTGACTCTGCTGCACAGTCCCTCTGCTTCTGTGACTCTGAGGAAAATGAACAGCATGGCCATTATGCAAGGTACTATGCAACCGGGTGCCAATCTGACTTGTCCCTAAATTAGCTTTTATAGGCTTACAAGGTTCTTTGGATGAATCTGATATCTTTTATTAGACCAAATTAAATAGTTGGAAAAATACATTTAAGCAAGCTTTTGGGTTCAAAAACCCTTCGGGTTCAACTTCCCATGGTTGAGGAAGTTTTGGCAGTTGGTGTGTGCTCTTCCTGGATGGAATGAAACGTAAAGAAGCCAGCGGCTGGGCTGGTCTGCACACAAGACAGGCAGTCAGTGAAGATGTAGATGGAGGAGTCAGTAGGTGAGAGACAGGCTTGGGGGGAGAAGGGGGACAAATAGTGGAGAGGTACCTGGGGAGTCAGATGTCGGGCAGGTTATAAATTTATGTCATAAATCCAATGTCTATATTTAGCCCATGATTTTTAGTGTCCAGGAGGTTGATGAAGTGGAGTTCGTAGGCTCGGCTCTCGGAAGTGTTTTGTACGTTTCCTTTGAGGATCAGGACTGAGAGGTTAGAGAGAGAGTGGTTTTCTTGTGAGAAATGTGCCCCCACCGGTCATTGGGTATTCCCGTCTTTGGTAGATGTCCGGTGTGCGTTCATTCTGGTGCGCAGTTGTTGTTTGGTCTCTCCTACTCATTTTCCATCGGGGCATTTGGTGCATTGGATGCGGTGTATTACATTTCTGGAGGTGCAGCTGTAAGATCCGGGAATGTTGATGGCTCTGTTGTGGGGTGTCGTAATTGTGGGGGTGGTGGAGATGTGTTGGCAGGTTTTGCATTTCATGGCATGGCATGCTCTGGATCCATTGGGTGTGTTCTGGGCCTGAGGAAGTTTGCTTCTGGTGATGAGGTTGGCGAGGTTCGGTGCTTGTTTGCAGGCTAGGATGGGTGGCTCTGGAAAGATCTCTTTGAGAACAAAGTCTCTTTCTAGTATGGGGTGCAGTTGGTTGAGGATTTTCCATACGGGTTTGAGGGAGGGGTGATCTGTCATAACCAGCAGTGTGCGATTTGCAGGGGGGTTTCTTCTGTACTGCAGCAGTTCTTCAAGTGGTATCCGGATGGCTCTTCCAAACGTCCGATCTATGTCTCTGGACGAGTGTCCTTGTTGAGTGAAAGCCTTTTTAAGACTGGCAAGGTGGCAATCCCGGGTGTTCTCCTGAGTGCAAATTTGGTGGTATCTGAGGGCGTGGCTGTATAGCACAGCTTTTTTGGTGTATTTAGGGTGATTGCTGGTCCTGTGCAGATATGTATGTTGCTCTGTGGGTTTCTTGTGTAACGTGGTCTGTATTTTATCATTCTGGATGCTGATCATCGTGTCTAAAATGGAGATATTGGTGCTGAAGTATTCAAGAGAAAGTCAGATGATGGGATGGTGATTGTTGAATTTCTGATGGGACTCAATCAGAGATTACAGGTTTTCAGTCCAAATGATGACGTTGTCATCAATATATCTTAAGTATAGCAAGGGTTTGATGGTGCAGTCCTTAAGGAAGTCTTCTTCCAGGTGGTTCATAAAAAGGTTGGCATCCTGTGGGGCCATTTTGGTGCCCATAGCTGTTCCCATCGTCTGGAGGAAGTGTTGGTTATTAAAAGTGAAACTGCGTGTGAGGATGGAGTGTATCAGGTCAGTAATATCTTTGTATCTGTACTCTGAGTTGTAATCTTGCTCCTGTAGATATGCAAGGCAGGCTTGGATGCCATCCTGGTGTGGGATGTTGGTATATAGGCTGGGGATGTCTTTTGGGGGGTGGGGGGGGGGTGTTGGTCTATGGTGGCTAGGAGGGTGTTGCTGGGAAGGTGGTCTATGTTTTGAAGTATCCATAGAAAGTCTGTGGTGTCTTGGACAAAACTTGCTCTGTGGGTGACGAGCGGTTTTAGGATTGATTCAACGAAACCTGATATTTCCTCAGTTAGGGTCCTGTGGTTGGATATGATAGGTCTGCCAGGGTTCCCTTGTTTGTGGATTTTAGGGAGCATGTAAAAAGGCCCCAGGTTAGGTAGTGGGGCAATCAAGGTCTGTAGTTTTTCTTGTAGTCCTGATGGAAATGATTTGATGGTATTGTTGAGTTTCTTGGTGAAAAGGGGAGTAGGAGCTCCTTGTACTTCTTTGTAGTAGGTGGTGTCAGCCTTTTATAGGTTTGGACTCTCAGGCCATGTACCCAATACAGGTCCAGCCAATCCAGGCACTAAGTTAACATTCCTTGCCAACAAGCTTATGTGACTTCCAGTATCAGCCTGGGGAGGATAGATCTTGCAGGAGAACTGGGAGTAGCTCTCCAGATTCTCAGGAGACGGGACAGAGTCCTTAAGCTCCAGGCACGGGCTCAATTCTACTGTCAACAGCTTGTTGATGTGAGTGGCTTTGCTGAGAGCAGTGTAATTGTGCCAGAGGCTTTGCAGTGGTACTCTATGACCCCTATTGCTTTACTGTCAATGCCCAAGGATCTAATCAGCTGAGTAGCACATCCAATTTTCTGATGGCTCATCTTAATTCAAAATCCAGCAACCCTTGAGCACTAGCCCCACCAGCACGTGGCCACCAATCTATCCTCACGCATTGTTGCTGAGCACCAGCACTGGTGATCATGGTGTGCAACACAGAGGAATGAGCAGTCCCTGCCCTGAGGAGGTTGTTGTCTAAATAGAGAAGTGGTGTTACCCAGGACATGGCTTGCCCTTAGATTAAATAAATGGTAAAACAGAATTTGATTCTCCTCACATCCAGAGTCACTGCTGCAAGCAAGCTGGAATATCTTTACTTTTTTATCATTCTAGATGGTTTTACACACTGGAGTTTAACGGGAACTCTGGCTACTGATGAAGATACGTTCATGGGATTTAATGATGGGCTTTCTCAGTCAGGTACCGCCGCTTGTAACTCAGTTGATGAAAAGCTAGGATTGTTCTCTGTTGTTTTTTACAGTACCAGTAGTGCAGCAGGTGCTTTCCAGATAGGGTGAAGGCAAGGTCCCTAACCCAAAGATTTCACACTGGGGGGCAAAGGAAAGGATATGAGTTGTAATGAAAGGGCAGTGACCACAGGGACAGTATGCAAGCATTTTTTAGTTCTGTGGTTTGGGATGGACTTCGGTGTCCACCTCATTATCCTCACATTTGTCTTGTAAATGCTTCATTGGGAAGGAGGGGAAGCTAAGGCAATTTTGGTCCCATAAAGGAAGTATGTTTTAGGGAGGCACTTTGGAGAATGATGGATAGTTAAGGAAAGGCTCCAGGATGAAAAGCCAGAAAGAAGGCAGCAGTAGGAACTGTGAACTGGGAGAGATGAGTGGCCAGGCATGCAGGGACTGGGGAGATGTAAAGGTGAATCACGTGAAAGCAAGTGTGAAGTCTCAGGAGATCCTGTCAGGCAAAAGCCATATGTTGTGGGAAGTCAAATATACTTAATTGTACAATAACAGCTCTTTGGTCTAGAATTTTTAAAGGAACCTGAGAGTTAAGGGTCCAACTTATATTCATAGTTGATAGGAATTGGACATCTAATACCTGAAGGGGCTCTTTGAGTATCCCTGGCCCTAATAACCCCAGACTATAAAGATGTAAATGCGTAAAAGTATGTGACGGAGTCAACTGGCTGGGACAACAAAGACCAGGATTTTGTATGAAAAGCTCCAAGGGGAGAAAGTTGATTATGTCATTCAGGTGGCATGTTAGACAAAAAGGGGCAGGAGAAAATTGCACAGAGCTTGAAGTGGAGCAGGAGGGGATGCATCCTGGTGATGAGCCAGGGAAGAGATTTGACTGGAAGATAACTCATGAGGTATGCTCAGAAAATGTTGCATGCAGTCTGGGTGCAGAGGTTTATCACCTCTTCATTTTTCCTTTCTTGTCTTGGCCTCTCCAGACCCTAAAGAATTTTTTAGCTTGTGAATTTGCAGAAAGGTACTCCCTGATTTCCAGCCCGAGTTTCCAGCTCTAGCTGGGGGATTGACTGTTTTGCCTTTCAGTTGTGTCTGCAGAGGTGGAAATGACAGCCTATGCACTGCTGACATATACACTCTTAGGAGATGTGGCCTCTGCACTTCCAGTGGTTAAATGGCTGTCACAGCAGAGAAATGCCCTGGGAGGATTCTCATCCACTCAGGTGAGTTGTCATAAGGTTGTGCAACTTCAGCACAGATGCAGATTCCAGTGTAAATTGGTCAGTGTTGGGTTTCTCTCTGGAACTACCTAGCTGGGGTCATAGGAGCTTAAACTTACCAGGGGTCATATGAGCCCAGTATTCATTCCTGGCCAGGGCAGGGGGTTGGACTTGATGATGTGCTCAGGTCCCCTCCGACCCTACATCTGTGAACCTATTTGGAAATGATGCTGTATTCTGGGAGATAGATCACCTGACAATGCACTGCCACCTTTGGGGTGAGCAGCATGGAGTGAACTGTCTTTTTCACACCAAGGGTTTCAGGGAAAAGGAAAGCAGAGTGAAAAGATCCACTTACTATTTGAACAAATGAGGAGTAAACCTCTGCTGCCAGAAGCTGCCAACTATGCAACCTGCTGCTAATCCATAAGTTGGTTCTTCACTGACTCCGACCTCTCCTCCTACCCTAGGATACGTGTGTAGCCCTGCAGGCTCTGGCTGAATATGCCATTCTTTCTTATGTTGGAGGAGTAAACCTTACCATTTCCCTGGCTTCCACTAATTTAGACTATCAAGAGACATTTGAGCTTAACAAGATAAATAAGAAAGTCCTTCAGACAGCTGTGGTGAGTGAGAACTTGTGCAAATGCCACTTTTCTTGTTTTAATATTTACCAGTTTCCCCAAGCAACCTGTTATTGAATTCTGCACTGTAACTCAGATTGTGTCAGGGAAGGGGGAAGAAATGGGCTGGACATTTTGAAACCTCAGGACTTTCTGGGTTCTTCCACTTGAGCCTAATAGGAGAACTGGCAAATACTTACAGTGATGAGAACACTCTGTCATAATTGATTCCTGATGCTTGGTTTGGGACTGTTATCATCTGCTACTTGTATTGAACACAGGAACTGAGAAAGATTCAGCTCTTTTTGCTTATCATTCTAGTTTACAGGTGCTGTTTTAAAAGCTTTCTCATGCAGAGGATAAAAATGAAACTATGAGTGGGATTAATTTCCACTCTTCATAGTTGTGTTTTCACCTGTGGATTCTTCTGTGCCTACTCCCCAGATCCCCAGCATTCCCACAGGGCTGTTTGTGAGTGCCAAGGGTGAAGGCTGCTGTCTGATGCAGGTAAGGGCACTGCAGACTGTGTAAAGCTGCTTGGAAGGTGACCTTTGAACAGATGAGACAATCTGTGAGCTATTCCTTTAACTCCAGTCTCTTTCTACAATAAAACCCACTGGTGTTGGGAGGAATTGCCTTTTAGACTTTTCCCAGATGAATTCTCTTATCTCCTAAGTTTTTGCTGTATCAGCTTCCAAAATATCTGAAGGAGGTTGATACGTTAGGTGTAGCTAGACTCCATCAGGGAAATATTAGAAAGTGAAGATTTAAACTGAATGTCAGGGAAGCTTCCTTGGGCTGAGGAATAGCCATTTAAGAGGGTCTCCTTGGCATTATTCCCATCACTTGGGATTTTTTAGACTGAGCAATGCACCCTAGTCAGTTTTGCATTGGAGGGGGATGTGCTGGATAGGACTGGAGGCTTCCACATCTCACAGTTCTGATACTCACAACCATTAATCCCTTATAGAAATTCACCTTGTTACTACTGCAAAAAATATACTTCTGCATCCAAAGAAAAGTTCTGCTTCTTTCCAGAGCAGCCCCCAGGCCTGATACTGGGTAACATGCACATTAGCATACGCTTGGCAGGTGGAATGTCCTTGTGAGACATGGGATGGTTGAGGGCAAGATCCAGCAAGTAAATTGCTCCAGGTGCCTCCCAAAAATGTGTCTTTAAAGTTAGTACTGAACTCTGTCATTCCAGTGGCATGGGAGTTAGAGAATCATAGTCAGGGCTCCGTGCAAATGACAGTCAAAATGTCATCCTTGGAAGGTGACAAACTCTGGCCTTCATGTCTTGAAGATCCTGTTCCTCTTCAATGAGCCTCTTTCATCATATATCCGTTGGCCTTGTGCCAGCTCCATGTGCACCGAACCCTTGTATGTTTTGTAAGTACCAGTTAAAGAGGCTGAAAAAGTGACACTGAACTTTAATTTTAAAAGCTCCTCAACAAAATTGGCTCTATGTTCTTTTTGCTTCAGAAGTACAGTACTAAGAGTTTCCTCCTGTTTAGTTATCCTGAAAGTATTTACATATTTTATTCATAATATAGGAATCTGCAAATCATTTATGCTCATATTTTAATGTTATACCAGGGCCTTTCTCTCCCACCCACTTCCAGTTACTGGGCGCAATCTGTCATTGGTTCAACTCCATGGGAGTTAACACAGTTGCACCAGAGCAAAACCAGTGTGAGGTTTTCCCTCTGCTCAAATACCTCAGTGAAGCCTTCCTTGCCCTGGTGTTTGCACATGCCTTTCTCTGAGCATCTGGTCCCTGCTCTTGTCTTCCCAAGGAGTTATCTTTGAGAACTGCTTCACAGTCAGGGCGGCTAGGATCTGGAACCAACTTCCAAGGGAAGTGGAGCTGGCTCCTACCCTGGGGGTCTTTAAGAAGAGGCTTGATGCCTACCTGGCCGGGGTCATTTGAGCCCAGTTTTCTTCCTGCCCAGGCAGGGGGTCGGACTTGAAGATCTACAAGGTCCCTTCCGACCCGACTTCTATGATTCTATGATCTAGTGATGCTGCCAAGTCTAAATGATGCTTTTCTTTCTTTCTTTCACTTTGTAATCAGTGGTGCTAACACCAATCCTCCATTTTCCCCTTTTCTACTATAGATTGATGTCACATACAATGTACCTGACCCCGTTGCTAAACCAGCTTTTCAGCTTCTGGTTAACCTGAAAGAGCCCAAGTCAGAGCGTCACCAGCAAGCTCAGCACCCCCTGCAGCCTCTCTCTCCAGAGGAAAATCGCTCTGAATCCTCCCACAGGGAACGGGCTTTGGTGGATGACGATGACCCAGCTTCTGATCAGGATCACCAAGAGTACAAAGTGATCCTAGAGACATGCACTAGGTAAGAAGCCCTTTATTCCTTCAGTGTGTTCAGTATTCCTTCTGATAGGCTGGCTAGTTTTGTTAGCCATTGCAGATGACTTGCAGGTATTTTTCTAATGAAAATTGCAGCCCTTCCCTATATGTGTGTGTACATGTTTAGTGGGGTTATAATGTATAAATAAGGGGCACATGCTGATGTGTTTCGTCCTGTATTATCCATGCATTAGATGAGGTGAGGCAGACCAGGTCTTATTTGCTCTGGCCAGTAGGTCTCACTCAGTGTGTTTAGGTGATGAAGTTGGGATAACAGATGAAATATTTCTGACTAGATGCATGTTAGTATATAGTAAATGTCAAGAGTCATGGGTGAAGAAGATCCACAGAAAGAGTTTTATTATGGATCAGGTTGCTGTATAATCTAAGTGGTTGCAGTGGGTCAGAGTTCTAAAGTTTTTCACCTATTTTTAAAATGGTCTTTCCTCTCACTCTGCTCCTTTGGAGCTGAAATTGTGTTTTCTCCCCTAAACTCCTTTCTCTGCAGCGTACATGCATGCTGGCTTGTCTTTTTACCCTCTCTGGGAAAGCAGGCTGTGCCCACCTCAGGCTCTGCCCTGCAGTTCAAAGCAGTGAGTGGACCACCCGATCCAGCTTTCAGCCACACAGGCTACGCTCGCTCCTTTGCACCACAGCTCAGACAGACCCACAGGGGTGGGCACAGCCTGCCCTAATGGACAGTATAAAAAACAATTGGTGTTTACAGAAATAGCCATGCAAGTGCAGCAATACAGACATCTTCCACTAAGTACTTCGTGTACTTGGTGGCCTTACGCAGCTATGCTGCTACCCTGTACTGGAGGTGGCTGATGTATAACCCACTTGAGCATGCCTGTATGAACTACAACCATGCCTTTGGACTGCACATGGTCGTGCACAAGTGTTTTGGCTGCTGGATTAATCTTTTTGGTTGTGAAGCATGTTGTGAGAGGGAAAGCCATGCACAAGGAGTTTACAAGTTGCTGCATGGAAAGGTAGTGCTATTTTGGATCTGCCAGCTCTGGCTAAGACTTTATGTCTTTGTCTCATCCAAAACCTGGAGAAAGCAAATTAACCTTCTCAGTGACATCAGGTGGAAAAGGAAAAGTTTGAGAACATTTTCCAGGGCTAAATTAGTGTGAGATTCTTTAGAAACCTAAAGGAGTTAGGTAATCCCAATTAGGTAATTCTATACTAACATGGCCATGGTTCTATAAATATTATTGACTCAACTTTAATTTAATGTTTGTTTGAGTTGCTTAGGCTCATTCATTGAGTTTTGGATACCAAAACCCTAACAAAGGATGCTGGTTGCTATAGTATCAGTTTGGAATCTCATTACCGGAATGGCTGTGTAGTTGCTATGGTAACGGTGCAGTCTTTGAGGTTATTTAGTTGACGTGTTCCCCAGAGCCCATTGTTTATCTGCTTGTTTCTTATTAAAACATTTAAAAAAAAATTAATTGGAAAAAGCAATCTGGCTTGATACCAAAGCTCAGTGATTTTTCTTCAGCCTGTGTTTTGTGTGAGGGCTTCCACCTTTATCCCTGTTTTCTAGATGAGGAAACTGGGCCATGGGCAGAGGAAGCAGTTTGTCCTTCATCCTGCACTGAGTGGTGGGGACAGGAGTAGAACCTGGCTCTCCTGACTGGGATCCTAGACCTTGCACTTCAGTGTCCTGCAGCCTGCCATGTGCTAGGCAATAGAGGCCACAGAGCTGTCAGCCCTGACACCAAGCAGCTGCCAGGCCCAGGGAGCAGTGGCTCAGAGCTGGCCATGGAAGATGACAAGCCCTGTACTTCCCTGCTTGTGGCCACCTCCTCCCAGCCAAATGAATTAAAACTGCTTGAGTGGCTTCAGGCAAAGATGGGACCCTGTTGCCTTTGTTACCTCTCTGAGCACTTCCCCTTCCCACTCTCTCTTGGCTGCACTGCCAGCAGCCTGGGTGCCTTTGAAGGGCAAAGGCCTGTGGAGTCCCCAGGTCTGGCCTCACACAGGTTTGCATTTCTCAGGCCTGGGTGATTCCTCACCTCTAGCAGTAGAAGCAGGGGAAGGGCCAACAACTCAGCATGGCTCCTCCCCTGCAGCAGTTGGCTAGAGACCCTGAAAACTGTGTGTTCACTTGTATATAACCACAGGACCTTGGTCGAGTTCATGGCTCGGGTTTCATTCCTTCTGCCACTTTGCTTTGGCAGTGTCTGAGCTGTGGCAGGAGGAGAGTGGCAGAGACAACATTTTTCAGGCTCAGTTAAAGAAATTAGCACCTTTGCCACGGCACCAGTATGTTACCAGATTAAGTTGCCACAGTGCTAGCACCACTGTGCACCTGTGTACCACATGAGAGGGGTTTGCACCAATCTAGATATATCTGCGTAATTATCCGGGTGTCGGGTTCTTAGGCAGGGAAAGCAGAAGCATCTCAGAGGGGCAGGTTCATAAGGCTCTGTCCATCCCTTGAAGATGCCTCTCAGGAGGCCACCCTGCATCAACACAACATTTTGGCTCTTGTCTTCTAAACTTCTGCCATGGGTATTTCTAGAGCAAAGACAGAAATTTGAGAAGAAGCCCAATCTGAGGAGATCAAAGCCCTGCAAAGAAAGAAAAGCAAGTGAGAGCTTTCCTTCCCCTTCTCTCCAAGTGAAGATGTTGTTTAACTCCTTAGACCTCTCCTCCTGCAGAACTTAGAGCCAGCATATCTATAGGCAGCAAGCTGAATGCCTGAAAGCCTGGGTGACTTTGCAGAAGAGGGAAATGGTTCATTTGAAGGAGTCAACTGTTCTCTTTGGGCAAGGGAGAAAGACTCTATGAACCTAGAGAAAAGAATGCGCTCTGCTGGAACAGAAAAAGCCACAGTCATCCAGGAGTTTGTTTGGGTTGAAGGTGCATGATTCTGCCACCAGTGCTTCTGACAGCAGCTGCTAGTGCCAAGCCAGCTGTTTATGCACATCAGTGGCTCTTGGTGGCTCTGCTGCTGCAGCTGTGCCAGGCAGGAGAGCACAAAGTGCACCTTGAGAAGGCCACAGCTGGTGAGAGGATGCTACAGTTGGCAGAAGGCATCAGAGTAGGCCCTAGTGCCTAAGGGCATGGTGTTTGGCTGTATAGAGATGCAGAGCACCTGAGCTAGCTCTGTGTAGTGTTCCACGGCATGTGCAGGCCAAAGCCACCACTATGTCTTTTGTACCAGACAGCCACTATGGGGAAGCAGCAGCCACCTTCTCCCCCTAGGGACCGTTTCCCTCTCATCTCCCTACTAATGAGTCCAGTAATTAGTCTCACCATGTCGTGGAAGACTGCATTCCCCCTCCTCCTCTGTTGCCTCCACCTCCCTTTACCTTTCCCCACATGTCTGTTTTCTGTGGACTCTGCTTAGCTTTTGCCTAGTGGAAGCAGAAAGGAGCACTTGTAAAGCTGAAGAGACTGGCTTTCAAGAGGTCCTTAAATCGGGACTGCATCCTCTCTTGGATCCTGTGCATAACTTTCCTTTGAATGCTTGTGTCTTAGCTGTGCTCCCTCCCACCTGTGCCATGGAAGGTTAACTTGGATCCTAAATCTGTTCTCTCTCTCATGCCCCTGGGGAAGGTGGCTGCACTCTGGATCCTCAAACATGGCCGTCCTGGAGGTGCCCTTGTTCTCGGGGTTCCGGGCAGATATGGAGAGTCTGGAGCAGGTAAGACTTTTCAAGGAGTGTCGAGCATGCTGCAGTGTTGGGGCCAGCCTTTGCTCTGCTGTTAGCAGGGATTCCCTCTGAAGAGCCCCAGGAGGTAAATGCCATCCATCATTTGTTAGAAGAGTGTCTGAAAAGATGTAATCAAAATTGGGGCTAGGGAAATGTCACTTGTCAAAACGTATGTATTCGAAAAGGGTAAGCAGATGTTCTAAGTAAGATTAACAAATTTACCTAACACAGCCAAATAAAGCTGATTGCTGCATATAGCTCACAGTAATTAAATGAGACCCATTTGGAAATGCTGAAGTGAAAATGTGCTCTAACAGGAGCTGTTTATGGCTTCTTAGTGGGCTGTATTATCTCCAACATCTGGATTCGATTTCATTGGAGGCGCTGTGTCTTGGAATTTTGTGCTTTTTTTTTTCTGGGAGAACATCGTGTTTATTGCAAGCCAAACTGAGGTGGACAGAATGTGCCTCTTACCCGGCCAGCCCTCTAGGGGGGATGAACTGCAACCTTCAGCTTCTCTTTCGCCTGTGCAGCAGTATATGTAGTGTCTGCACCAACTTTGATATTACAGGTAACATTCTTAGGGACTCTGGAGAGAGAGAGGAACTAGCATGCCATCACTGACAGTCAGCCAAGAGGTAATCTGGATTTGCTGTACCCAGCAAACCTCTTCTTTTAAGAGCCTCTCTTCATAGTGCGGGGAGAGAAAGATGTGCATTTACTTCAAGTCAGCTAACTCTCGGGAAAGTCCTTGTGAAGACAAGGCAGCTTAACTTGACTTTACTGATACCTGTGAAGACTACAGACTCTCTTGTCTTCACAAGTATTTTACCTTGAATGAACTAACTCGAATGAGAATACAGTTACCCCATGTGAGGATACGGCCAATATGTGCCTCTTAGAGTCCCACAGCCTGAGCCAATGAAGCAAATGATACATGCATTAGTATCGGAGAATAGAATTTAACCCTGGTTGTTACACTGCAGTGTGTGTGTTTGAAAAGGATGTCCTCTTTCACTCACCCTACCGATCACAAGATTCCCTGTCCCCTTTGACTAGTGGCACAATTACAAATGCCCAACCGAGTAGGAAGTGCAGAAGAAACTGCCTCAAATTCAGAAGATCCTTGGAGTCTGTGTTCTCTGTCCTTGCCCATTTCCACAGACTGCAGAGGATGAGCGAGTGCGGTGCTTGCTGTCCATAGCTAATGGGAATGGGAATGTTAGTATGAAGAAATATCAAAAATGCAAGTCCCCTCTACCACTGTGAAGAGAATAGGGAGGAAGTCCAATGCAGGACCTCTGCTGGGCCTGGTTTACATTTGCATCGCTTCCTGAAGTGCTCTAGTGACTCTTATTTATGTTGCTTTAGCACAAAATCTTTCTGAATGCTGATTCATATAAGCAGATGCAAAGTGACATGAATGGAAAACTGGCTTTGGGTTGCTTTCACGACTTCTGATCTGTGAGCCAGAAGGATGGATGACAACAGTGAAAAGATAAGCTCCTGCTGTTCGGCAGGAAGGGAGACTTACCACTGAGAGGAGGCTTACAGACAAATGGAGATGATACAAGATGTCAGGGAACTGCTTGGCTCATTCGCAGTGGAGAAGACCCGCCTCTGAGGTCTCCAAAGTAATGGAGGGAATTGATTGTCAGCAAAGATAATTGTCTACATTGGTGAAGGGTCAAACACGAGGAGAAAGATAGGTGCTCTCCTCCGTTAGACTCTCTCAGGGGCACTAAGTATGTGGAATGTGGTACTGGGGAGGGCAGTTGAAAAGAGAGTAAAGGATTCGGAGGCAGAGGTGTCAGGGGCTCCTTATATTCCTAAAATGGCCAGATGTGGTCAGAGCCGTGGGAGCTCTTAGCACCTTCACCAGCTAGCCCTGACCTGGGCCCTGGGCCTGGCTCAGCTGGTGCTGGGCGAATAGGTTCTGTGCTGGGCCTCAAACCAGAACATTGGTGTGTGCTTTTAGGACAGGACTTTTCTGTGGGTTTTGATGCTGACATGTTCTGGGGACTGCAGGGAGTTGTGATCTGATGAGGCTTGTGTGTGTGCCAGCCAGATAGCTGTCTAATACGTGAACAGATTGAATTGTGGCTTATTCCACATGCATCTACAGCCCGTTAAAGGGTTTTAAAGTGGACAACCTTATTTCAGGCCTACTTAGAGCAAAGAGCTGTAGCACAAAGCAGTTTCACTTCAGTGCAGAAGGGCAGCATGCACCACACCTGTTCACCCCAGAAGTCCACAAGAACTGGCCGTTTTCAGAGGTGACCTTCACTCGTTCCGAGTAGCGGCAGAACTGACCGGCAGCAATGGCCCAGCTGGATGCGCACCAATCTAGAAGTCTAGGAATTTTGTCCAGCACAATGTTAGGCACAAATTACCTTTTTTCTGTTGCTGAGCACTGTCTGTACTACCTGTCTCAGCAAGTCTACTTGTACAGTGAGTTTGCACACTTCCTGCTGC
Source organism: Alligator sinensis (assembly GCF_000455745.1). Taxonomy (NCBI): domain Eukaryota; kingdom Metazoa; phylum Chordata; order Crocodylia; family Alligatoridae; genus Alligator; species Alligator sinensis. The sequence continues at coordinate 1,177,792 of NW_005842344.1, forward strand.
GGTTCACGGGTACTCAGGAGCTGGTCCAGAGTCCACCAGTCTGCATATTCTACAGCCAGAGCCCTCCCTCCGTCCCCCAGAGCAAGGCTGCTCCATTGTGTTTCAGTGCTGAGTGGGTCTGCAGGGCTACAGCCAAGTCCTTTCCCTTGGCGCTAATGGGAGCCATACAGCTCTGCTCTGGAGATATTATCCTTATTTGCCAAGGGCTGAGGCCCAGACTTCTTTTCTGCAAGCACAATTGGCACCTACAAAAATGAACCACAGATGCAGGTCTCAAATGCACGAGCACTTGGAGGAGCAATTGCAGACTCTGCCTTCCAAACCAAAGTCGCCCCTTTAGACAGATCACTCCAGCGATGCCTCAGGTTAAGCTGCTTGATTGCTAGAGAGCCAAGCCCTGCCGTTCACACTGCTGCATTTCCTTGCTGTCCTGTCCTTTTTCCCTGTGTTGGGGAGGGGGTGGCCTGGGTTATAAATCAGGTTTCCTTGTTTGTTGCTTGCCCTCACAAGGGAGTACTATGCACAGAAGGACTCGCGTGTGGCTCCAGGGACGAGGATGGTTAATGAAGACTCTGTTGCCCGCTGACGGCAGCCCCCTGCCTGTGCAGCCACAAATCCTTCTAATAATGCTGGGTGTCGACAAGGGCAGAAGGTCACCGCAGGCTGGTATACATCAAGCTTCACTAGAAGAATGCAACTTTAGCTGAGCAGAGCATTTCCCGGTGGCGCCAGGCTCTCTGAGCCCTCATAAAATGGCTGTCTGCAGCCGTCCACTGCTGAGTAATAACCACCACCACCAGGCTTCTCAAGTTATAAGAACAAATTAAATTGGCCCTTTCCACATTGTGTGGGATTTAAACACATGCTCCTTTGCTTGTTATAGTAATAGCAGGAAGCTGCGTACAGGGTTTTACAGCTGTGAGCAGCACACTGAAGAAATTCACCGCTAAAAGTTGCTAGTAGCAGGTTTTGGTGAATGTCAATGTGTATGTTTTAGCCCCACATTGTACCTCCTAAAAGAATTAAAAACCTTGCCCTGCCTTCCCCTGCGGAAGTAATCCTGTTATCCCAAAGCACAAATGGAATGATACTACTAATAGGTCAAATCACGTAAGTGGAGCAGAGGTGAGAATAGACCTTGAGCATCTTGACTCGTAAGGAGTTCTCAGCCTCAAGGCACCCCTCATTAGACTCAAAGCATCCCTCAGAAAATGCCAGTTCTTGGTTTTCACTTCTGTTTTGACTACAGAAAAATAATAGAGCAATTCTCTATTGAAACTGAAATCTCTTAGTTTATCTTGTGAATCTTATTTGCACACCTAGTAGTACTAACATTGCATGGCACCCTGCAGCACCCTTGAAAGGATCTCAAGGCACTCCAGGGTGCTGTGCCACCCTGGCTGAGAATCACTGTTCTCATACCTTGCTCTAGCATGCTGGCCCATTACTTCCGTCCTAGATCTGTTCCTGATGAATGGTTCAGTAAGACAATAGACAAGTTATTTTTCTGCTAAATCCTCTTGACCATTTCCCTTAAGGACAAGTCCTTCCTTATACGTGACACGGGAAGTCAGCCCAGGTGACGTGGCACAGGGAATTTTCCCCAGGGCGATGGGTAGATTTCAGAAAACCAGCAGTCAGTATGGGGCAGACATGCAGGTCTTGCTCTGAAGCCCCTGGTGTGTATGGATTGTTGTGGTATGTGATGAATGCGTAGAAAGCATGTAGTTGTGCATAGCTGGCACAGCACATACTACATGTCTTTGTTGCTCCAGAGAGGAAGTACAAGTTGTGGGGCTTGGCTTGACCCCATTCTCCCAAAAGGAGGATGCTGAGGGCTCTTTCAAGTGGCTGCTCTTTTCAAATGCAGGGATTAATTTTCTTGGCAGAACAATGTTTTGGGTTTTTGAGCTGGCAGCAGTGGGAGGGGGGCCTTTAATGCTCGGTATTATCCAACAGCATCGTTCCGTGGTGGACTGCAGGAGTGTAAACAAGAAGCTTCAATCTAGCAAGTGTTTTGGGGTCTCTGGGGACTTGATTGAATTTTGGGACTGAAAGTATTCTGGGCACTACTCAGTTAGATTATGGGTGAGCTGTCCAACAAGCTCCAAAGGGATAAGCGCGCCCCTCGGGGCTGGGAAGCAAACCATAGCTCTGCATTTCTCAGGACATTCCACGCTGCAGACAGTGGATTGTGCAGCAAAGAAGCACAAACTTAATTTCCTCCTCATTTGTCTGGAAGGGCCTTTGACCCTTGTTCTACCACCTTCAGTTCTTCATCCTCAAAGGTCATTTCCCAGCAGAGATTAATTTTCTTTAGGATTTAAGCTGCCTTTTTCTAAGCCTTTAGAAATCTTTGCTTTTTGATGACTGCTAAAATGAGATGAATCTGAACCTGTTCATTTCTTTCCAGTTATTAATGAACAAGCAAATTGGATTAAAAAGATATGAAGTTGATGGAAGAAAAGTTCTCTTTTATTTTGACGAGGTAATAACTTTGTTTTCTTTAGTTTTGTTGATTTTGAATGTGAGGATAAGAACAAGAGGCAACTGGATTGTTGGACAGGCTTAAATGAATTGAAATGTTTCACATGAGGATCTCTGTGGATGTTAATTGCCAGGCTTCAAGAGCCAGTTTGGGACTTGTAGGTGTTGGACATACTTCTAGGAAAGACATGTGTGCACAAAGAATGCAGGTAGCTTTCTCCCGATCACACAGGAGCTCAGAACAGAACCCTGTTCTCCTGGTTCCAAGTGCTGGGCTGATACTTGCTGTTACCTAGCCTTAGCTGCAAGATGGTCTGATCCTGACTCGCCAAGTACTAGGAGTGTCAGAGTACTAGGAGAAAATGGTCCTTTACTCAAGAGATCCCTTTGTGATGTGCATTCTGAGTCAGATGTGCTGGCTGTGCAGGGCTAGCACATATCTAGGAGAAGGAACTGGCACCTCTTCTGTCGCCTCTTCTCGCTCATCAGTGATGGAATCACTCATCAAGTCTCATTTGCAGAATAATTTATGGATGAGGCGATATGCAAGCCCAGAGAGTATGGCATGGGTTTCAGGTGCCTTTGTTTTGCTTTCATCCTGTCCCCAGTGCAGATGTGCCTTAAGGGTCCAGCTGAGCCCTGTGTATTCTACTGAGTTAGCTGGGCCTTTTTTTAGCATTCTTTGGAAGCAGCTTAAATCCTGGAAGGCACTGTTGTTAGTGCAGGTATCTGTTGCACAATATTAAGTTATGAATGGTATAGAGTAACCAATTTACTCTGCTGATTTACAGAGCTGTGGTGTATGCTAAACTAGCACTCTTATGTCCTTCATACAGATTCCTAGCCAGTGCATGACCTGTGTAAAGTTTCAAGCCTTCAGAGAGTATATAGTTGGGAAAACAGCCCCTGTTCCCATCAAAGTGTATGATTACTATGAGCCAGGTAGGCTGCTTTCCTTTGGATCTCGCTAATCCAGAACCCTCTCTTTGTGGTTCTGAATAATTTGTCATTCTTGCTTCTCTGTAGCATTTGAAGCAACTCGTTTCTACAATGTGAGCGAAAACAGCCCCCTTGCTCGTGAGCTGTGTGATGGGCCAACATGCAATGAGGTGGAAAGTTCAGCTAGTCAGTGGGTTGGTAAGTCACAGGAAAGCCAAAACTGGCTGTTTTTGGAAAGGACTGCAGAGAAGCCTGGTTCAGGGATTGGGACCCAAAATTGACTGTTTCAATGTGGGCTTTATATCCGAGTCTTGAGACTACCAGGGTGGCAGCCTACAGAAGTCTGCGACATCATCACATCAGTGACACAGTTAGCTTGGTCTTCTCTCACTAATGGTGACTAGTTCTGGATCCTGTAGAGGAGAGGTGCAAAGTATAATTGTGGAATAATCTACCCAAAGGGGATTGCTGCTTTGCATAGATGTTAAGTCTTTCTTTTTTATCTTCTTAATTCTCAGCCTCAATAATAGCTTGAGAGTTCCCCCACGTCATTGGGCATTGTGTGAAAAGACAGATTAATTTCACTAGGTGCCGTGACAATAACCTTTCCCAGAGACAAGTGTGTTGCCCAAGCTAGGGAGGGAGAGTTGTACCATTCAGAGTTGGAGTCTGCTTCATTGTGGCTTTTTCAGAAAGGCAGTTCTGTTCCCACAACTTCTTAAGCTCCTATGACAGAGTGGTAGGGAATTCTTATAAAAACGTCTATGAAACATAAGAAAACAATAAAAATATCCTTTCTTCTATCTGCTTCTGATGTTCCCGCTGCCCTTTCAGGTTTTGTTCACTCTGGGCCATGCAACAACATTTTCGGCTGCCTGGAAGATGAATATTTTGAGCAGTGTATGTGCTCTAGAGACTGTGGCTATGATGGGGAGCCGGTGTGTGGGTCTGACGGGCTGATGTATCAGAACCATTGCCAAATGGAGGTAGCATCCTGCAGGAATAATACAAGGATAGAACAAATTCCTATGTCTCAGTGTTCTGCCTGTAAGTTGCTTATAGTTTCCTTTTTTGTTGTGTTAGCCAAAGTAGTGCATGTGATTTGGACAAGTACAGGATTCAAAACACAGTCTGCAAAAGCAAAAGGGGGTATCCTGTCCGGCAGCTCATGACCTGTGATCTGGGCAATGCATCTGTCAGGAGCAGAGAGATCACAGTTGGGCTTGTAGCTCTTAAGAACGAAACGTAAGAATTTCAGTGGTAATGTCTGTATCTCTCCAGAGTCATGTCTTGGATATAAATGAACCCGGTGAGATGGTGAGATGTGGCCCCTAGTGTATTCTCAGTGTATCTTCATTGCAAGCAGTGTGGCAGTGCGTTGGACCACACTGGATGAAAGGTTTTATAAAGGTTCTTTAACCCACGCTGTGGCAACTGTATCCTGTTTTTGCAGCCAAGAGTTTACCAGAAGAGAGGGAGAATCCTTTCCACACTGTTGACCAGCCCAGTGTTCAGCAAACGCAAGCAGGTAATGATGTCTCCAAATTTACCCAAGACCCTTTTTCTCTGAGAAGGTTCAAGATGGTGACTCTCAAAACTGTATACAAGTTTGAAACAGATTTGAGCAGAGGGACTGAAGTGCTTGCTTTGAATTGTTCAAGAAGTACAACCGTGCAGCTTGAAGTCCTAAGTGGCATCAAGATGCTTGTAGGGAGGGGCAGCTGACTTCCAAGGCTGGGTTTGTGAGGGTTTCTCTTCAGCGGCTATCACTGAGGAACAGGGCTGGCACTGACTGGGGATTTCCCCTTGGAGATCAGATCGGTGCAGTGTGTCCTAGCAAGTAAGTGACAACTAACTCCTTCTGGATGAACTAGAAAACTTGAGCTGAACGGAGTCTATCCTTAGATGTGATGTACGGTTCTTGAGATGGCTGCTCTGATCCTGGTTGAGTCTGCCTGGAGTGAAGGGCCCAAGTGAACGAAAGGTAAAAGAGCTGAGGAAGGAACTGCTGCTTTGATTTGAATGAAGCAGGGAATCTGGCCGCTCACTTTATTTGGCACTTTATGGGAATTTTTTTTCCAGATTCATGGGTCAGGTTTGCAATACAAAATGGGTTACAATAAATCTCACCGGGAAGCAGTGGGGGGTCAATAGGGTAGTTTGTTTTGCACCTTTTCTAGTAAATAAAATGAGCCTGGGGTCTTCCTGGCTGCGTTCCCCTCATTAGTTCTCCCATGGCCTCCAGCTCTCCCGAGAACTCAACAAAAGAAATCCCTCTTCAGGGGGAGCAGTCTCGCAGCGGGCAGCCGGAGGCAAACAGGCAGCAGCTGTGTTGCTCTCCCTCTTCCCTGTCCTCTGACCAGCTTGCTAACATCCTGTGATCCCCTTTCTGGTTTCCTGCCCTTGCTGACTCCGCAGAAGCTGATGAGTAGATTTTGAGATGGTAGGTGTTGTTTGGTACCTTTCTTTGGGTGGCCCCTCTTTGGGGCTTTGAACTGTTTCAGTGTGTGCTCTGCTCAGCATAGATCCACTCCTTGCGATCGAGATTTTTGTATTCTTTTAAGCTATGTGTAAACCTGTCTTGCTTTGAATTTCTGGCTTTGATTTGTATCTGAATCCTTCAAACCAGTCACCTAAGGAAAACCCTCTGGAATATAAGTATGGGCAGCCATATGCTCTGCTAACCACAGCAGTAGAGATGGGATTGACAGACACCTTTAGCTTTAATAGGTTGGGTGTCTTACTTTGGATGTCATGAATCAGTCCCCTGAACAATTGGATCGTAGGATCTCCTAGTATTTTGTCACCCAACAGCAGTAAGAAGCAGGCAACCTCCAGGCTAGCAGATGCTCTTCCGTGCTGAGCTGCCTGAGCAGCCCTGATAATGAACATTTTTTTTTCAATCAAATTGGCTAAATCCTGCCTCAGGAGGAGTGCACAGCATGTGATTCTCCCTAATCCTCTGGACTCTTCTCAGGTCATCCGCACGGTAAAGGAATCCAAGTTTAACAAGTCAGTGAATCCCTTCTTGCACACGGGTCCCATCGGGTCCCATTGGCTTGTTAGCTTCAAAGCATGTGATTGGTTAAGTCAGTTCAGGTGCTCTGGGTCGCTAGTGAAAGCTCAGATGAGCCATACCTAAATCTGTGATTTCCTAAAAGGATGTAAAACTCCAGGAGCCAAGTCAAGTTTAGGGTAGAGGGGGAGTGATGGGGTGAGTGGACTCAGTGTTAATCTCCAGGAAGTGCCTTTCTCACAGCGTCTTGTGGTGTTTATATTGTGTGCAGTCCCTGTGAATTTGCTCTGACTTGTGTGGGTCTGTTTGGTCTGACAGACGCTTTCATTGTCGGCCCTTGGCTGTGTTAGACAACTGCAGTGGAAACAGCGAGACAAACCGAGTGTGGGGCTGTGCGGTGCAGCTGGGCTCACTCCTGCAAGCGCAGCCCTGTTCGATGCAGGAGGACGGCTGCAGTGAGTACCATTACTCGCAGGAATGGCAGTGAGCAGGGAGTGAGGCCTGGGGTGCATGACCCACCCTAGATTATAGTAGTATGTAGCTCTGAGAAACCTGGGGGCTGTGCCACATCTTTGACAGTAGCTGTTCCAGTCTCTGGGGCTGGTGATGGAGACTTGAGGGGCCTGGAGTCCATATCACATTTGTTTTAGAGAAGTGTGTTTTCAGGCTGACGCTGTGAATGGGAAGGTGTTCTCTGCCCCTTTGAGGTTTCAGCAGTGCTGGGGAAAACCCATATGTTGGAGAGGCTGCAGAGATTCATTGGGGTGGGAACTGGGAGCAGCATTTGGATTTGGATTGCCTTCCACGACTCTTCTTCCCTCTTGGGAAATTGCTGCCGAATCGGATGTTGGGAGCAGAATCTAAACGGGCCACACGGGTCCGGCATGACCCTGCAGTCTGCTGGTGCATCTCATTCCTCCAGCCTTTGTGGCTGCTGTTTAAATTTTCAGGGCCTTTCAAAGCACGCTAATGCTCTGTGAAACGGCCCAAAGCCTTCTGTGCCCCAGGTGCTGAAGGCACTGCTTCCTGCCCAGCTCCAAAGCTCAGAGTTGAACCTACCACCCTTTCCTCCCTCCGTCCCATAGGGCCACACCACAGCACCAGCCGGCTGTAACGTTCTTTCCAGGAGCAGTGCTCCTCAGGATGGATTGGATTGGCAGCGGGCCACTTTTCCTTTCATCCCTTCAATGTTCAGCAAATATTGGCCAGGGCACAAGCATTTGAAGACAGGGTGCGGTTTGTGTGTAACAGGAAACACCAACCTTTCATCTTTGTTTGGAGTTGAAAGTTGCATTCCTCAAAGGAGCGGGGTCTGTGATCTTGGTCCTGTCCCTGGTGGATGGCAATCATCCAGCCATAGAACGACCTCATAGCCTGGCAGGTTCCCTGGGAGAGGAGGCCAAGGAGGCGTGAATGTGGAGACTGAATCTCCTGTCGGGAAAGTGGTCCCTTGCTATAGGGCTGAACCTGCTGCTGGAGGGGTGTGGAAGGCAACAGGGAAAGGGGCCTTCAGGATTTTTATTTCTGGAGAACAAACATTTTCAAAGGCTTTGGAGAGAGTTCGCTTTAAATAAAGCAAATATTGCAGTGAGACTGTTCCTCCCCACAGCAAGTAAAGGAAAGAACAGTTTGCTTGGGCGTGGGTTGGAATAGTTGCACAGATGGAGCCAGTAGGGGGAAAAGGCAGCTTCATTCAAGCTGCAACAGAAAGGAGCTGTTTGTATCCCAAGGATGTTCCCGCTCTCTTCCATACACTCTGGACCCAGTGCCCCCAGAGCAGAGGGCAGCAACCTGTTCTGCCTGGAGTGAGCGATCTCTCGCAAACAAATGGCTCCATCCCTTTCTTTATGCTTGGGAAGTTGCTCTGTGGCTTGTGACGGAGCTGAAGTGGAGACTCATCCCCCGTGGCACGAGCCCAGGTCCCCCTAGTTCCACTCACTAGGCTGCCCAGGCAGAGGTGGCTTGCTGGGCTAGTCTGAACTCGGGCGGAAGGCAGGGCAGGTGGGACAAAGTCAGCTGTCGCCTACAAACGCTCCTGCCTCTCTGAACCAGTCAGTCAGGAGAGTGCCACCCTGCCCTGCCTTCTGTGTGAGGGAGGGGCTGGGGGACTCCCTCCTGCTCCTGTTAAGCCAAAATCGGTGAGCTGATTGCCTGAAGAAAGAGCAGCCCTAAAAACTGATCCTCTTGGAACAGGCAGAAGGTGCATGATGTCTCACCCCTGATGGAGTCTGGCTTTGTCACCCATTGGTAAAGATGATGCCTAAAGCTGCACTTTCACAGTGATCTCAAAGCACCTCGCTGAGCTGTTGCAGCTTTCTTCTGCCCTTTTTACCAATGTGGAAACAATGGCTCGAGGGGAAGTGACTTGCCCTGTATGAAGTGCAGAATCAGGAGAGAGAGCTGGGTGTGGAGCCCAGAAGTCCTGACTCCTGTTCCTTGAGACACATGCAAACTAAATGGACAATCTTTAAGATTTTTATTTTTAAATTAGAGCCCTTATTTTTTTTTGTTTTCCTACCTGTCAGAGGAGGAATTGTGGAAAATCCTGGTGCAAAGCAGCTCCGCTGCTTGTGGCCTGGAGTTGGGACTGCCTGCATGCCGTTGTTCTGGGCTGCCGGCACACACTGCTCCCTCTTTTCTCATGAGGCACCAGGGCTTTGGCTCTTCTGAAGTGTATTTGGATTCCCCACTGATTAACATGCTTCCTCTTGTGTTTACCCTCCCACCCTATGCCTGACATGCAGCAGAGCAGAAGTGTTACCAAGGGCCATCCCCTTTTGGCTAAAGTTCATCCTGTGAGTGTCAGTCTGAAGCTTCATTTGTTTCCCTTGCACAGAAGAAGGCCCCGTGATCCAGTCGGACCTGTCCTACTACTCCTACGAGTACGACCCCGACCCCTATGTCTCTGAAGCGGATGTCTTTGAGATGGCAGCAGAGCTGACAACACCCAGCAGCGCCCCGAGGGAAGGGGACAGAATTCAGGGAGTGGTGACCACAGCAGAATGGTGAGAGAGCGAGGCCTGGGGGCCAGGGCAGGGCTAGATCTGGCTTGTCTTCGAAGCCATGCCTCTGGGTCAAGAGTGAATCTGCCGTAGGGGCTTCTGACGATCGCGTTGCCATTTCCCTTGACCTCAGCGCTGCTGGGGATTAGGACAATGTTGGTTTGGCACTGGGAGCCTTCAGTGCCTGCAACTTTCAATTCCAAACAGGCATTTTAAGGTAGAAAGGGCTGGGTTCAACTGCTGCTGTACAGAGATCTGTGATGGGAGAGTGACTTCTCTTTGTTATATTCTCTCTCCAACAGAAATGTATAATTTAAAATAAAAAGAAGAAGCTCAGAAACAACTCCTGTACGAGTTTGTTCCTACAGATGACCTGCTGCAGAACAGAAACCAAATGACGACTACTTTCTGATGCTCTCAGAACTGTAGGCCTCTCCTCCCCGTGGGGTGGCAGGAGCTCCTTGGGGGCACTCAGCCTTATTTTTTCTGACAATTTTCCTGCCTTTTGTTCACCCTATTAGGAGTCTTTCCAAGGATGAGAGACCAATATGCTGTCCCTGTAGGTGGGAACAGGGGTGGGAATTCAGACCCCCTAGACCACTTCAGAGTGTTTTGTATGGTACAAGGATTTCACAAACACCATTTCCTAGCTACACAAAGAAGCCAAGTCCAGGCCCCTGTGTCCGGCTGAGTTGCTTCTTGGGAAGAGGTGGCTGAGGAGCTTTCTTTCAAGTTACAGTAATAAAAAGCAATGTGTTTTGCTTACTGTGCCATAGCTAGAGGTTAATGCTGCCTCCAGCCTTAATGTCCCACTGCACTAGCAGCATGTTGCCCTCCTGGGAACGACTTCCCTAACACCTCCATGCTCATTGGACTTGGCAAGGAGACAGTCCTCCAAGAGAAAAATTAAATCATCTGAGAACTCCACAAGGGGTAAAAGTCTGACAGTCCTGGGCATGGCTGCAGGCTCTGCCTGGGAAGAGTGCCAGTGATAGCAGGGATGAGGGGCCGGCAGGTGAACTCCATTTATGTTGGAGCAGGTTCTGCCAAGTGCAGCCTGCAGCCTCCTGGCCTCTGCCCCCTGGTCTCTCTCTCTCTCTCTCTCTCTGTAACCCCAGCATGAGAATAAATTTGACCTGAGGCAGTGTCATGCTTAGTGCTTGCCTGATTTTACCAGCCATTTCTGTTCTGCTCCCAGCAGGACCCCAGTACTCTGTGTATTCACAGCCTTTGTGGCCCTTGGGCTGCCACCAGTGCAGAACCCTCCTCAGTATCGGAGGCTGGGCTCTTTTAGGGTAACTTGACCTGAGCATGAGAGTTTGAGTCTAATCGACAAATGGTTCAACGTAAAGAAAAGCAGAGGCTGTACATTCCTGAAACGTTTTGGGTGTCTCCTTTGCTGGCACCAGGAGCAACATCATTCCAATTACTCCGTGGAGGTGGTATACACAGCTGCCTGCCGCAAAATAACCAGGATGTTTCATCCTTCCGCCTCCACTGTTGCCAGAGCCCAGAGCAAACTGGAAACCTTCTCGGGGGTGTTTGTTCATGAAAGAAAACAGAAGAAAGCCTGATTCATATTGTTTATAGGGCTCCCCAGAATGCAGATTACTTTATTGCCAAACAGTGCCCACATGAAGACAAAGAGGAGCGAGTTTGGCCTTCCGCTCCTTTTCCTCTCTAAAAACATTTTCCAGGTGCTGACTTCAGTCAGCGTGCTGAGCAGGGACCAGGTCCTTGGACTGGGTCTGTGGCTGGGAAGAGAGTTGGAGTTGGGGTTTCCAGTGTTAGTCTCTTAGACTTCAGCTTTCAGATTCCCAGACATAGGTGACAGTGGAAGGCAGCAGGTCACAGCCCAGCCCTGAGATTCCAGTAAATTCAGAATGGCTCTGCTGGCTAATATTTTAATTGCTGCTTCCCCTGCTGCTCAGAGGTCTTCTTTCAGACTCCTAACATGGCTGCACCCATCTGCACCCGCTGCTTCTCAGCAGAGATTTTTGCCACGTCTCTTCAGTGTGCAAGAGCAGACCACATCCCAGCCGTGTCCCCACAGTGCAGTGGAAATGCCAGCGGCTGCAG
>NW_005842344.1:1189365-1207934 GCF_000455745.1 Alligator sinensis
GCTGCATCCCTGCCTAGCAGGTAAATAAATGTCTTTAAACTAAATTCAGTCTCTGAAAGCAACTGGCCTGGCAGGCCCTTACTAGTATATACACACAGCAGCCTGCATCAATATTTATCTCCTAGTTTAACGACAGGCTGGGGGCAAGCTGCAGTAAGAGGCAGCCTTTTTAAAAAAAACCCATCAAGCTGCACAGTGTAAGCTGTGCTGTTTCCTGGCACCACCTTCAGCAGTATTTAGTGCTTGAAGTCTGGTAGAGGGAGATGCAAAGAGTCTCCTCATTATCTTGGCCTCTCATTGTCATTAGAGATGGGCGCTCTGTTCCATGTCCCTGAGCTGGGGCTACTTGGACCCTTGCGGATGGGAGCCCTCATCCCAGAGTCCCCTTCCCTCCCTGTCTCCCTTGTAGAAAGTTGCCACTGCCAGGACATGCTCCTCCTGGTGGACACCTTGCCCTGCACTATTCAAGCCATCATTGCCTCTGCACAAGAGAGTGGAGAGGGAAGAATCCCCTGTGTGGACAGGGCCCACATGACTTCTGTGGGACCCTGTTAAATGTAAAATATTTGTTTAAGATGCAGAAGCCTGCCCAGTGCCTCCCCAGGGAGAGGACAAGTTCTTCTGGCAGTGCCTACTAATACGTAGCCTATCACGAGCAGCCTCCACATGTGGGGTTCAGTCTGGCCAACACGTGTGCCAGCCTGAGGCAGGAAGGGAAGTGCTATTTCCTGTTTGCCATGAGAAGAACAAGCATAGAGAGGCTGAAACTCCCCATCAGCCTGTTGTAGCTTTGGGATTAGCACTAGGGTCTCTTGCCTACCAGTTCTTGGTTCCAACCACCAGCCAGTGCTGCCTCCTGCATTTGAGGAGCTGTCCTGGAGGTCGCTGTCCCTGGGCCAGGCACCTGCCAGGTACCTGCCTAGGCCAGGGGAGACCCTTGAGTGACCTCTCCCATGTCAAGCACTTCCAGACCAGTCAGTGCTGCCCAGCTGCTGCCCTGTCCCAAGGCAAAGCTTCCTTTTCTCCTGGGGACAGGCTGGCAGCCTCTGCAGCCCGTGCAAGCCAGCTTCTGTCTGGAGCTAAACAACAAACTGTTTGGTTCAAGAATTGAGGGCAGGAGCCTGCAGTTAGTGTTGCGGCTGCCCATTCCCCATCAGTGCAAGGTGGAGCAGGAAGCCTCTAGAGCCCTTGAGGTACTGCCTGGAGTTACTGCAGCAGTGCAGTCTGTATGTGCCCCAGTGCAGTCCCAGCTGTCCTGTGCGGCCACTCTCTCCCTTCACGGCGCTGCTTGTTCCTCTGGCTGTCATCAGCACTAGGTCCCTTAAAGGAAAATTAAGCTTTTGGCCTCCCTCCGCTTTCCAGAGACCTGGTTCTGGTGTGCAAGCCATCCAGGGCAGGTCAGCCGTCTTTTAGGGATGGGCTGCTGTATGTGACCTGACTGCTGCCACAGGCTGCTGCAGCCCCATGTCAGCCACGTGCCACTGACTCCTGTCCCCAGTGGCACTGGGGAACAGGAACTTGGCAGCAACAATGAGCAGCACATGCGGTAGAGGGCAAGGGAAGTGGCAAAAATGGGCACTGTGGGGTGGGAGGAGGGGATCATGACACTGTGTGGGACAAAGGGGAGATGTGTTCGACTGAGTTGCCCCCCTGGTGCCGCAGGCTGCATCCAGTAGTATATCCAAGGGGGGAGACCAGGACAAGAGCCCCACGCAATTGGCCAGGGAAGTGGGGAAACAAAAATGCATCAGCTGGCTGCCAGCCCAGCAGCTGACACTGTCCCTTGTGCCACTGCCGCCCAGAGCGCTCAGGTCTCCAGTTATGCTGCAGGCCCTATCCAGGCACTTTGCAGGCTGGATCTGGCCCCCGGGCCATACATTGCCAATCCTTGATCTCAGAACATTTCCTCTGGGAGCCTTGAGTGGTGCCTTCCTATTCTAGGCTGTTTGTAGACTTCTACCCAGTTCTGACTCTGGAGCTCATCAGAGTCCCTGCAAGGGGTCTGAGGTCAAAGCACTGCAATCCAAGGGCTCCTACTTCGGGAGGATCAACTTCAGAATGCTTGTTTTAGGGAGATAGAGTCGTCTTTTCTCCCAGGGTGGTGGCAGGGACAGCTCTGCTGTCGGGTTTACCTTGGGCTTTGGGTTGTTTCCAGTTTGGAAACATTTGTCTTACTTTCCTAGAGATGGTCTTCGCCTATCCCCTCTCTGATGGTCACTCATTGCAAAGGGGAGAGAAACACCAGTGGGCTTGAGAGATACAGGAGCTTCTGTTTATAACAAGTTACTTTACTAACTAGACTTGATAGCTCTCTCTAGTTACCAGTGATTGTTGCTTGTAATCCCTCCAATGAAATTTGTATTTATATTTGTAACTGTACATGGATATTATCTGGAGTAATCATTACCGTGGTATTTATTTTGAAGCAATAGTTCTTCGTCCTTTGTTGTCCAAATGTTTTGGTCCTGGCCCCTCTTCTGCATTATCGTCAGTAGATGACAGACTCAGCTAACTTAAAGGGTGAAGTTGAAAGCCGCAGTGCTTGCTTTGCGGCCATTGGCTGGTTCATACATGATACCCTGGATCTCATGATTGTGCAGAAGTCATCTGTTCAGACGCACATCTCTGTTGATTTAAACCTTCTGCTCAGTTCTGGTTTGTCCCATTTGCTGCTTTTGACCATGGGACAAAAGCCCTGGCTCTCAGCCTAACTCTGCCATGTCTCTTCTGCATTCAGCGGCTGGCATATTCTCAGCGCTTGCAGTATTGCACCCATAGGAGACAGGCACTGGTTTTTCACTGGGAAAATTTTTAATAACAAAGGAAAACAAAATCCACCAGCATTGTTACATTGTTTTGTTCACACAAATCTTAGTGAGTCTGAATCCAGAAAAACATTTGTTTTAGGTACTGATGAATATTTTATTAAAAACTGATTTCTAAAACAATTCTGCCTTCTTCTCCTCCTTACTAACATCTGCCTCCATACTACAGGGCAAGCATGTTGCAGAGCTGCAGCTTCTTAACTACCAGCTATTGCACAGCACTGAAAGGACAGAAGTGATGCATGTACCTGCAGAACCAAAGCACTCAGCAGTTCTAAGGAGTTCTGACTTACGATGAGGTAGAAATGGGCAGTTTGCTGGGAGGTTCCTTTTGTTTTGCTTTGAGGGGTGTGCTGACTGTAACATGTCTGCTTTTGCAGTACATTCCCTGAATCCAGCTGCAGGTATGGTCAGCGGTTTGTGGGGAGCAGAGTTGGGGGTGGGGAAGCTCTTGGTTCTCTGTGGAGCTTGTAAAAGGAGCATGGAATTCCAGTGTGGGAGTTTCCAGTATTTTATTAATACCCTGCCTTCAAGAGACATGGAAATCCTTTTTCCTGGACTAAAGCCAGGCTGTCTTCATAACCAGTAGAGAGAGGCAGTACTATTCAGAGGACTCACAAGTGTCAAAAGCCAGAGCAGCCTGTACAAGTGGTGAATGTTCTTCCCAACAAGGGGCTGATGACTGTTAATCACCGGCATGCTCTGTTAATCACCAGTCAAGAAAGACCTTGCTTGTTAGAGAAGGTGACATGTCACCTCCTTCTAGCAGAGCACTTAGCATGAGCAAGCACTTTCAAAGAGAGCTCTCAGTGCTTTGCAAATGTTCTCGAATTTCACTTTGTGAGTATCCATCCTCCCCAGTGCAGAGGGGCAGAGATGGACTTCCTTGTTTCAGGGTGGCAAGCTAGTGAGTAGCAGAGGCAGGAGTAGGATGCAGGAGGATATCGTCTCACTTCATAGCAGTCACTGAGGCCAGATGCATTCTCTGCACCCCTGGGATAAAATTACTTTCACTGGACCTGGAGTCCTGGCACATCCGTGAAGGGGGTTTGCAGGGAAGGAGCCTCTCAGTTTTGCCTGGTCATGTGCGGATGCAAGATGCATGCGAACAAACTACCTACCAGACCAGTGGCTCTGGTCAGTGTCAGGGTGGCAACCGGGTGGTTCAGCTGGTTTCCCTGGACAGCTTTTAATACTTAGCCAGCCTTTCCCACCCCCGACTCTTTTCCCTTTCCTCCCTGAGCCACTGCCATTATACATGCCGAAAGTGCAACATCCTCCATCGGGCCTTGAGGTAGAAGGAAGGTCCACCAGGGACCTTGATTAGTAGGATGTCTTGAGTGTTCAAGTAACCCTGAGACTGTCTAGGGCAGAGGGGAGTGGAAGCTCCTAGCTCCTGTCAGGGCCACCCAAGGTTGAGGGGATGAACTAGGGGAGAAGCATCTAATGGCCTCAGTCTGGAGCGGCAGCCAACAGCCTGTCCTCGTTAACAAAAGAAATCAGCATGGTAGCCATGCCGGCAACAGCAGGATGGACAAGCATGGCACAAACCTCTTCACTCACTAAGGGATTCAGATGGCAGCTGGGAACCAGGGTGTGGAGTGCCTGAGGGATGCAGTGATAGCAGTGAGAGTGGCTGAAGGAGAAGCCATGTTTTGTTCCTGTCTGCATACAGCTGACTCCACCTTGTTTGTGCTTTGAGCCCTGCAGGAGTGCCTAAGGCCCAGAGAAACCCCCCTCCCTCTCCTCCCTGCCCTGGACTAGCTGCCAGCCTGGCCCCAACCTGGGAACTGTATAGTGTGAGGCCAGCCAGCACCTGGGAGGGAGAGGAGCAGGGGCCGGGGCCTCACACCACAGACTGCGAGTGGGAGCTCTGCTGAGGGAGCGTCTCCTTGGAGGTTTTTAGAGAGGTGATGGTTTGCTTGCTGCAGCCGAAGAGTCTGCTCTTCACCTTGTCCCTGAACTCCTCAGAGACGTAGTAGTAGATAAAGGGGTCAATGCAGCTGTTGCAGGCACTGAGGGCCAAGCTCAGCATGTAGCTGATGTACAGGTGCCCGTGGAGCACGGAGCAGCTCTGGGAATAGTGGATGAGGAGGAGGATGTTGCTGGGGGTGTAGAACACCACGAGAGTGAGCAGCACGAGGGCGGTGAGCTTCATGGCATGCAGGTACCGCTCTCCACTGCCCAGCAGGGCCCACAACACAGAGCCATAGCTGAACAGCATGACTGCCAGCGGGACCAGGAAACCACATGCAATCAAGCAGACAAAGTAGTAGAAATAGTACTCGGTCTCCTCATGCCTGGGGAGGGCATCGTGGCACAGGATGATGTTTGTCCTATACAAGGGATACGACTGCTTCAGGAGGGTCAAGGGCAGGGTGAAGATGGCAGCGCAAACCCAGACAGCAGCACAGGTGCACGCAGCGAAGCCTGGGCTGCGGAAGGAGCGGGAGAAGAAGGGATGCACCACACCCAGGTAACGGTCCACACTGACACACGTGAGCAGCAGCACAGAGCAGTACATGTTCCCATAGAAGAAGGCTGTGGTGAGCCGGCACAGGCCTTCACCAAAGGGCCAGTGGCTCCCCAGGAAGTAATAAGAGATCTTAAAGGGCAGCACCAGCACCAGCAGCAGGTCAGCTGCTGCCAGGTTCATCAGGAAGATGGTGGAAGTCAGCTTCTCGATCCTTGTGGCCAGGACCCAGAGGGCCAGCCCGTTGGCCGGCAGCCCCACCAGGAAGACGACAGTGTAGAGAGAGGGGAGGAGCCACACTGTGACCGGGCTGCTCAGCTGGGAGCGGGCAGCCTCATGGATGTCCAGGTAGGTGGTGTTGTCACTAGTCACCTTCTCTCCTGGGATGGCTCGGGGACACAGAGTGTTTTGAGACATCGTCCTCTGCTCGTCGGTGCTGTTCTGAGAGTAATCTGGCAACACAAGCAGAGGCTGTTACTGAGAATTTGTGCTGGGCTCAGAACAACTGGCTCTATGCAAATGCATCTGGGGACAGGGTCCCTGCCCCAAAGGGTGTGCGTTCAGACAAGACACCATGCCCACCCAGGGTGCAGGAGCCAGAGGGTGGCAGGGCTATTCCCCAGAGCAAATCCTGCAGAGGCGTGGTCTGGTCCCAGCTAGAGTCACTTAACACAAACTCCAGCTCAAAGGCCTCCCTGCATCAGGGCTGGGCCTGAGAGGCAGTTTACTGTTTTCTAAGATACTTTACCCCAAAAACCTGCTGTCAGCATGGAGGGGAGCCCAGGGTACAGTGGTGTTCAGGGTAGCATGGTCCTTTGCTGCCCTGTGACCTGCCATGAGCAGGAAATATCCCTGATGCACAATTTAAATGAAGAGGAGAAGCAAGGGAAACCACAGACACTCGGGCTGCTTAGTGCTGAAAAAAATCTGTGCTTCGTCCCCAGGCAGCGCCCGTACTTTCTGTCTGGGCCCCAGTTATTCATGATCAACTGTTGTCATGAGCCCGTAGAACCGCATGCAACGCCTTGGAGTGATGCGCTGTTTCTCACAGCTCGCGGTATGTCTGCTGCTGGCTGCTAGGGACTGAGCACCCCAGGGCACAGGGCAGCACAAAGGGAGCAGGCCAACAAGGCCTCACTAGGGAAAGCCAGTTCCAGGCCTGGGCTGTGTTGCTGGCTCCTTTGGCAAAGGTAGGGGGTGTATCTGACCATGGTGATCTGGTCTGTGCTCAGGATCCCTCCCTCCCCTTCTCCTGTTGTGGAGTCAGAGCAGCTTCCTCTGCATCTGGGAGCTTCTGGGGCTGAGGCTGACATGAAGCTGCCAGCTCTGGCAATCTCCAGAGGGCTTGGCTCTGGCTAGTGCTGCTCTGGCCTCTGGCAAATCGCTGCCTGACTTGGGGAACCCTCTCAAGGGCCAACCTTCCTACTCACCCACCTAGGCAGAGCAGCCCATCAGGGATGCTGCAGGAGGAAAGTCTCGTTGCCCGGCACACGCAGCCTGATGCAGCTCTCATGGGAGAGGGGTATGGGGATGAAGGGGCAGAAGGAGCCCAGCTGCTCAGGCTTGGCTTAGTCCCCTCCTCCCTGTCGCTCCCCTCTGTGCAGTGGAATGGCCCCTGGGCCCCTTTTGCACCCCTTGCTGCAGCACTTGGCCTGCAGCTGTCTGAAGAGCAGTGCAGGGCAGAGTGAGCACAGCAGAGGGGATCAGGATGGACTGGGAAGGTAGGAGTGCAGAACTGATTGGCATTTGCCCTTTGGCACCGCTGTGCTTTGCTTCTGCATCAGGGCTTTCTTGGAGTTTTGTTGGGAGTCTTCGTACGGGAGCATAATGTCCAGCCCTCAAATGAGTAGGAGGATGTCACCCGAGGCCGTTTGTTCACTCACCATCGTAGTCCGGACCCGCCGAGCAGAGTGCCCAGAGGCTGCACCACAGCAGCAGCTGATGTGACATCCTTCTGTGCCTGCACATCCCCACGCTGCGAAGGGGGCCGCGATGTGCTGCTGTGCTGCATGGGAAGTGCAGTATTAATAGCCTTGCTTACACACTTCCTGCCACCCAGCCCTTAACTTGTGGAAACACCAGACCTTTCCTGTTGAGGAGAAAGCGGGGGATATTTAGAGCTGTGGGCAGGCGGAAGCACCAGACCTTTGCTGCAGAGGAGAAAGCAGGGGTGTTTAGGGCTGTGGGCGTGTTCCTTCTCAGCCAGGCCAGGTCTGCCCCTGCTCAGCTGTGGGTCCCTGAAGGCATAGGGCCCTTCCTGGAAGGTGATAAACACCAGGATAAGACAGCACGAGGCTTAGCTCGGCTGCCAAAAATATAACGAGCTGGGAGTTTCAAGGCCCTTGCGGATCAGACTGGGAGGAGGATGGTTTAAGTGACATCTTCCAGGCAGATAGGGGCATTTGAAGGGGAGTTCACCAATAAGGGGCAGTTTCTTGGTACCCGTACCGAAGGAGTGAAGTAGGGTGCACCTGCACGGTATCTGTGGTGACTGGGGACGGGGGTCGTACGGAGTCGTCAGAATCCGGAGAGTTTCTGCAGCTAGTCAGTGTGTAACGAAGGT
This sequence comes from Alligator sinensis, assembly GCF_000455745.1. Taxonomy (NCBI): domain Eukaryota; kingdom Metazoa; phylum Chordata; order Crocodylia; family Alligatoridae; genus Alligator; species Alligator sinensis. The sequence goes on from NW_005842344.1 coordinate 1,197,227, forward strand.
CTAAAAGATGGAGCTGGCACCCAGTACTTCCACTCACCGTGTTGTTTCTTGAAGCTCAGTAACTAGAGCCTTCAGTCACTGTTGCTGCCTGATCAGACCGGCTGGCAGAGGGGGAGAACAGCTCCATCTTTTAGACCTTCGTTACACACTGACTAGCTGCAGAAACTCTCCGGATTCTGACGACTCCGTACGACCCCCGTCCCCAGTCACCACAGATACCGTGCAGGTGCACCCTACTTCACTCCTTCGGTACGGGTACCAAGAAACTGCCCCTTATTGGTGAACTCCCCTTCAAATGCCCCTATCTGCCTGGAAGATGTCACTTAAACCATCCTCCTCCCAGTCTGATCCGCAAGGGCCTTGAAACTCCCAGCTCGTTATATTTTTGGCAGCCGAGCTAAGCCTCGTGCTGTCTTATCCTGGTGTTTATCACCTTCCAGGAAGGGAGAGGGAAGGGGAACCTGGTTAGAAGCTGAGACCTCCCCACTAAGGAGAAGTGGGGACAGGGTGAAAGCTGAGGCCTTAGCAGGACAGTGTCAGGGCACAGGGCCTCTGTGTGTCCTTGGTTTACATCCACCTGGTTCTGGCGTCCCCACAGCCTCTGGCAGCCGCCTGGCAGTGCCTCCTCTGACTATTCCCTGAGAGGCTGGGGGACGATCCAAGCAGCTGTGTACCAGCCCTGGGACCCCTCCTCCCTGGGTTCAGTGAGCTCCCTGTGCCCTGGGGGCTGAGGTGGCACGGGTGCCACGGCACAGCCCAGAGGTTGCAAGTTCGAGGCCATAGCAGAAGTGCTCACGGGGTGACCGGTCACATTCTGTGAACGAAGCTGTGAATTATGCTAAATACCTTGTCACAAGGACACAAAAAGGAAAGGAGGTGGGCCCTGGGTGTGGCACAGACATGTGGGAGGGAGGCTTGGTCGTGGAAGAGCCTGGCAGGTGGTTTTGATTTGAAGTGCACCAGCCCTGGCCTGAAGGACAGGGGAATGGAAGCAGACAGGCGGCGTGATCTGGGGGCTTGGCGAAGGTCTCGTGTGAGCGGGGCCCCGGCAGGCAGGATGCAGCGTTGCAGAGGGACGCACAGGACACATCTGCAGCCAAGCAGATAAGGCTGAGTTCAGAGACGCGCCATGCAAGGAGCTCTCTGGCCCCACGGCTTCCGGAGCCGCAGAGAGGCTCCTTCCCGCTGACGAGGGGCCCTTGGCTGTGGTGTGTGGGGGCTCCTTGATCATGTCACCCCACATACAATGGTATGAGGCCCCCCGGGTCATGAGACTGTGTCACCATCCTTCAGGAATTCCCCGAGCCTTTGTCTCCTCTCCTGTTGGGATCTTGGGCTCTTTAACGCCCCAGCAGTCTCTGCCAAGTCCCAGGGGTCTCCCCAGCACCATCCTGCACTCCTTGGATATGTGCAGAATGGGTGCAGCATGCTGCAGAGCAACAGAAAAGGCTCTGAATTGCTTTTCCCCTTGCGGGAGACAGGCAAGCCAGGGAGATGAGGGGCTGCGGGGACAGCCTGGGGAAAGGGGATGCTGCCTTAGAGGCAGTGAGGGAGGGTGCTAGGTGTTTGCACACCTGGGCCTGCCTTCCATGGAGGGAGTAAGCACAGGAGCTGCCGTGTGGCCAGCAGGAACTGTGAATTTGGTTTGGCAGCTGGTTGGGAACTCATTTCTTTCTGCTTTGCTTATGAATGGCCTCTTCTGTGAAGGCTGCAAGTCTGAGCCTGGCAGCTGTTTGATGAGATTCCTTTATTCCAAGGAGAAAATGATCCTATTTCCTTTGCTGTTGCCATATTCCCACATCCTTGTGCCGAGCGCGTCCAGAGGTGGAGCTCCAGTGGGCAGGGACGATGCCGTATTGGATGTTTTGCTTTTGCGATTCTTTCGGGGTTTATGAACCATTACAGAATGACTCATGTGGCCGCATATTTTCCATGCCTCAACCAGGATCCTTTCTGTGCTCTGCATGCAAAGCATTAGACATAATCAGGTTCAGATAGTGTGCAAATCACAACCCGGGTGCCTATGGCCAGGTCTCTGGGGTGGAGTAGGGAGAGGTCAGTCATTGCCGCATCCTTTCTTTTTCAGATGCTGTGTGATCTTTACTGACTGCTTTAGATGCAGAACAGCTTGTCTGAAAAGCCTGGTGCCAGAGGTTTCCAGAGATGCTAATGAGCAGTGACAATCCTGTGATCCCTGCCTGTGGGATGACAGGAATGATTTGAAAGCTGTTCCTTGCTCAGCTGATCTTCTCCAGGTACAAAGATGGCTCTTCCCCACAGGTCTCAGCCCTCGGGGTGCAGGGGAAAGCAGACAACGGGTTTTAAAGGCATTGAAGAAGAATGTAAACCCTGGACTTTGAGGGCCTGGAAGACCTAATGCTGGAAAGAGAAGGCAGAAAGTTGTGCCTTAGACCAACAGGCCCAACTTCAGGGGCTCGGGCGCTTTTGGCTGCAGGTTGTGAGGTGTTAAGGTAGTGCCACTGATCCGAGAGCCTCCAATCCTGCCCTGGCCCCTGCCCGCACACGCAGCGCAGACAGGAGAGGCAGTCGAACAGCTTTGTGGCCAATGCCATGGAGTGTGTCTGCCACTGTCAGCAGAACCTCACATTTTCCATGAGTGTAGCCCTGGCCTGGGCACCCCCACCCGCCGAACACGCAGTCTTGTCCCACTCAGGACTGCAGGGCACAGGCAGCTGTGGCTAACCACTGTCGCGGATAGAAATGACGGCCCTTTACCAAGAGCCTCCCGCAAGTGCCTCAGCCCTGCCCCAGAAGAGGGATCGCAGCCTGGGTGCTTGCTGGCCCAACCCCCTGCCCTGGGGCCAAAGCTCAGCTGCAGTCGCTGGTCCCCTCCCTCTTCCTTCCACAGGAGGGGAGAGCCGCAAGCAGCAACCAGCGTCTTGGATTCAGCTTCCTCTCCAGCCTCAGTTAAACCTTCCTGCCTCCCCCATTCCCTCCACACGCACCCAGATTCCCATTTGCCCCCCACCAGCCTTTGAACACCTTTGTTGGCCTCCTCCACACCCCAGCTCCAGTCTTACTTCTGCAAGAAGCCCCTGGGACAGGACAGGCAGACAGCTGCCACCTCTTTGTGGGTGGCAGTGTTGCCCTTGAAGCATGTGCATGCACTCTTTGTAGTCTGGCCTCAGACCCCAGCCTTTGCGGGGGCTCTGGCTGGCAGCTGGGCCAGAGGTGGTGCACGGCAAAAGTGCTGAGGGATCAGAGCAGACCTTGATGGGAGCACCATCCTCGTGTTTGGGCCCCACCTGGCCCAGCCCCCTCAGTGCACTGGGCCATTTGCATCGCTGTAAAATGACTGTGGTGCATTGCATTTTTCCTCAGTGTTTAAGAACCAGAGAGCACAGAACAACACCCCTGGCTCCATTGCAGGCAGCCAGGCCAGGAGAGAGGGGGCTGCTGGATCGATAGTGGTTTATGCAGACTGTCCTTAGATGAGAGGGTGGAAAGCTGTTGCTATGGCAGTGGGACCATGAGGACTGCTGGTACTTGTTGTGAACAGAGGATGTGCCTAGCTGCTTTGGGCAGAGTATTCAGGCAGGGATGTGCTCGGAGCAGGAGGGAGAGGACGGTGGAAAATACAGGCCCAGGCTGTGACCTGCTTACAGGGAAGTGCAGCAACCAGCAGGGCCATTGCTGCTGGCTGGCCACAACGAGCATCCCATCTGCCCCCGCCCAGCCTTCTTGGCAGCCTTCTCCAGCTGCTGTCTCGGCCTCTCGACTGTCGGTGCTTTGGGCAGAGCCCATTGCCCGCTGCGTGCTTGGCAGCACTCGCTGGGCTGGGGCTCTGCTCTCTGCTGTAACTGGACGTTTAAAGACGTGTCAAACCTCCACTTGCTGCTCATTCATGTGCCCTGGCCCTTCCTGTAGTGCTTGTGCTGTGCAGTCATCTCTGCTGTTACGTAAAGGGCTGTTTACAGTCAGGAGGCAGCAGTCTTGCTGCTGCCATTGCAGGGATCAGGGGTCTAGCCTTGTTGCTGTTCCACTGCACCAGGGAGCTCCTCCTGGCCCCACCTGACTGCCATACTTCCTGGACACTGTAATTCTCTATTGCATCTTTTCCAGGGGTGGGTAGGTAGGAAGGGGAGCAGCTGGCCTCCCTAGTGCCGACCGGCTGTTGAGCTGTGGATGTTGGGATGCCTCCTCGTGAGGTCGCTGCATTCCAGAGTCATTGCTCCGTTTCTATTCCAGCACAATGTCCCCATGGTGCGAGGTCATTTCTGCACGGCTGGCCTGAGCTCCAGCTGCCGTGGGGGAGTACTGGTAGCTAGCTGTTCTTTGCTGGGCAGTGTCCTCCGGACAGAGGAGGCCTGTGGATGGGGCAGGCCTTCCCTGAGAGACAGGTCTGTTGGCAGCACTGACTCAGGAAAGGAGCTGCTGTGTTCATGTGGCTGGACTGGCAGCGTAGCATCTTACCCAGTGGGATGTGAAGCAGCTTCCCAGCTTCCTTAGGGGAACTCACTGAGACCTGTACCCACAGCATCTAACAGGAAGAAGTCACTTTGTTCGTGCATGCGGTTCTGGGTCCTTCCCACAGGTTCGTGTCAAATAAGAAGGAAGGTATGAAACCCAGACCACAGCTACTCCTGTTAGTGTTTCCTGTTAGTTTGATTTAGAAACTAATTCACTCCTTTTCTGCCCAGCTATCGTGCAAGATATTTTTAAACTGTTCTCCTTTGCCATGTCTAAAGCTACTCGCTGCTGAGTTTTCAGTCTGCGCTTGGCTGATGTCACAATCTGGCTGTCCCTTCAGAGGGCCTGTTCCCTCCTTTGTAGCCCCGAGGGCCATTCTCTTTGTAAGAGGTCCAAGATTTCTGAGAGGAGGCTTTTGTATAAAGCATATTGTGTCCTCAGAGGCACCAACACCAGCATTTTTGTCAAATTATTCCATGCCATTTATGCATCAGAGGGTTATTTATAGGAGAAATAGAACAACTGCTTGTTTCTTGTGAGCAAATCATTTGCTAAACCAAAAAAAAAAAGTCGCATTTTGTTATGGCAACTGAAGTGTTGAGAATGATGTAAAGGAAACTCCTATCAGATCTGGGTCACATCACTACAGCTTCACCTGCAAAAATATATGTTCATTCCTTTGTTGTGTAGGGCTCATAGGGAACACAGATACTCATGTCATCACACAGGTATTTCGAGAGGTTGGAGGTGGAAGGGTATTTTCATGATTGTAGTTGCACTGAAATAACGTATAGCAGATGTGCATATGATTTGGGAACTGGAGTCAGTTGCTTTATTGAATGACTTTTTAATTTAGTTTATCAGGAGCTAATTTGGTGTATGAGCTCTGGGAGTGTGGAAGGGGCAGAATGGGGCCTCGTGTGCTTGTGCCAGTGTTGCTGCAAACCAACAAAAGCAGTTTGTGCAGCGAGTTCTTAGTGGAACATTTTTTAAACCAGGTTCAGGTAAGCTGCTTTTCCATGGAGCTGCTTTAGCACCTCCTTGCCCACATGGGGCACCTTCACTCTCACCTGCCCAATTGCCTGGCTATGTATGCAGTTGAGCGCAACCAGCAAGCTGTGCTGCACTAGCCATGTGTGACAGTCTGTGTCCACTAAGTGCAAGGTAGTACACTACTTTCAGAGTAGTCTTTGCATTGTAAATTCACATCCAGTCTTGCTTTGCATTTGCTTCCCAGTATAGGCAAAGCCAAAGCAAGAGTTGGCTGCCTAGACTAGAATGCAGGCTGCCAGCAGGCATGCTCTGGGGAGCTTCTTGTGCAGAGCAGCTCAGGAGCAGTAGGATCAAAGCTCCACAATGTGGGACTAGGGAATGGGTTGGAGCTGACTGGACGGCTCTTGTGTTATGTGCTGTGCTTTGTTTCCCTTTATAGCTTGTGGATACTACACAATCCAGCTTCTAGCAGCGCAGCAGCCAAGTAACTTCTGGTTACAGCTTTCCAGACTACTAGGAGAAGGCCCAGAGGGTGGAACAGTAGCTGTACCCATTAAAGTGCCCAGACCAAGGCGGTTTCCAACAGGTTCTCTTGCCCCAACGGCAGGTGTTCAATAGGAGATGTGGCCAGCCAGGGAAAGAACCGTCCCATCATCAGGGTGGCTGCCAGCAGACCCGAGTTCAGTTCTGCTTTACAAGAGGTGCCTTGTGCGGCCAGCCTAAGGATGCTCCCTGGCTGTTGGGCAGTTGTGAGGATCAATGTTCTGCAGCTGTGCAAGCTCATGTACTGAGATAGGTATCCCCATAGAGTGCGCTGGCTAAGAAATCTTCTCATAGTGGTTCATTCGTGCAAAGTTCAGGATTTTTAAGCAGCCCAATGCTTCCTGCACATTAAACATTTTGGCCAAAGTATTTCAAACCAAAGCTATCTGTGTCTTATACCAGCCATAGAAAACAAATGCTACTCCAGGTGGGATGGCCTGAAGTCACAGCACTTCCCAAGCCTTTGGGGTAAGCTAACGATGCCGAAACACACAAGGCACTTGGGCTTAGACGCACAAAGAGATTTAGCTGCCCCATGGCCACAGTAAGCACATACCAGAACGCAGGCAGTCAAAACCCCTGCTCCATGCCTGCCTAAAGCTGTAGGCATCTATGCCTATGCCACGCTCCCAGATTTCCCTTTTACAGCAGAGATTTCGTGCAGAGCATCTGGAAAGGAGTGTCTGAACCCCTGTGCCACAGGCCTGTGCGCCAGATCGGGCCCTAGAGAAAGAGCCATGCCTACTTAACTTATTCCAAGCCAAGTGAAAGTTTCAACTGGAGGGACCTCTGTGAAGCCTCGATTGCTGGGCTAAGCCAAAGGACATTCCTTGTGAGGTTTTGTTCATGCTAATCCGAAGGTGCTGGAGGTGGCGTACACGTGTTCAGCTCCTTTCAGGCAGAGGGCAGAGCTGAACCTGGTGCCTCTCGCATCTTGGGCGAGTACTACAGCCACTGACCTGCTGGTTACAAGGGAGGCAGGTGTCAGCAGCACCTCCCCAATGTCATGGAAGAGGGAGAGGGTGAAATGTTTCGTGGTTTGCAGGTGCTGTAGAGGTAGCCAGGGCTCTGCAGTGCTTGCATTTATAGCTCAGATAAGAAAGCGGGGCGCATGGCTGAGGCACTATCAAGGGAGTAGAGACTCTTGCCTCAGTGCTCAGAGCGAGTCAGTGGGTGACTACCAGGGTCATCAGTCTACTTGCTGGCATGGCCAGTCCTGCACCCACCTCCATAGCCTGTTCTACAGCGTGGGATTAGGCATCGGTCACTCTGGTCCACTCCCTGGCTCTAATGTCACTTATGAGGAAAGGACTCTGTGAGAGCTGCTGATTTATAAGCTCCATACTTTATTTTACTTGAATGTGCAAATAAATATATAAAAAAAACCTACATTCAGAGAGCTGGCAAAGCAATTACAAGCCCCAAAGCAAAGATCCTTCAAAAAGAAAGTCAAAGGAAGAACAAACTCTCTTTAATCAGCTTCATGCTAGCAGATACACAGCATTCAAGGCTGAAATCTCAGTCATTAGCAAGCCACTCTCAAACACGTCTGCACTGCCTGCGTGTTTTATTCACATCATTTGTTACTATCATGTTTGAGACAAGAGTGCTGTAAATTACAGAGTCTCACGTAATCCATTCAGGTTATAAATTAAAGTTTACAAAATAAGATTGCTTAAAAATGTCTGAAGTACACTTAAAAATGTTGGGGAGACCAAGCAGGGGGATGCATGAATGCATCGTGCACCCAGGGAGGCATGGAATCAAATGCGTTTTAAGCCACAAGTTGCAACCTACCGTCTAGTAAACATCTGTATCATAAACAATAACAAAGTTTGGCACAGTTGGTCATCTCTGCTGGGAGCCGGCAGAGAGTCGGACAGGACTGAGGTGCATTTGGAGAGCTGTCTGGAAGCAATAGGGGATCCTGTGCACTGGATCAGTCAGACCTACCCCAGGCTCTCAGAGGTTCATGTTCATTATCTTATGCTCCTTACCCAAAACAAGCCAAGAGCTTGCGGGGGACGACGACAAAACAGAAAAACAAAAAACCACCTTTGGCTCGTTTCAGCAACTGAAGTTAACTGAAACCCTGGGCAGCGAGCGCTTGGCTTCCTGGTGCAAAGCCCTCTGCTGCCAATCGCTGTGCTTGTGGCCAACAGTGCCTGAAGCCTTGCTGTCCCCCGCACAGCTTATCTTGCAAGAAAGACGTGCAGCTGGTACAGTTATAGGTCACAAGTATCCAAAAGGTTTGTCATGTTTTCCACTGTCAATGAGACAACTGCAGGACCAAATGCTGGACAGCGAGAAAAACAGTGAGACTCCCACTGGCTCTGAACCATAGGGAAAAAACCAAACAAGCCACAAAGAAACAAACACGTGAGCAGTTCCAATTCCTCCAAAAGCTGAGAAACTCGGAGTCGGGGCTGAACAGGGTGCAATCTGCCTCGTGGACACAACCTTACACAGACTGATGTGCGACGGAGAAACCTCAAGCTCAGTGCAAACATTGTGCTCCAAGAGCTCCATCTGCTGACTACTTCAGGTGTGACCAGCGCAGCAGTGAGGAGGAGTTCTGGATGCGCATGGGAAAGCTAGGAGCCTGCAGGACGCGGTTCTGGTGGCTGCCACTCCGCACGCAAAATGCACGACCCCTCACCATGGACGTTACTCCCACTCCACACAACTCCTGAGTTCAGAAGGCAGAATCCAGTGGTGTGACAAGTTTGCAGAGCACGGGCACAAGGTCCAATACAGCACTCTGCAGAGGATGTGCCCAGGGCACCCTGCTCTGGCTCCCTGCTTAACCTTGCAGCCCGTGGAGACGTTTCCCACTTGTTCACACTGTAGAATTTTAGCAACGTAATTGTTTTGGAGTTGAAAGTTAGCTTCTCCTCTTGTTACCTCGGGGTTTGGCACTTCCCTGCCAGAAGTCGATACAAACGCTGCGTTCAGAGCTTGCATTAGTACAAACAGATAATGTGAGGAGTGCCTGCAGTCCCTGGTGAGGCTGGCCATCTGTGCTCTGGACCCTCTGGCATTGAGGGGTTACAATGAAAAGTTCTGCAGGCTCAGGCCTGCAATGAAATCCAGAGAGACATGGAACAAACCTTTCAAAGAGGAAGCAGCTGCCAGCATCTGCTCCAGCGTCACTCCTGCTCTGGTCTGGCTGGAGCATTACAGCTCTCTGCTCCTCTGCCAGTAGCCAGCCCCGCTTGTTCCATCCCTCTAGTGCGGTTGCCACCGGTCTCCTCTAGTCTGTCCACCTGTTCCAAAAGCCATCTCGCTCAGCCTCTCCAGCAGTGGCTGATCCACAGCAGACCTGAAGCTGGGAATCTGCTCTATGGCATGTCAGTGCCAAGAGCTCTCTTCCTGTCATGGTTTCAGCTCTCTTCATGACCTGGCCCAGAGGATTATGCTGCAAGGAGACAATTCTATGCCGTATGGAAATACATCATAACCCAAAGTAAAATGCTGTTTGGATAAATATCGTTAATACATACACTGCATTCCCACCACTATTCTCAGACTTAGTGTTTCACCAGCAAAGCTCCTGCTTGGCATGGTCTTGTGGACAAGTCCTTTGTCATGGTGAAGCTGGCCGGCGACTGTACTGCACCCTGTATCTGTTCACTGGGACCCCGTGGACACTGATCGTCTCACAAGTTGTTTTGCACGGCACCATGTCCTCGTCCTCATCACCCATGAGCCAGTCTTGAACTAGGTCTGCTGCCTCCACAGTGACATTCTCTTCTAGCCACCTGCTGTGCCACTCGTCAAACTGCTGGTGGTGCTTGAGCAGAACCACTGGCTGTGCCTGAGGCAAGGACAGGAGAGATCAGGGAGAGGGTCTTGGGAGAGGAGGCTGGCCTCTCCACTCCCCGACTTTTGAGCCATACATAACCCCAGCCAACAGCACAGATCCCACCTACCTGCTTTCTGCATGGATCATCCTCCTGTGTGGTTTGCATGGTAAATCTGTGGCCAGTAAACTGAGGCACATGGCCTCTACCAGCCTCCTTTGGTGTTTCAGCCCAAAGAGGGCAGTACCTCAAGGGTGTAGCCTGGAGGGATTCAGGCACAAAGACATTTGCCACTTGTGGCTCAAATTCCCCATCACTGCCAGCACCCAAGCTACCACAATAGTAGGGGACTCACCTGTTTGGCCCGGCAGAGTGCACCCCGCCTGTACATGTAGTCCTCAGAGTTCACGATAAACATCATCTTGTGACTGTTGAGCTTGAACCTGCAGTCCACATTGCACGCACTCTCCACCCCAATCAGCCTTTTCCAGGAGCTTTTGGCCTCGCTCCGCAGAGCTCTCACTTGCTTGCACTGCCACTTGCGGAATTTTTTAAGGTTCCTAGAAAAGAGCATTGTGACAGGGCGAGACACACCAGGTTACTCAGCTCCACCCCTTGAGCAGAGCTGGAAGCACAGAGGGAGCATTAAACTTGCACCTGGCTCTTTCCAGGATTGCGGTTTCCAGACCCACTGCCCTCCCCTCCCCTTCCCCAGCTGGCAAGGCATGAAGTGGTCAGGACTTACAGTCTCCAGCAAGTGAATGAACTTAAATGCTGCCCAAGGGGAGATGGACCATTCCCTCTCACGAGCCCTTGTGCAGCTTGCCATGCTGTGGCTGCTGTCCTGCGCCCCAGAGGTGGCTACATTTCCCTGGAGTTGCCTACACTGTGCATCATACAGAATCACCCCCAACATGTAGGACAGCAACAGGACTGCT
>NW_005842344.1:1207965-1223973 GCF_000455745.1 Alligator sinensis
GTGACACCAGGGACAGAGGGGAGCTCACCTTTGCAGGAAGACTGGTTTCAGCAAGAAGCCATCGTTCTGGCTGCTTGGGGCTCCCTCCACCCCAACATACTGCTCCATGTAGTTGGCCAAGTGCTACACAAGAGAGACCATTTCCAAGTCATTTTCCTCTTCAGTCAGAAAAAAATCAGGTACAACTTCCCCAATTTTTCTAGCCTGCTTTAGTGCTTAGTTCCTACTACAGCCCCTGACCCCATGGACAGGTAAACCTACTAGTCTCCGACAAGAGCCTCTAGGACCAACTGTTACAACCCTGCACATGCTCGTCCTCCCGACACAAACTCACAAGTTGGAGCAAAGACAGAGGGGAGCGCCCCTAGCAGCCTGCTCTGCCAGTGGTGCTGAGGGGGTTCTGGTTCCACTACTGCATTACCTGGACCTCAACAGGATCTTCTGTTTGGGTTTCTTCTGTATCCAATAGCTCAATGGTCATGATCACTTGCCCTTTCCTCTGAAGAAACATTACCTGTAGCAAAGGGATAGACACAGGGAAGTTAGCTGAGGCTGTTCTCTTTTCCCCTAAATTCTGTCCCTGGGGCTTCCAGAACCAGCCCTAAATAAATGTCTCCTAAATCTCTTCCAGCCCCTGCCCTCTACCCACTCATCCCAGGTAACTCCTCCTGTTTGGTCCAGCTGCTGCCTCATCTAGACCTCTCACGTGCAGCATGCTGAAGCCAAGCTCCATCTTCACTTCTGAGTTTCCTTGTAGCTCTTCATGCCCGGTAACTGCTGGCTACTCGCCTTCCTCCCCATCACTGGCCTGGTGTTCTGGTTAAGATGCCTCTCACTTGCTCACCCCCGTCCAAGCTATTGCTAAATTCTACCTGTATGTCCTCTGCAAGTCTTTCCCTTAAACAATCCCTACAACTGGAACCACTACTCAGAGCTTTTCTTTCACTTTTCATGGCCACTGTCCACCCTCATGGACCAGTCCCCTGCAAACATGCTGGAATCCCTTGGTCTCTCCCTACTGAAAGCCCTTTCTGAAAGTGTCTGTCTGCAAAAACCTGCCTACTCTAACCCACAGCAGAAATCGACAAACCAAGATCCATGGTGTAGTCAGCATTCGTGACTGTGACACAAAGGGCAGGAGCTGCCTTCTTTCTGCACTGCTTGTACGTTGCTGTGTCTTCACACTTTCTACCCAGCCCGAGACCAAAGCCCTTGGGAAAGGGGCACTCTTGTCCATTTGCTTCCAAAGCAACGCCCCCCAAGAGTCAGCATTGCTAGGTCTGCTCTGTTTGCAAAAGAAACGGTCTCTCTGAAGGAGGTTTGATCACCTTTCTGAAGGAGGCTTGGTCCAGCAGCTGCTAGCTGCAGGGGCAGGACAACTCCCCAGCAATCTGACCCAAGAGGCATTCTGTTCAGAGCAATCTGAATTAACGAGACACTGTGCTCTCAGGAAGTCGGACTGCAGCTGCCTACGCTTCCTGTGCCAGCTCGCTCTGCACTCACCTTGAAGCAGTTCTCATCTGCCATGCAGCGCTCCGCCTTCCACTGGTAGCTGGTCTCCTTGGCTGCCCGCACACACCTGGAGGACAGGTTGCCTCCAGCAGCACCACGCTTCCTCTCATTCAAATAAAGTTCAACAACCTTCAGGCAGATGTCGTCACTCACAAGGTGGTGAAGCTGTCAACAGGCCAAGAAGGGTTTCAACTCTCACAAGAGACTTGCTGAATGGAGAATGCAGCATCCACCACCGTACACCTCCAGCCACTTCCACACCCGATTCTTCCTCTAGACTTGATCCTGCATGCCTCCTACAGGCATCTCTGTAACAGCAGCAGCCTTGTGCAAGGGGTACTCGCACAAGTGACTTAATGTGACTAGCACACGACTCAGCCTCCTGATAAAATGCTCATTTAGAGCATCCGATTCTTAAGCTGGTAACAGAGACCTAGGTATTCCACTTCTGATGGACAAGCTGCGGTTACCAAGGAGTTGTGGGCTCAGTCAATTCTGCCTTGCTACACCTGCCCTGGAGGGTGCAGACAAAAAGGGAGGCCTGAGCTCAGGCTGTAGCAGACTGGGAGATGGTGGTGGTTGTCTTCCATGAAAGAAGCCTGCTAAGGTCAAGGCCTATTGGAAATGCCACGAGGCAAGGTAGGCCTGAAACAGACCCTGACAGAGTGGACGACCCTTCCCCTTGAGCCTGTTACATTTGTTTTAGGAACAATGCCCTGAAATTAAAAAAAAGAAATGCTGTGGTCCGTGAGGAAGATTACTCTGGGGTGGCCAGTTTCACAGAGGGGCAGGAGTGCTCTTCCCAGCTTCCGAGCGAAGCTCTCCCAGAACCAGCAGGAGCACTGCAGGCGCCCCGAGGGAGGTGAGAAGAAGGAAGCTGTAATTCCATACAGATTACAGGTAAACAGAAGGGAAAAGACAGAAGTGGCTTCAGCTCAAACTGCACTTCCACCTGTCTTCACTGGCAGTCATTTTTCTGACTCCCCACCCCCCCCCTTTCCAAAACCTGAGAGAGAGATTACTGACATCTCAGGACAATGTAACTTTTTAAACTGCAATACTTTGGGAGGGGGAGGAGAGGTCTGGCTACGAGAGGCCAAAACCGGTTATGGCTTGCTTGCTTGCCTTACCAAGATGCTATCACAAGTGTCAGAGGAAGCTCCTCTAAGCTTTGCTAGGTCTCTCCATCATGTGGTGAACTTGCAGATCTTATCAGCAGGCTGGGGAGAGGTTGGGCCCAAGCTGCGTGGTAGGGGCACTAAGATAATTTGAGGGCTGGTTACCTGGCGGACAATATTCTGCACCAGCTTGTCCATGGTAAAGCCGATGTAGGCATGGATTGTGAACATCTCTCTCAGGGTGTCCTCGTATTGTGTGGGGTCAATGTTCCCATCCAGCAGACTCCTCACCATGTCCAGGAATGCTGGGTAGTATTCCTCCAGCTCCACCTCACCTGGGCAAGATAAAAAAGAGCAGTCACTTGCTGCACACAGGAGTGGCCAGAGACAGGAGATTTAGCAGAGAACCACACTCACCTCCACAATCTTGGTGCCACAAATGTTTTTACAAATACAGAACAAGATACTTAAAGCACCAGCTACGTCCTTCCAGAGAGCACTGTTGGCTCTTGAAAGAGCTAAGAGAACAGCCTGACCATCTGCCTCGATGACACTGCACTCTCATACACATTTTAACTCTAAGCAACAAAGTAAACACCAAAATGCTATGTAACTATTTTCCCATGCTCTCAACATCTGTATTGGAGATAAAAGCATACATGGTACAGCAGCTTATGGGCTTGCAAAAGGTGTGAACAAGCTAAGACTACATCCCTTAGCTTTTAAGCCACCCACTAACTACACTGGTTACATGTATGCAAGTAACATTTATGAATCTGCATGTTTAAAGAGCCAGACGTTGCTGCAACTATACTGCTTGCAGGCCAGCATGCTGGTCCTGGGTACCGAGATAAAAATGGTTTTGCATAAGACAACTCCAATGTTGACAGCAAAATGGGTCTCTGACTGCAGGAGGGTCTTACTTGGTTGCTTCAGTCTCAGTTCCATGGCTGGATCATTGGTTTTCTCTTTCCTCCCATCACACAGGAGTTTCTCTCTCTCCTTTTCAGACCGATACTCTAGAAGCTGCTTCTGAGCCTGACGATAAATCTTTAAGAGTCTTGAGCAGAGAGTCTGGTGAAGGCGGAGGAAGAAATACCAGTTGTTATTGACAAAGAACAGGCTGTAAACGTCATCCAGAGTGTTGTGGGGTTCGGCCGCCGTGACATCGCAGAACATTGCTTTTGTGTCTAGAGGGCTGCTTGGCAGCACCGGTGCAAGCTTCTTGCGTAACTCGGCAGTATCTAGCACCTGCGCCTGATGGTGCTCTCTGTCCTCATCTGTTGACTCTTCAGAAATGCTGTGCTCAGGGGGTGGAGAGAAAAACAGCTCTGGTATGAAGTGATGCACTATTTGCCGAATGGTGGCCTGGTCTTCCTTCTGGATGGTGGGCTGTCGTTTCACATAGTAGCTGATGAGAGAAGCTGCATCTTCCAGAATCTGCTTATCCTCATAAATGAATATAAGGTGAGGCTCGTTTGTGGAGGAACTTCTCCCCTCTGAATGCTGCTCCTGATGCTGTAATCGAGAGACAAAGGGATCAGTTCTTTTCCATCCCTTCCCAGGAGCCACTCCTGCCACAGGAAAGCAGCCTGTTTTAATTGGGAAGTACCTCTCATCTGAAATTAAAGATCTCTCCAAAGCAGAAATGGTGTCTTCCTCTGACTACAGAGCACCCACCACAATGAGGCCCAGCTATGACTCCAATCCTTGGACATTAATTGTAAACAATAGAGCAGACTTTGCCAGCATACACACCTCGTCATAGACACTCTCAATCTCATTCAGCAAGCTCTTGGAACGCAAGGCCTTGGTATCATTTTGCTTGAAGTTGACAGCCTGGTGGTCAAGAGACTTCAGATAAGCTTTCTCATACTGCTCCCGCCAGATCTTGTTGAAACCCTGCTGGGCCTCCCGCCATTCTTCCTCCTTTGCTTTCAACCTGCGTGATGCAGAATGTGCTGTTCACCTAAAAGCCAGACTACAGAAATCCTTATGCAATGTTGTTTGAGCAGCCTGCTGAGATGCACCAACACTTTCAATATTCTTAGAGCAGGGCGGGCGCAAGGAACACTCTGATAACCAGGCATGCCTAGAAATGCACAGCTTCATAAACGGACATCAATAGAATATAGTAGTCTAAGCCCCCTGAATGTTAGAAGCTTGGACAAACCACAGGAAAGGGTCTAGAACCTTAATAATGCTCTCACACTTCTGGAACACTATTTTCAGGACCACAGAGATCCTATTCAGCTCTCTGCTTTACACACAAGGGTTAGAAATGGCAGGAGAACTTATACGCCAAATGTAGAAGATTAAGAGTTAACAGGAGGGGATCTGAAGCCCCAGTTTCTTGTTTTACATTAAACTAAGCGTTTTTGGAAACAATGCCCCTTATAAAAGGAGGATTTGGAAGTCTAACTTATGTTTAAATGTATGTTTAAATACATTTGAGAGCAACTTGAAAGGAAACACTAGCTAAATCTGGACCATAAGAAGCCATTTACAATTGAAAGATGGGTTTAGTTTAGTTATGGACTTGGAGAGAATTTACTTCTCTTACTTCCATGGTAGCCCAAAAAGCAATCCAGTTATACAGTTATCCTCAAAGTGCACAGCAATCACCAAATTGGGGCAAGGAAAGGAACTCTACTTCTAAGGAAACACACAGTTCCCACAAGAACAACAGTGCATTGTCATAATCACATGTGCACACTCCAGATGGTAGGGAATGATTGCAGGCCAACCTGGACAGGTTAGAAGAGTGGGCAGTACACAATAGGATGCAGTACAACAAGGACAAGTGCAGAGCACTGCACCTAGGGCACAAAAATATCCAGCACATCTACTGGCTGGGAAGTGACCCTCTCAGCAGCACAGAAGCAGAAAGGGATCTCGGAGTCATAGTGGACTTCAAGATGAAAAAAATCATCAGCAAAGCTAACCGCACTTTATCGTGCATCAGCAGATGCATGACAAATAGATCCAAGGAGGTGATACTTCCCCTCTATGCGGCATTGGTCAGAGCGCAGTTGGAGTACGGTGTCCAGTTTTGGGCACCGTACTTCAAGAAGGATGTCAATAGATTTGAGAGGGTCCAGAGGAGGCCACTTGTATAGTTAGGGGCTTACAGGCGAAGCCCTATAATGAGAGACTGAGGGACCTGGACCTCTTCAGCCTCCACAAGAGAAGGCTGAGAGGTGATCTCGTGGCCACCTACAAATTCATTAGGGGGATGCAGCAAGGGGTCGGAGATGCTCTGTTCCCCAGGGCACCTCTTGGGGTAACAAGGAACAATGGTCACAAACTGACAAAGAGCAGATTTAGACTAGATATCAGGAAGAACTTCTTCACGGTGAGGGTGACCAGAATTTGGAATGGGCTTCCAAGAGAGGTGGTGCTCTCTCCACCTCGGGGGTCTTTAAGAGAACTAGGCAGGGGGTTGGACTTGATGATCTGTTGAGGTCCCTTCCAAGCCCAACATGTAATGAGTCTATGAATTGCTGAAATAAGCCCTTCTTACATGGAGCTAAGAATCAGCTAAATATCTGAGATGGGAATGCTGTTGTTTAATATTCCATGCAACTGCTCACCTTTCCTCAGGGCACAGTCCTAGGCAACTAACTTCTGAACCAACAAGTTCTCACAGCTTGTACTGGTTAGTTGCTGAGAGCTCATAGTTGGAGAGAGGAATTACCTTTTCAGAACAACAGGAACAGCAGTAACCGGGTTTTTCTTAAGACTCTCAATGATCTCTGGGGCTTTGTCACCATAAATACGGTAGATAGCTCTACGCTGGATCACTTCTGACGTTCCTCCTAAGCAGTCATCCAGTCGGAACTTCTCCTGATCCTCTTGAGACATCCGAGAGAGCTTTTTCTGCACACTCTCTAGCACACGTATTGTGGCCAAATTGGTCTCCAGGACAACATCTAGCTGTGGGAGTTAATACAGGATACAGCATAAGGAAAGACTGTGCAGGAGGAAGTGGGGATCTGCTATGCTCAGATAAGGATTCCTGCTAGAAGAGTTCTCTGCTAGTACTCATAACTACAAGGGCAGTCTCCCTAGCCAAAGCAATGCTTGTGCAGGGAACATGTCAGGCAACTCAAACTATGGAGCATTCTAATAGTTTCTTTTGTCAAAGCTCTCTCTTTCCAGGATTGACTGGATATATCTTACGGGATGTCTTGTGCCGCATGTGCACTTGGGAGAGCTGGGCAATACAGTGCACTTGGCGTTTCTGGTTGGAGGAGATAGTGTTGAGGAAATACTCCCCAGGCCAAAAGCAGCATTTAAGCTACCACACAGGTAAAAGTACCAGCAGCAGCACTTGCAAGGGGTCCGCATGTAAAGGACAGGTCAAGTCCTCGAAGACTTTCCCTCCCCCCAGTACACAAGAGCATCATTAGGGTATTTGCCTTTCCTCTTGCAGACTAGAGAAGTGAAGAGTTGTTCACTACCTCTCATGCAAAGAAGCAAAAGGGGTCTCTTAGGAGAGAGTGACTTTGGGAACACAAGTCCACACCAAACCCAAAGGACAAAAGAAGAGGGACTAACACAGCAAGAAGATTAATAGTGTTTAGCATTTGGCTACAGGCTACCCATTCAACCATAACCCTAATAACTTTGAATTTTGCTTTTATATAGAAAACTGACATCATGGATATGAGACTTGAGTTCAATTGAAGAGCAGAAGCACCTCAAATCGTTCATCCTCACAACGGTGCAGCTGCTCCTCATAGGGAGTCTTTTTTGAGCTGACAAATGTAGAGTCCTCAGACCAGGATGGAAATGAAACCCAGGTATCATTTAAAACCTGCAACAAAGTCAAATGTGACATCAGCCAGCATCCCAGGAGACAGGGACTGTAGGAATTGGCTAAAGTAGCAATTCTAACACCAGTATGACACCTAGTTAGATGGTGCACGCGTGTCTTGAGGGGGTGGGAAAGGGGTGTTAAATTAACAAGGGTGACCATTTCTCAAAATAGCATGTGTGAAAAACCCCACCAGGGAGTTCTTCATATTTCTGAGGTGCCCTTTGCTGCTGGTAATGGAGGCAAAGGTGCCAGTGCCAATAGGGGTGGAGTTGGGAGCGCTCATTCTTGTAAACCCTTCTTCCAGTTGAGAAGAGCTGCTGTCACTACGCCATGTGTGACCTTTATGCAGACTTAGTTAAATCACTTTACCCTTCTGTATGGACATTCTTATGCACATAAGCCTGACTAATATAATATTGGATTTGCTCTTACTGGTAAATATACAGGTGCAAGCTAAACTGATAACCAGTTTTAGATGGATGAATGCACATACAAAAGTTGCAGCAGTATAACTTAAACCAGTATACCTTCTGCATTTACACGTGCCCTAAACACTCATGAGAAGGCAGCATTTCTGACGTCACTCTGGGTTAGACTGCCATTGCAGCCAAGCATAGGTAGTCGATAAGCTTAAGCTGCCAAATACCTCCTTGCAAATGGCTGTTCTTCCACTGCATTTTGGCTGTTGATAGGTTTTTGGAAGAGCCCGATAACTTGAACCTATACGTTTGCAGGAAGCATAATCTATTTCTCGACTCATTCCATCCCCAGATCGGTCACTCAGTGGAGAAGCAAACGAAAGCTCTTTCACGCCAAGGAATGACTTGAACTGTGCAAAGAGTTCTGGAAATTTCCTTTAAAAATAAACATACAAACAGGTAAGTGCAGTTGTTTGAGATGCTCTCTGCTACACCCCCGAACTAGTAATTATTTCTTCTCCCTCTTTCATATTTTAGAGGGTAGGGCAAAAACCAAACTAAAAGTAGCAGGTCAAAAAACCCTCCATAATTATCCTACCCGCTTTAATGACTCCCCTAAAAGTCTTTACCACCTTTTTGGCAGCAGGCAGCAAAGAACTCCCTTCAGAATCCTATCACTATTCCTTCTTAGCAGCTTAGTGAGTCCTTGTTCATTGCCATGACACTTCCCCCTTCCCCTGAATGGGAAAAGGCAAAACACTTCCCTACAAGATCCTGCCACAAATAGATTCCCTTTTTATAGTAGTAAGATTCTATGGTATTTAAAAGTTGGATAAGATGTTTTTCCCCTTCTAAATTAACCTTAAAATATTGGCTCACAAAGCCCAATAGAAAGCTGTAACGCAAGCAAATGTTTGAAAGCTCTACCATAACAGCCAGTCAGGACTTACCCTAAAAATGGGGTGACTAGCTGGAGAAGCTCTGAGCCTGACACTAGCTCCTGGTTGAAGAGTGCAATACAGCGAAGAAAGTTTTCATAGACTTCTTGACTTTTGAGTACTCTGCGCACCTAGGAGAAGGAAGGCAAAGGAACTATAACTAGCTTTATTTTTATACCGACATCCCAGATGGCTCTGTCCAAGTGGTTTAGCCTAATAACTGTGTATCCACTGGAGCACCATACCCAGAGGCACAGAAATGCCAGCTTTTAAAAAACAACTTAGTAACAAATTGCATCTTTACCAGTGTGAGGATCATAGACTTAGAAACAAAAATTCAGTAGGCAGCACACATGCTAGAAAATACAAGTTAAAGTTTCCTCTGGAGTCTCCTGAGCTTCTCCTGTTTACTGCCCTGCCCCTTTGAAGCCTGTACAGGTAGGTAATTGGGAAGGGCTGCCACCTGAAGGTATGGAGGAAGCCATACAACCCAACCAGTTGCTCTATACAATTGAAAAAGGCCACACACGCAACATGAGGGGCCAGATCACTGACCTTGTCGAAGAAAGAAAACTCTTGTAGCGTTCCATATTTTCCCACTGTTGCTACAGACAGGTCTTTGGTACCTCGCAGTTTCATTTTTTTCTGTTGAAGAGATCCAATATTTACTTCAATGTCTCAATTTTACTGAATGGCAAATACTTCTGCAAACCGCTAGCTCTGTGTCCTTATTCCCAAAACAGAAAAATGAGCGTTATCATGTCAAATCCCCTGTGGTATTCTGTATGAATGACACCAGCCCCTAGCTCCACATGAAAACAGCATGGCTCCGCATGAGGCAGAGTCCTGCAGACAGACATTTGTTCAAGGGGGTCGGTCAACTCAAGGCTTCCAAATTCCTGTATTACTTGACACCCGGCATGGGCATAACACTTTGTTTGATCAAAGGACAATGTACTCCAAACACATCTTTAAACATCCTTTTGTAAGTATCTTGAATGCTAATCAGTAAGTTCTCATTGGTTAGTCAGAGTAATGCTTCCACGTGCAGCACAACTTAGAAGTTAAAAAGCAATTGCCTAAATGCAACATGGATGATATAGCACTGTACAGTACCTGAATATTTCACTTATTTACAATAAGATACCTTTGCTGGGCCAGAAACAGGACGCAGCATCAATGGTCTGGATCGCTTCTTACTGTGTTCCAGGTTCTTTTCATGTTCAATTTTCTGGGCACTGTTCATTTCACATGGTCCATTTCCTGTGAACTGAAGGAAAGAATAAATGGTTTCAATATGTATTTCTTAGTTCGACAGAAATAAAGAACCCAATTTATTTGGGCAGAATAGAGAATATGGAGTAAGTGGGTGGCTTGCATACAACCAAGTAATAACTACAGCAACACTAACCGTAGAACCTTTGATAATGGTTTGAATCTGAAAGCACTTTTTTGCGCACCACAGATAAGTCAAAACCCTGCCACAGCCTCTTTATTGCTGGAGCAGCTAAATTAAAAACAACCAACAACCCATCACATTAAGGTACATTCTGTACTCCTGGAGCTACAAACAGCTCCAGGGCTAGATTAAAATTATTGACTGATGCTACAGCAGCATCTGAACAGCACCCTACAGAGATATCCTCTCACAGGAGCAACAGGATTTAGAACAGAGCTGTGCTGTGGCCCAAGCCTTCCTCCACTCCTCCCAAATTTCAAAAATCATCTTTCTGTGAGGTTTTCACCCACTGTCAACGATTTAATGGAGCTGCAGTTAAGGAACAAAAACAACATTCCTTTGACTTTTTTCCCCACAGAGGGAGCTGCTGAAAAAGCAGTCAGTTCAGACCTTCTTGTCAATGGAAGCTGCAGAAAAATAAGTGGCAGTCCTCCAAATAAGAGAGTTTTAACACTGCAAAATAATTCCCTCCAACTGAAAGCTGGATGGGTCGCAGTATATATATATATTTTTTGCAAGCCAAGATAACTGGTTTTCACACACAGCCCTTCAAGACCTCTCTCAAAAGTGGGGCGTCTACTTTCCACAGTGCATAAGTCTCAGTACCAAGCAAGCTAGAGAATCATCTCTTCACACACCACTTCTAAAAGGTCTCCAGAAAATTGTAACCACGGCCCCCAAAAGCAGTAACTTCAAAGAAGTTACACAAAACTGTTTGCTATGCGTTTCAGCTGAGATGGTGCAGGTTCTCTCTACTATGTCAGCCAGCTGCTCTGAGAAAGAGGTACAGACATGTCATCCACTCAGCTCTTCTCTGAGTTCCTTCACTCTGCAGTAATTTAATCACTCCTAGCCCAGATCCCATTACCTTAGTGCTAGTGGCAACTGCACAGATCCAAATCCTCAAAGGTATTTAAATGTCTAATTCTGATCAAATCAATGAATGGCAGGAACCCTAAATACCTTGTGAGGGTCTGGCCAAAATCCTTTGGTTATTTGTTTAGACATAATGCAGATCACGATGCAACTAGAAGACAACTCGGAGTAAACTATCTTTTATGCCTCACAAGAGCACACATACCAAAGACCTTTTAGCTTCAGGAAGGAACTGGCCAAACTCTGAGAGTAGATCCTCCTGTCCCCTGAAGAGATTTGCTACTTCAGTAAATACTTCTTCCTCCGACATGCCACGAAACGGCCGGCCCTTAGTGTTCAGCTGTTCTTTCTACCAACGTACAGACAGATGTTAAAAGCTACAGTAGTCAAGTAGTACATTCTGGTTAGCAAGAAAAATGGAACAGACAACCCACTGTGTTCAAAAGCCAAATACAGAAAAGAAACCCTTTAGATAGTTATCAACTGGCCCAGGATTCTTGTAGCAGTACAGTATGTACCATATAGGGTATCCCAGTTTGAGCTCAAGACCACCTTGCAAGTAGCAAGTGGGGACAAAACTATAGTGAAGCTTCAGAGCCTGAGTGGCTCAGGAAAGAGTTGTCAAACTCTTTAGACACCCCCTCTATGTGTCTGTAAATCTAGTCACAGTAGATAAAAAGCTTTAAAAAAATCACAAAGTTAAAAAAAAAATCCATTCTCCTTGCAGGGCTTCAGTGAGGCTTCTCCAACCTCATTCTCTAAACCCATGCCTGAAGCATTTGAAAAAGAATGTGCCTGGATGCTGAAGTGTTCCTGGAAGGGCTTGAGCCGAGCTGTGCACAAAGCCTGGCCTTGTTTATGTTTCCCCGTGTTCACATTCATCTGAGGGAGGCTGAATTTGGGGCAGCTTTTATAGTAAACCACAGTTCTCTATATACAAACAATGTGTAAGAATACAGGTTTCAAGTGGCCACAACAGTAAACCACAATCTCTTACTCACAGGAATTTTACCTGGTAAGTGTGAAGAATTTCTAAAAATGATCTGTAGATTTCTGGGTGGTCAAGAAAACGGGTTTTGATCTTATTCACATAGCTTATCGCATTGTTGAACTCCACAGAATCAGATTCCAAAGGGATCTGAGATTTATCTTCTTTGTACGGCAGTTGTTGCCTGTACTCCTCGGAACAGTCGCTGTGGTTGTGAGAATTCTCCTGAGAGTAATGCAGCAATAGTCCACTGCCAGGGAGAGCACTTGGAACAGGCTCCGAGGACACCTAGCGGCAGAAGTAATGCAAGCTAGTGAATCACGAACAGAAACAAAGCTACAAATTCAATAAAAATATTTTGCCTATATTTAGTCAGAGAAAAGTTACTGCATAGAAAAAGATTTAACCGCCCTGAGTTTCCTTACCTGTGTTACTAAGACCATCAATTAAAAAAAAAAAAAAAAAATAGGTGCACAGTTGAATTATAATTTTTCTTTCCATTTAAACTCAGGGTTACTTATATAACAACCAATCCGCATCTTTCGTATGTTAGAATAGAGCTTTAGACAAACGTTTACAATGCTTGAAAGTCTTCAACGTTAAAACCTCCTGAATAAGTTGCATGCGAAGGATGGTAATGTGTAAACACACTGACCGAGCTTCACCTTTGAGGTTTCCTCTCTGCCTGTTTGTATTCCGATTTGTATTATTACAAAACTTGCTCAACACAAATTTACAATCCCCAAGTATTACCTTTTGGATGTTTGAATAAAGGCTATAACTTAACCTGCTAAACTTTAAGGCTTTTCTCAAACATTTATATTTCCAGGGAAAAGAGGTTTGATTTTAATCGTACTGAGGGAGTTCCTAGACTTCATCAGAACCACTGGCAAATACCCAACATTTACATCCTCCAAAATTCTTGAAGGTAAACGCGCCCTGCCCAGAACACAGATATTGTACAGTGAAAAGGAAATTGTTATCATTTTCTTACTGTGTTTGCAAAAACTCAAGCAATGATACCAGACCACACCAGTGTTTGGCTAAAGACCATCCTGGCATGTGAACTTTACTAAACATACAATTTTACGAAGCAATGAAAAGAAAATGTTGAAGTTTGTGATGTAGTGAGGTACGTAACTATGTCTCCTTATTGTAACTGCCCCTATAAAATAAAAGTCAAGCAGTCTCAGCGCTGAGAACATCTCTGCAACCTTTCACTAACGAACTCTAGAGAAGTAGCGTCAAAGGGTTTGTAGACGTGCAGCTG
The DNA here is from genome assembly GCF_000455745.1 of Alligator sinensis. Taxonomy (NCBI): domain Eukaryota; kingdom Metazoa; phylum Chordata; order Crocodylia; family Alligatoridae; genus Alligator; species Alligator sinensis. Next base: position 1,221,368 of record NW_005842344.1, read on the forward strand.
CACCATGGGGCCAGCAGGGAGGAAATCCTACGTGCAGTTGTTCAGATTCCTTAGGAAAACAGCCTTTTTGAATTATGCCAGTGACAGCTGAACTTTATGCTTGTAGCTTACAGATGAGATTCAGAGGACAAAGTTATAGCTCACAGCCTTCAAGCTTAGTGGAATCCAAATGCATTGAATCTGACCATGCTCTCTGCCCTACATCTCTTGCCTATGGCAATGCTTGAAAACGGCTTATGCAATTATTAACTGAGTGTGAAAAGCAACTCCTCTCAAGCCAGTGCTGCCACGGCCTTTCTTAAGTGCCTCCAGGTACACGAGCAACACAGTTCCTTTGTCCCAGGCCAACCACGACTGTATGAACTGGTTCTGGAGCCAGTGTCCATCAGTAGCTAATGCAAGGAGGAAGGTTGAAGGATTCTAGCAGAAGAGTCTTTGTGATACTGGACCTTTTGAGAAGTGGGGGAATGAAAGAGAGGAATCTGACTAACTCCCAGGGAAGAATACACTAAATATGAGAGCTCTCTCTGAATAAGGGGTTCACAGCAGGGGGCCTGTAGGCCTTGTAGATAATCTCTGAAAGTATTTTACCCAGCAGCGAGTTTCAAGTGTCAACAAGACCTTGTATTACCACAACACATGGTGACTTCTCAGGTCCAGTTTTCATCAACAATTCTTCCACCAGAGCAGGCCTCATTTTCAAGGGATTTTCAAATGCTGTACCTGGACCCACTGGCCATGATCTTGACAAAGGAATACAGAGTAATCAAAATCCAATGACCAAAGGTCCGTGAGAAACCTGACAAGCCACCACTATTTCTGGTCGTCTGATTCACTAATGCTTGTGATTGGCACTACATTACCCTATCCTCTTCACTTTAGAGATTGTTTGAATTCACCCTGCAGTATAGTTAGAGTAAAACTACTTTGTTCCAGAAGAATGACAGATTATCAAGATGCATGCTCAATAGTCAAAATGCTAAATTTCTAAGTAATACAAAACAATCAATGCACGTAAGAGATCTGAAAGAGTAGTAGATGGTGGAAATTAAGGTTTGTACAAGAAGCTTCCAAACAGAATTTTAGCTGAGACTTTTCAGTTACAAACTCAACAACCGCACAGTGATGAAGGAAGCAGAGAATGGCATGCATCTATTTGTGTTTTAATACCACATCCTTCAGTGCAGTATGTGAGCATCTGAATAAAACGCAGCTATTTGTATCATGCCAGTAAATGTCTTGTGCCATAATGGGAAGGAGGAAATGAGATCTTTTGAAATATTCCTTTAAAATGTAAAGTGTGATTACAAAGACTGAATGGAGCATGTATACATGTGCACCCAGCCACCATCTCAAATCTGACTCAAACGTCTGGGCTGCAGCATGTGTGGGAGCTTTATTCCAATCAAACTAAGAAGCATTTCTGGAAAAGAAAAACTTTTTTATAACCCCATACCCTCGACATTTGAAAACCTTTAACTAACTGCAATAACGGCAAACCAACTCATTTACTGTGCAGACCCCGCATGCTACTTTATCTATATGCGCACATACATTTGTGTTCACGTAAAGTAATCCAAGCATGTTAACATACCTGACTAGCCAGTGGCGACTGTATACTCAACTTCCCGTTCTTTGGAATCTCTATTCTGTAGCCCAAAGGGAGGAAAGCGTTGAATCCTACAATGAGGTCGGGATGTTCGTGAAACAGCTGGGAAACGCGCCTGATTACGCCAGGGGTGTCAATGCTAGAACCAAGACGAAACCGTTAACTGCATGCAGGGTCTCCGTCACAAAATGCAGCCACAAAGGAATTCATACGCAGGTACAGATGCATCAGATTGCAAAAATAACTTTGTTTAACAGCACAGGGATTTGAAAGACTTAAGCACTGAGACAATGCTCACTCTCTGCCAGGTATCTGTGAAGTGCCTAGATTTCTCATGGCTCCCTCTACAAGATTTCAAACGCAGCAGGGGGAAGTACTGCTAGCGGAGCTCCGGGTACTTAGCGGAGATACCTCCTCCCCGCAGACCTACACAGCGACCACGCAACGTCAGCATTTCGGTACGTTAGAGCCAGGTGTGCGGGTGTCAGAAAGAACCGTTCCTTTCCCCAGAAACAGGTATCTGTGCAGGTCTGCGGGTCCCAGGCCGTGGCCGCACACCCGGCTGGAAGGTCCGTCCCCTCGACCTGCTCCTCACACGGCCCCTTCCAGAGCGCAGCAGAGGCGGGGACGGACGAGGCCAGGTGTGAATCAAGCACGCGCCTCCTGGTCACAGTCAGCGCCCGCTGTCGGGCAGCCGCGGGGCAGAGGGAGCCGCAGCCGACACAGACGGACGGCAGCAGACCAGAGCCAGCAGCGAAGCCTGCCCGACCCCGCTGCGGGGAGGACCAGGGGAGACGGCCTGCCAGCTCCGGAGCAGGAGAACCTCCCGGGAGCGGGTCGGGCCCCCGGACGCCAGCGCCCAGCCCAGCCCAGCCCGTGCAGCACGGCGCCGCGCGGCCGGAGGAGCCCTCGGGGAGCGGCGTTGGTGCAGGGAAAGGGGCTGCCCTCAGACCAGACAACGCGCCCGCCTCGGAGCCAGCCCTGCCTGGAGCTGCCC
>NW_005842344.1:1224847-1225396 GCF_000455745.1 Alligator sinensis
GTGGGCGGCCGCGGTGCCGAGGTCCCGCACGCGCCTGTCGTTAGCGCGCAGCAGCGGTGGGTCGGTCGGTCGTAGCCGCGCGGCAGATGCCGCCGCCGCCGCCGCCACGGCACAGCGCAAGCAGCCGCTGGGAGTCGAGACCCTCCTATAAAGTTTATTAGTAAAGCTATCCTGAAAGTTGTGTGGGGGAGGAGGGCACCGCCTCCAAACTACATCGCCATAAAACTTGTTCCTTTACTTTTAGAAGGAACTAATAATATCCCAACAAACAACCGATTAGCGCAAAGACCTTCTCTGCGGCAGCCTGCCAGACACACTACCCTTGTAATCGCAACCTTAGAAATCTGCGGCTGCTCTCTGTGCGCAGTCAGCGAGGGCTCGTGGGGCGGTAGCTAGCTCCTGCCGCGATGGGCGTGCGAACTGCGGGCTCTGCGGCGCTTGTACACACAGAACAGGTGTGCGCAGCTCCTAGCGCAGGCCGGGCGGGGGGTGGTGGCAGCTCGCAACAGCAGGGGCTCGTATGTACTCGTAGCGCGTGTTAAGGGTTCA
>NW_005842344.1:1225427-1238962 GCF_000455745.1 Alligator sinensis
TCGGACGGGTGGACTCTGCTTCTGGTAAATGAGGCACTCACAATAGCAGCACGTTGACCCGTTAAAATCTAACACAGCGCAGGCAGCGTCACGAGCGCAGCACCCACGTTCCCTGTGCGTTACTTGACTGTTGCAGTGCAGCGGCACTAAGAAATCCTGAATGCTAACTGATCAAATACACTGGGAAATACTATAGTTAACTAGGTTTTCTTTGTTGTGTAGTGTAGATTTGAACAGAGAAGAGATGTAGTAACTCCCGAATTTGACCCCAGCTCTCAGCTTCTGACTTAAGAGGCTCGGCCTGAACACTTGATCTTGGGTCCCGAGGCTGCGTGGTCCTGATCTGCTGCTTCGCTCCTCTTACACAATTGCACAGATCCATGAAGGCTTGCGGTTTTGAATCTGGTGTCTGGAGGCATTTCCTTGATTGCGATGCTGCACTCCTGAATTTGCCTCTTCTCCCTTCCTGGATTTGACTATGCATGTTGCCTCCACGTGCTGGAGCGGGTCGTGCTGGTGGCTGCTGGACTGTGGGCAGTGGAACTTCTCACGAATTATATAGCCAAGATTTGTTGTTGCAACAAACCCATCAGCAGTTGGCACGATTCTTCTTGCAGTTGCATGCACACACTGCACAGCCAGCAGAGCACCTGCAGGAGATGAAAAGGAAATGATTTGCAGCATAAGACGTTACACTTGAAGGACAGGAGGCCCTGTAATTACTGGTGTTAATGTGAAGGAAGGGTGGGAAGTTTGTCATCAGCTCCTTTAGACTGTAACAAGGATCGGGGTGGATAATAGAAGCCTATAAAGGATTTTGCCATAAAACTTGCAGAGATTAACTTGTCTTAGAGGGTCATGGGCACGCTGCCCTGAAAGCACTTGCTACTGCACGGTAACCTGCAGTGAAGAAAGTGCATTACTTACGGTTCCAGTAGTGTTCTGGATCCCTGTTTGACAGATAAGAAGGCAAGCCCCCTGTCACGTCAGCTTAACAAAAGGAAGTCTACTAATCCAAACTGCAGAATACACAGCTGGAGTTAAACATCTTTGTTTAAACTAGCTGCCCATCCTTTGTGAGAGGATGACAAGTCACAAGCCTTATAACAAGCTAAAGCATAAAGTTCACAATTGTTATGTAACCCTGAAATAAGAGTGAGCACACAACAGCATCTAACAGAGGAAAGGCAAGGAAAATGGAAGCGTACATTTTTTCCCCTTATGCCACATATGATGTTCTTGCTCTTATGTGGGCCTAAGCTTTTAGGATGAGTCTAAATACAGATTTTGAAGGTACCTTACACACAGACCCTGACAAGCCCTCAAGCAGCTTCCCTGCTGTAGAAAGTACTACATCTATGGCAAAAACTAGACACTGATGTCACTGGCTAGTTCAGGGGTGGGCAAAATGTGGCCTGCCAGGCCATTCTATCCCACCTGTGGGGCCCCTAAAAATTTAGAAAATGAATATTTATCTGCCCCAGACTGCCTGACATGTGGCCCTTGATGGCTTGCCAAAACTCAGTAAGTGTCCCCCTGACAGAAATAACTGCCTGCCCCTGGGCTAGTCAGTGTAATGAGGCTGCTCCCTAGAGTCCCTTTTTGACACTGGGGATGGTACTTCTCTTTGCAGTGTCACAGAAGGTCAGGGTGTACTGGTAGGCACTTGTGGGATGTTCTCATGGATTCAAGGGAGGCAGAGGTAGGGGTCAGTGCCCATCTATATGTAGCTGCAACTTACAGAGACTTTACCTCTCCGTCAAAAATCTATTTTTTGGCCAGGAGAGAGATCCCAAATTCCTTGTGCTAACATGTAACCAAGTTAGTTTCTCATTTAAACTGAGTGTAAATTTTGTTTTCCTTTGTACCGCATAAAGGAGCTTACATACCTGTTTAATATATACAATAAAGCAGAAGTTGTCAAATTGTGAGGCGCACCCCCCTGGGGGGCATGGAGGTGGGGGTGCAGCACAGTGGGGCATGGGAAAGAAGTTTGCAAGGAGCCACTGCAGCTGCATGGGGGGTGTGGGGGTGGGCAGGCTCTGCCAGGGGGTTGCTGCACCTCTGGGAGCCCAGTGCAGTGGGCGTGCAGCCTAGAGCCACAGCAGGGCCAAAGCAGGAGGTGCTGGAGCTGAGCCGAGCAGAGCCACAGCAGCTGCTAGGATGAGGGATGCCTTGTGCCTGGCTGCGCTGCTCCTCTGGGGCGAGGGGGCCGGTCGGTACAAACAAAGTTGGGGGCTAGGCTCAAAAGGTTGGAAAATGGTGCAGTAAGGTGTACCCTCTTGTCTTAGCTGGCGATACAGATTTACTTACCATTTGAAACATCCCAAACTGCAATGGATTGATCCAGTAATCCAGTATACAGGTATTTATCATCTTTTGAGAAGCAAGCACATTCAATACCTTTCAAGAAGGATGAATGCTAAAAATGGATAATGGGTTTGAATTAGACCCTAATGTACTAGTAAATGCACATGAAGATTAAGAAGACCTAGATGGTTTGACTGTTAGGTAGGTGAGAACGGGCATACATTTTAACTTAACCAATGTTTCCAGAGTGGTTCTAAGCGAGACTGAAAATGCAACAAGCTTGGCATTTTGCTTTTAAGCTTCTAAAGCGCTTCAAAAAAGTGTCCTGTAAAAGCTCAGAAGGCTACCAAAAGGAGTGAGTGCAAACTGTGCAGCCTATCATTGGGTAAAGGCTGAGGCCTGTCAGGCACAGGTGAAAAGCTGAAAAATAGCTCAAGCTCTTCCATCACTTCCCCTTTTATGGGACTCCACAGGGCTGAGCCTGTTAGTCCTTTATGCTGCTTTTACTTGACCTCAGCTAAACAATGTGCATAACCAAGAACAGGATGCAAGCAAGCAAGCAATTAAGTGAATGTGGTGGATAAGTTCTGACCAAGCATCTCTGAAGATGTGAGTTTTGGGGCTAGAAAAAATTTAACAGCACTAGTTCATTGGTGGGCTCTCTAGAAAGCATACTCTTTAACGAGGTAGCTAAACCTGGATACAAGTGTGCAGTTCAGGCCTAAGATGCCAAAAGGAGGCACCTAGCTGCTAGTGTTTGGAAAGCCTGCTATTTGAAAATTGGACTAGTTGTGTCTGTACTGGCTCATTGGAATAAATGACTAATAATGTTGTGTTCCCAAGCTCTGCTGGTGCAGTACCTTATAATAGCAGATCTCGTGTTTCCATTGGCAGAGCTCCAAGTCCCATAGACACAGCAGAGAAACCTCAGAGCCACTCAGTGCCCACTGTTCTCCGTGACTATTTTCTAAACAAGTGATTTTGCTTCGGTGGGCTTCCAAAGGAAATACTTGGGAACATGGACAGTCATAAAGGAATAAGTCCCCACTGGACATGCCATAGAGGACCCGACAGCCTGTAAGGACAGCCACACTGGAAATAACAGCAGGGAGCTGGGTATAAAAGGTATAAGTGGGCTTGTCAATCACTGGGCATGGCTCTCCAGGGTTGACATCCAGCACAAGGACTAAGTTATCATATGCTACGACCAGTTGTGTTTCCTGCCTGTTAAGTGCTATGTGGTTGACTGGTTTTTGTGACTCCGGGGGTGGGATGCACACCACATCTTTCCTGGAATTCAGTGGAAAAACCAGAACTGTTCCAGATACCAGTCCAGTGAAAAGGAGTTTTTTCTGCTCAGCCACCTCCAGACTTCTCACTTGAGCAGAGGTGTCCAGTGTGTCACACTCTGCACCTACAAGAGAAAAGATGATTGGTGAGGCCTTTCCTTTGCTAGTTCTGCATGGATAACTTCTCTTCTACAGAGCTGAGTGTGGATTTTTCCTATAACTTCACAGTAAGGGCAGCTGAGAGAGACAAAATAAGAGCTGAATATGTTGTCATAATGATACGGACAAAAATAAAGCCAAATAAGAATGATAAAAGTGGATTTCCAATCTACAGGCCCTTTCAACCTAACCCAGACCTTCAGGGGATTGGCTTTGCATCCCTGTTGGGAGATCAACAACCTTTTCTGGTTATCTTGAATCAGTCATTTGCTTTCCTGCATAATACTGCCTCCCCCTGCCACCATGCCCAGCTCTAATTCTCTATAGATATGCTTTAGATTGCAGTTCACCTTCTATGCTGTTCCAGATGACGACTTTATGGTTCTCTCCAGGCTGAGGGAAGTAAACATAGTTCCCATCTTGAGAGACTGCACTGCAATCTAGGAAAGGTGCTAAAGTGTTGTGCTTATTATCATAAGAGAGGTCCCATGCTCTGACACATGGGGCATTGTGGGAAGCAGATACCAATGTGCAACCATGCAGGGCTAAGAACATTGCTGGTGTTCCCAGGTTACCCAAGGTATTCTTCAGCAAACCCTGTTCTGATAAACTCCACACCTAGGAAGAATTAGGAAAAAGAGGTATGCAGTCAAAATGATTAGAAGACACAATCAAAAAGCAATGACCTTTCCTCTCACTGTCCCTACTCAGGAGATTGGTTGATTTGTGATCTTTATAGACTAGACCTCTGAGAAATAAAGCCCATGTTGCAGTACATAAGACCTGTCCTCATAAAACTGAAAACAAAAGAAGAAAAACTGAGTTTGCAAAACACAGGATGAAGAGAGATGGGACAGCTTCCAAAAGCAACACTGCATTAGCAGCATTCACCTGGGCCAGCACAGTTTGATCCGTGTTCCGAATGATCCTGCAGACATTTCTGGGTATTGGCCCCTTTGGCAAGACATGGCACCACAGGTAGGGAATGTTCCATCAGGACTGCTTTAACTTTCTTGGTTAGTGCATAGTACAGCTTAAATGTTTAAAGAAAAAATGTGTTATACTAGCTAGCAGCTCACCTCAGCCTGGCATTCAATATATTTACAAACTACTACTGTTTTTGGTTCAGTGCCAGAAATGGAGATAACAAGAGAACAGAGAAAAGACTAAAACCAGGAAAGAAGGGGGAAGAGATCTTCAAATAAGGCAATGACGAAAGTACTTTAACAACCTGATTTGGGGATGATTTTGTGGCTGTGCAGAACGTGATCAGCACCTTACACATTTTGTGAGTTGTCTGGAAAAGGCAGTTCAGGAAAGTTGCCCTGGTTCCCTCACCTGGATATATGCAGCTTGAGAGCCAGTAACAATGATGTTATTGTCAGAAGAGATAACAGCTGTATGCACCACACCTTCATGCTCCAAGTCTGTTGCTAGAAACCTGCAGAATCCATTTGAATCAGCCAGGAACAATCTCACGTATTCCCCAAAGCCTAAAAGAATGGACTGTAGTTACTGAATGTATTGGTTTGGGGTACAAAGACTTGGACTACAAGACTTTTAAATACAAGTTCTCAGGGTATAGATCAAGCCAGATCCACTGAGCTGAGTGTTTGGCATCCCTAACATACTGTGTTAGTCAGTCAGTGTGTGTTACTGAAGTTGTTTTAATGAAAACAGTTCAGAAATCTAGGAGTTAAATTTACCCCGTCATAAATCCTACAGTGTGCATGACCGAGGGTGTAGGTACATTGGCCATGTGTGAGTTCTTTGCAAAAGGTACGTGTCACCCATTCCTTTCCACTCTTTGAGCCTCTTAATTAGACTGTAATAATAAAGTAGGAAGACCTCCCCCATTTTGGCCCCTGTTTGAGCAGCATCTGGTATGCAATATGTGGAATAACTTGTGCTGTCATCTTTTAGAAACTGGGTGATATTTTTCCTAAGTATCGGGGCTGGAGCTAAACCTGCAGCAAGGAAGGACTCATCTTCTGATGTCACCACAAAGCGAACACCTTGAGGAAGCTTCTCCAGCAGGCTGGTTCCATCAGAAGAAATCTGTGCAAAAAGAAGCTGTGATCAGAAAATTCAATTAGGTTTGTTAAGCTGCCTCTCTTTAGGTGGAAGATAAGTGTTGCTTGACTGTAACTGAAAGGAGTGGAGTTTGGTTTGCCTGTTGATTCTGTATGCTTCCTAGATGTACACTAGCATAGACTAGTAAAACTGTTCTAGTTTTAGAAAATAAGGTCTAGGGAGCCTGCTCTGCTCATCCTGAGGAGATGAAGAGCTCTGGAGGCCTAGCCTGTGTCCAGTTTAGCACAACTGGAAATGGTGCCTGGAACTGTGACTTGATCCATTTCACTTGCTCTCTGTGGACAATTACAAGGAAGGGCTCACTGCAAGTTTTCTTCTCCTCTGCATGCCTTTCTCCTTTCCTAACAATATTCTTCTGTGTGGCAACTTCCATCCCCAGAGCAGCTGAACGTGCTTGGTGAACAGATAACATTCCAGTGATACATACTTTTTTCCTATTACACGTGGAGGAACTGAGGCACCAAGAGAGAAAATGATGTGCTTAGTCTCACAGTGAGTTTCTGGCAGTGTCAGACACAGCACCCTAGTTCATTGACACCTCACAATTGTGTTGCTGCTGACAGACAATAAGGAAAAGGCAGAAGAACAGACAGAGGACCTTGTGACAGGTCATGTTATATTGGCTGCCTTGGAAATTCTTGGAAGTCACAGAACTGTGAAAATATATCAAATAATTTATGCAATGATAAAAGACCAAAGATATGGACAGCAGCACAGAGCAAAATGACACTGAGAAGAGATAATCTAGGATCCACCTGCAGATTTAAATCCTAAAACATTATAGCACAGCTAAGCAGATAGCCACATACCACGGACAGGGACCCTTTGCTAAATCCTGCCACCATCTTTTCTTGCTTCTGGATCAAAGCACTGCAAGTTGGTGCTTCTTTCTGTAGCCATGATAGCTGGTGTTTAGACTGCATTGCTCCAGTGCTTCTGTCCCACAGGCACACTATTCCTCCTTCAGACACTGTCAGAATTACCAGCCTTGGGACAAACACAGCAGTACACAGCCACACATCTTGGACATCACCAGAAATCTGGAAAACAAGTTCTGCTGTTTCCAGATGCCAGCCACTAACCTAGTAAAAAAGGAGAAGGATTGACATATGGCCTAGTCCCACTATGTCCCTTTCAACATTTAACTGCATATTCACTCTAGAAGTTAGATACTGGCTTTGCTTCTGCCTTTCACACTAAATATCTTGGAGCATCATACAAAAGATTTCTTGGAAGCACTTATACTTGGCTCTTGCATCTATTAAGGCTCCAAGCAATCAATATTCTTTTCTAGTTCCTTGGTAAGTTGATTGCTGAAAATAAGATTTGCTGCACTAGTCAATGGAAGGGAAGGGAAGCAAGTCCCATCATTTAAAAATGTTATTACCTATATGAGGTAGAGTACTAAGAAATATCCTACAGAGTGAGGACTGGAAGACCAGCTTGTCACTTTACTCCTTAACCTTCCTGATGTTATAACAACTTCTTCAGTTTTCTACTCAGACCCATAGTAGGCTGTAATCCTCTCTGTGCACTTTACCTTATGGAACAGGTACGAGTTCTGTACCTTTTCACCTGATGCTGAATAAACAACCATGTTCCTTTCATCAACGTGAAGCTGACGCAGATGCGGTGTGCTGAAGTGAGTGTCCTCGATTGAAAACTTTTCTCTGCCAGAAACTAAATTCCAGATGCGTAAAGTGTGATCCATGGCAGCTGAGACAGCAGAAGTCCCTTTTCCAAACACTTTCACACACTTCACCTCGGCTACAACGTAACAGAGAAGAGAGTTAGCAAAAAGGGGGTTGCTGATTTGTCAACAGCAGTTTACCACAGGCCTCTGTTCTGACACCCATCCTCTCCAATTGGTATACACGATATTCCCTATACACAATCAAGAAAACTTATTTACGCTGATGGTAGTGCTATCCTCACACAGGGCTCTGACCCTAGTATTATTGGAACCACTTGGTAATGATTTGGTAAAAAGTTAGACAACTATTTTAATGAATGACATTTGAAGCCCAACCCTGACAAAAGTTTATTCCTTGTTTCACCTCATTGACGCACAGGTGAACGCCTATCTAAGAATCGGCTTTTGTGGAAAACTGGTCAGCTATGAACCCAACCCCAAATATTTAGGAGTCCACCTTGACTCTCATCTCGCCTCTAGGCATTATCTACAAATAAATAAGAACAAACTTGCCACACGTAATAACATCATCTCAAAACTGGATGGGGAAGCGATGCTGACGTTTTTAGAATGTCGATGCTGGCTCTTGTTTGTTCAGTGGCTGAGTATTGTTCCCCAGTCTGGGGCAGGAGCACCTATGCCAGCCCGATTGACTCTCAACTGAATGAAACAAAGCGACTCACAGCAGGCTTGCAGATACACTCCTGTTCCTTGGCTGTTTGTCCTCTCATGCCCCTCCTCCTGATCTCCAACATAAATAGTCTACAAAGAGCTGCTTACATTCAATTCATTACTAATTTCTCAGGAATTTAATGACCCCCCTCTAAGCCAAGGCTTAAGTTGAGAAGGCCATTTTGGCATGTAGGAAGAGAGCTGAATGACAAAAACTTTAACATCAAGGAAAAATGGATCCAGCAATGGAGTGCAATTGACATCACTAATACATGTCTCATCACGGACTCCACATCTAAGCCTCCTGGCTCTGCTTTACCAAGGCAGAGCTGGACAATGCTAAACAGGGTTCATACTGAACAAGTTAGATGCAACTGCTTACTACATAAATGGATTTTTTTTAAAGACCCCAAGAGAGAGAGAGAGAGAGAGAGAGTGTGTGTGTGTGTGTGTGTGTGTGTGTGTGTGTGAGAGAGAGAGAGCGAGAGAGAGACAAAATCCAAACTATAGCACGCATCACAGAGGAATGTCCTATTGATCATTTAATGGTTGCACTTACGGCCTTGCAGTGGATATCAAATCTAAAACAACAGGTTGTTTCTAGCTTGTTCTGTCATGTGTTTGCTGTATTCTATTTCATACAAATAAACACTTCCCACAATTGGATAAAATGCCTGGATTTACCATTAGCTGTGGCGTACTTGCTGATCTTATAGCATAGGAGTGATCCAATGCAGTTGGGACCCTGGTAAGGCCATGAGAAAAATGTTCTAAGGAGAGTGAATTGCATGACAACATTAGAGAGGGTCAGTTTTAAGGCATTTAGAGGTTTTCAGTTGCTGCATCCTAGGATGATTTTTCATTTGGGGCAAGTTCCTTGATCACTATTAGGGGAATCTGTTTTGTGGAGGAGAACTTGGCCCTCGAATGCAACTGACAGCACCTTAATCTTAGGAAAAAATGCTAATACAGAGGTCTGGGTATTGCTGTTGCACAGCTCTGCCTGAAGTGTAATGAAGCAGAAGTCCAGGAACAATTCCTATCTCTTGAAAGGCTCACCAGTGTGACCAGTCAGGGCTTGCATCACCTCAATATTCTCCATGTTCCACACAAGCATTGAACCGTCTTGGGACCCTGCTACCATCAGCTTGTGCTCAGAACTGAGCTCCAGTACTGTGACACCTGCAGTGAAACACAGATGAAAGAAGTGGCTGTAGGCTACAAGGAGACCCCTAGAAAACTGATGCGGTGGAATTCTTCCCATCTGTGACAGCAGCAGGTCCCTTGCCAAGGTCACCTGGGTAACGATACGGTGAAGCCAACCAGGCTAAATTAGATTCCTTCAGATGTATCTACACCAGTGTTCCCCCTTTTATTGCATGGGAGAGAGACTTGGCCTTTCAGCAATTCCACATGAATCTGGTGCAAAGCTCATTATAAATTATATAATCAGCAAATAGATCTGGATCCTTTTTCTTTGTGAAGCCAGGAGTTTAGGAGCTATCTTGTTTCATTCTGTATATGTTGGGACAGCCTGGCAAACTTTATTTCTAATCTACTGAAGCATTGCTACAGGTGGCTAATGCCAGGAAATAAGGGAACCAAATATTAATAAGTCTTGATATTCGGCAAACTGGACGCTACTGCTGCACCTACTTCTGCCTATCAAACAGAGCACAATATCCACTGTTTACAACACTTATGCCACCACTTCACACTGAGAAATAAATAAAAAACAGAAAACGAAATCTAGGTTTTCATTTCTTGGGCTAGTGTGAGCATTAGCAGTCATTTTCTTGTAGTCCTCTTCAGGCTTCCCTTCTGTTTGCTGACATTTGTGATTATATGTGCTGTGCTGATGGCTCAGTGTCAGTGATGGATACAGTTACTTAAGTGTCTGAAACCGACCAGGAGACACCAAGAAATGGCACATCATCTCCCAGGCAGCAAATAACAAGTGGCACAGCTGCTAGGGGACAAGAGATGCACAGACCAAAAAGTGCTGACACCAGTGCTAACTAGTTTTTAGCGCCTGTATTTTTAGACTCATTAAGATGGTTTGTGCCTGTCAATTTCTGTGGAGATCTCAATTCTCTGAGTGAAGGTCCTTACTATGCCCCTACCTCTAACCCTTACCTTTGAGAAACCCAGTGAGAGTCTTCTGCAGAGGCCCACCAGGAGGCTGAAGGAATCCACACAGTGGGATGAGAACAGGATACGGACAGACTTCAAACCAGTGTAGACACTGCTGGCACAACCTCCCAATGAGGTCCGGATAAGATGACATGAAAAAATGAAGCCTGGCCAGCACTTCTGTATATATAATACTCACTCCTGCAAGGTGGAAAAACAAAAGGAGATTTCAAAGGCTCCCAGTTCGTGGCCACGGTACACCTGGGAGAGGCCACTAGCAACATCCTGTATGCACTGCAGTTCATACACTAAGAACATGCAACAAACTGAAGTGAATGTCTCAAAATTGTGTTTCCACCACAAGACACTCGGATACAGCAGTAAATCACATGGCATAAAAGTGCAGGTAGAGTTAACTGGCTGTTGGAGCATTTCCATTTTGGAAGGAAATTGTGAATCCTTCTCTTTAATTAGTGTTACTACTGCACAGAGCTGGAAAACCACTGGGAAGATTCCCTTGGACTTGTTGGTGAAAGCTGATGACTTTTCATGTCCCATGCAGTAGCTCTGCCAGACCTAAGCACTGTATGAGTCTTGTGCCAGCTCTCCACATGGGGGAGGCCATTAACTGAAATGACCCAGAAAGAAGTTTCTTCTAGGGAGACAGAGGGGCAACCCTTTTCCTGGAAAAGATCTGCCCACTTGCAAGTGTGACAAAGTCAAGCTCTTACCTACAACGCCATCCATATCATCAATGGTTGGTTTCAGGAGGAGGAGTGCATCTCGCACAAGACTTAATTCTGGGCAGTTAGTATGAGTAATGCACATGTCTAAGTCATCCACAACACTCTCTATTCCAGCAGCAGTGATTTTACAGATGATCCAGTTCATATTCCCTGCAGGAAGGAGTGCTGACTATTAGAGAAGAGATCAGGCAAAAGGGGGAGCAAAGCTACTTGAGGGCTTGGGGAGTTGACAACCGTAGGAGGTGGGTGGGCAGTGGAAAAATCAAGGCCTGCTCCAGGGAAGCTGAGGACTGTCACTCTCATGGTTCCTTTTTGGGCCTCTCTCAGAGTGTGGTTTTTTTTTTCCTCTGCTACTTTTAAAAATTTGCTTCTAAGCCTTAGGAGGAGTTGGAAACAGGTTTGATTCTTTCAGTAACAGAGGAAAGGATAATGGGGGACTGGGAGAATTAACTGTCTCTCTTTCACAGATATCCTTCCTAGTTTGCCTGTTGACGCTATTGGCAGCTTCCAGTGCTTTCCATGCAGAACTGCTGCGATTCTGTGCTTCCCTTGTGTGCAAGTGCAGGCGTGAAAATGTTCCCCGTTGAGCATTGCACCCCCTAGCCCTTACCCAGTACATCCTGCTTTAGCTCCTCAATTCGCCCAGCACGGAGTAAGTGAAAAGGGAATTCACGCAGTTTCCTCTGATTTGCAACAGTATCAGAGAACCAGAGCGGCTGAGGTGCTACCTGGGAAAGAAAGGAGGAGATTACTGAGGAGAACACAGGGGAGACGGAGTCTGTAGATTAATTTTTCTAATAACACTAGTATTGCAGTATCTGGGTGCTGTCTCATGATGCAATGGCCAGCCCTTTAGGCGACATCCTGTGGGAGATGGTAGCTATAGGAATATTGCAGAGGTGAGCGGAGCAAGAGGTGACCTGAAACAAGATGGTTGCTAGAGGTAGGACTATCAGCGATGGAGCTCCGGGTTACAGAGAAGGCTTGCTGACACGCCTCACCTTCCTGTCAGCATTGAGGGTTGTGCCACAGAGTGGCAAAAGAAAGGGTTTTTTCATCCCCCAGCTCCAAGTCCCCCTGAAGAAATCTGCCAGGAGCAAATGCCGTTTGGTTTGGTTTTGTGCGGACAGGTAACGATTCTGCACAACCTCAGCAAACTGCCTGGAGAGGGAAAGAAACAGGGAAGGCACTGAAATGAGAAGCCAGGGCACAGCGTTCTTATGAGTTGGTGCCGATGGGGATGAAGAGCAGAGCGGGGACAAAGAGCCTAAGACGGGTTCTCTGCACAGCTCAGACCTGGGACATCCCAGACACAGGAATTCGTGCCTCAGCGTGTCCCCGCGTACCTGTGAGCAAGGCCAAGAAGGGCGAAGCCATCTGCTTGCCTCTCCACTAAGCAGTCTTGAACGTCACGGCGAAGTCGTGCCCACAGCAGAGGGGGAAAACGCAAGATGGTTTTACTTGGAGGAGAGGAATGCTGGTAAATCTCAGACAGAACCTCATCATCAAGGGACAAGATGTCCTTCAGCTCTGCCTCTGCCAGCCCATTCCTGCAGGATGGGTGTAGGAAGAGGGGGAGGTTATTCTCCTCCTCCCTGCTGCACGCAGTGGCACTCTAAGTGGGAGTGAGAGGCTCCCATCTCTCACACACTATGGCTTGTAGTCCAGTGCTGCCCCTGAACAAGCATCTATGGGAACCTCATCTAGCTGCTGGTCACAGGCACGTACAGCCTGACACCCACAACCAGGGCACCCACTGGCTGTGAGACTGACAAGGACTGGATGAGCATGGGAGATTAAGTATTGGACGCACAGCCCCTGGGACACTGCCCCCCGGCCAGGACTGACACAGGCTGGGGGGCAAGAGAAGAGTTTGTATTAAAGATCCCTGCAGGCTGGAAAAAGGGCAGAGCTGCTGCATTATCTGCCGATGCATTTAAGCAGATTTCCCCCAATAGAAGGAGTAGTCAGGAGACTGCAAGACGCTTCCGGAGGGGCGGCACTGGTACTCACCGCGAGGAGGCAATATAGCCAAGAGCCCGTGACACCAGGACTGAGCCATGGAGCTTTTCCAGCGTGTCACACAGCTGGTGCAGGGCGTCCTGCACCGTGCGACTTATCACCAGTGCTGAGGGTGGGGTGTAGGAGGCCCAGCTCCGGACCTGCTGGAAAGCCAGCTGAAACAGCAAGGGGTCCCCGCCGGCTGGGAGGCTGTGCTGGAGAACAGCCTGCTGCGCTGGGCTCAGCTTCCGTCCGGCTGACGCCAGCAGCCCCTCCAGCATCTCCCTGCCTTCCTCGCTGGACAGCGGCCCCATCTCGAAGTACGCCTCGGCCTCGGGCACGGCCTCGCGCAGCGTCTGCAGGAGGCCGTGCTCCGCTGCAGAGAGGGAGACCAGGACGTGCACGCCTGGGGGGCAGGCCTTGGGCAGCCAGTGGAGG
>NW_005842344.1:1240053-1260278 GCF_000455745.1 Alligator sinensis
CGCGGGGCGCCCCGCCAGCTGCCGGCCCGTCTGCCCCGTGCCGCCTCCCCGGCACTGGGGCTCCCATGCGGCCTTGTACTCACGATGAAGCTGGTTCCCACGGACAGTTTCTGGCAGGATTCAATCTCCTCCAGGCACAGTTCTGTGTCGGCGTGATCCGGGCCAGCCAGGTCACAAACACCCCACCTGAAGTCAATCATCTGCAGAACAGTTCAAAGCAGACACAACAACCCTGGCAGGAGAATAATCCCTGTCATGTAGCAAGGCTGCCCCATCGCCTGTGCTTACGAAAGCCAAACTGAAAGCAGCCGGTCCCATGTCCGTCTCTTTTACCCGAGCAGCTAGAAATGGGACAGAGACACAGAGGCACTTAAAGCCTCTCCCCAGGAATATCTGTCAGGACCGGTGGTGGGGAGTTTGAACCATGGGCGCCTGGTAGGTGGCTCTGTTTGTTCAAGTCAGGAAAGCTTGATAATCTGGGAAGTCTTTGTTACAATATTTGGATCCTGCGGTTACAGGAAAAATAAGACCGAGCCCTGGCATTGCAGCAGCCTCTTCCCTGCCAAAAGTTTTGCACAGTGGGTATGGAAAAGCTCCTGCAATAATATCTGCCCCTGGGTGGAAGAACAAAGCAGCCCTTTGTTAGAGAGAGTGAAGAATATTTTACCAGCCAGGATCTGGGAGTGAGAGGATGAACTCGGTAGCAAGTAAACCCAAATCCTTAAAGATATTGAGCTGTCTGACTCCTCGTTGACATCCACAGGAGTTAGGTGCCTAATGCCTTCTTAGGCAGACAAGGTTCCTTGGGTGAATTTGATATCTTTTATTAGACCAACCCAAATAGTTGGAGAATGCCTTCTTAAGCATACGGCCTAGATAGCCAGTACAGCTCTATCCTCCCGCTTCTTTGGGAAGGCGAGAAATTCAGGGAGCATTTTTGGAGCGAAGGTCACTTTTCTTGTCTCGTGTACTTGTATGATCTCTGGACAAGGCTGAAAAGGCTGTGAGATAATAAGCAGAGGCAACAGCAATGCTTTGTACTAAACAGAACGGGCAATTTACCTCAAACATTAGGCCGTGCTTCTGACAGAAGGCCTGCAGCTCGGGATATGCCGCCTCCAGCAGCGCCTCGCTCTCTCTGCTCGTATCTGCACGGAAGGACGTGTGCAACACGGCACCATGAAGAACCTTTGGTGTAGTTGTTAACCAAGAAAGTCTTGCAGTTGGAAGCTTGTCTAACCATGAACTACAGGGCTGGGCTGGTAAAAGACACCATCCTAAGAAATCCTTGCCTCTCATATGTTGCTAATCAACTCGCTTGCCACCTTCACATGTCAAAAGAAATGGTTGTTGAGGCGAATGGTTAGTCTTTCATGCAGCCCTCATTGCAGAATTGTAGGCTTATTACTTCATCAGTTACAGGCAATCATAGTTGCAAGGTTCACTTCAAAATCATAAAGGCTAGCAGCATCACCTTGGGCAGGTTTCATGTTTTACGTGTGTAAGCTTTTGAAGGAGATCACTGAGCCCCCGAAATGTGTCTCTACCACCAGTACACTTCACAATACTCAAATTCCTGTCCTGCCCGGGACTCATGAACTCTCTTGTCTATCTTGGTGGAAAAGCCCATGAGGACTCCCCTGTAGATGTAGTGGCATTTGGGAAGCTTCCCTGGCCACTGCTCTTGCTGTATTTGGGATAAAGAGGGCGGAGTTCTCCAGCAGCACCTTTTTAACAGTGCCCTGTTCACTGAATTAATCCAAACCAGGAAAGTAAAAATAAACAATACAAAAAACCTAAATAGAGCAAGCAGGGAAATGATTAGCACATGCAAATATCCCCCATTTCCATAAACACAGAAAGGCAAGCTCACACTGAGAAAGAAACACGCACGCTGGGCTGCTTGTTCCCTCATGTGTAAGTGCACACCCCCATGCTTGTACGCCTGTCATGCTCACATTTTTTGAAAAAAGGAGAAGGAAAAGAAACCTGTTCCCCCCTGCCTATGCAGTATCTTCTTAGGCTGCAAAGGGAACCTGTTCCCACCTGCCTATGCAGTATCTTCTTAGGCTGCAAACTCTGCAGAGCAAGGATTTTACCTCCCTATGTCTAAATCTTGGTGTCATGCACCTCTGGCATAGCATAAATCAAAGGAGGCATTGCTAGAATTGGGGGGAGTAAGCAGGTCCTTCAGATTTCGTTTTGGACAACTCTGAATAAAGAAGTGATTGCTAATGAACCTATAGCAATGTCAGAAGAGGAAAAGACTCCCTTAGGCTGGGAATTACGGTGCCTGTGCTCGTGTGCAACAGGGAGCAGACTCCCTCATGTATCCCTTGGAATAACTCGTTAGTACTCTGTGTCTCGGGTAGTTACAGGGGAATCCCTTTATTGCTTTTCCTGTGAGGCCCTTTCCACCAGAGGATTTGTGTAACTTGCCTCTGTCCTTTGCGCTAGGTCTCAAGGCACTTGGAACCACGCTCCCTTCTGAAACCCAGTGCGCCACAACTAAGGCACCTGTTGTAAATGCAGCTGTCACCCTAAGCATTAGCGCCTGGAATACACTGGGACAGACCCAGGCGGTTGTCTCTGACTGCCCTGTGTTCCTTCCCAAGAGCACTGCACTGGCAACCTCCTTGCTAACTGTCTACTACTTGCTATTGATCCCACTGGGAAACAGTCTTGCCCTCCAGAGAGGCAGCAGCAGTTAGTTTTGCCATGCTGACCCTTGCTGTCCTATGCCTGTTTAGCAGACATATCGGGCTCTTTTCTTTGGATGCAGGGAAGTAAGACATGCAGAAGTCTCTCTCCTTGTGGAAGTGGGAGGGAGGTCAAAGCCTGCTTTCTCCTGATGACATTTAAGGGGAGGGTGAGTGTTTTCTGGGTGGGGGAAGGTTATGCTACATGCTTCACAATTCCTGAAATCCTGAATTCATCATCTATCAGGTTTTGAGAGCACTTCCTCTGGCAAGGGGATCTTGGCAGGTGGGAGATCTAGGGACAGTGCCGAAGAATGGATCTCTTCCTAAATGCTTTTCTCCACTGCATTAGTTAAGAACCCCATTCAAGGGGTCTGTTGCATCCAGCCTCCCTAAAGGTACAGGGAAAGCTGCAAGTCCTCTTGGCCCCTGCACCAGCCAGCAGCTTTTCCCACTGTCCTTTGATATAGTATAATATGCCGGAGGCTAACCCTGGCTGCACTGGCAATGCCATTAGTCAGCCCTGAATGGGGACAGAGTCCTTTTCTCCCAGACAACACGTTGCTGCCACTGATGGTAGCATCTAACTGCATGGAATGCATCAGCTGCAGCGGCCTTTACCTTTAACACAGACCTGCAGCCCACAGAGAGGATATGGGCTTTTTTCTGAGGAAGGCAGCCAGCCCCCTTCATGTAAGAGCTAAACTCAGTCTCTCGGTAACCCTATAGGATTCAGGATCTCCTTGAGCTTACTTACCTGAGGAATCTGAGCTGATGAAAATTCGGACCAGACTGGAGGGCTGGAAGGGAAGAGGGACTGTCTTGCCTTGGAGAAGGTCCCGGCGTGTGTCTGGGCTGAGGCAGCTGAGGCTCATGGTGGTATCTTCACTCCTTGACTCCTCCTTGTTGGAGTCTGTTCTTGAGAGGAATCTATTCAGAGGCACTTCTGAGTGGATCAGCCTCCTTTAAACTTTCTCCTTCAGGGTTCCTTGCATCATCCTGGGTGAGCGATTATTGCGAGGTTTTGATCCTTCAGTTTTAAATAGGGATCAGTAAAACCCTCATCTATTCTGAAGGAGATCCGAGAAAAACCTAGAGTTTAGTGTCTGTGCTGAGCAGCGTAAAACTTGACTGTATCACAGAACAGATTAGCAGTTCTCAAGATGACGACTGTCCCTATAGCAACCAGTGTTTGTTCCTTGGTTACAATCCCAGGGGTCTCTTTCCAGGGCTCCAAAGGTGCCGTTCTCCTTTATGCTTTCTGTAAGGAGATCCACACCTGAGGCCCTTCTGCTTATTAGCTTTGTCTATTTAGGAACATTTGCTACCATGTTCCAGCAGCGGGCAGATGGAATAGTGCTTGCAACACTTCAAATGGGCCCAGACAGGGTTCAGGCATCCTTCCTACCTGCTTAAACTGGTGACGTGGCCCATCTGCACTAGACTTTCATCAACCTGTAAGAGAGCAAAATTACTAAAATATCTTGATTTAAAAAATATTCCCAATAGATTTGCCATGTGTATAGTGACCTCTGAAATCTGTGATGCATCTCTTCATCCATGGTGGCAAGTACAAATACAGGACACAGAAGAGAGGCTGACAGAGAAACTTTAATATTGTACAAGAAACATCATCAGCACCATCCTGGGGCAAAGAATGACTTTCCCTGTTGACAAAGAAGACTTTAATGTGCCAAGCAACACAACAGCTAACAATAAGACTCCAATGTCAGGAGCCTCTTGTCTTTTCACTGGTGGTATGGAATTATTTTGTACAGACGGATCTCTCCTTGTCCACATGCTTGTCAGGCTGCAGAAGAACTTCTCGCTCTCAGGTATACACTTCTACAGAATAGATGGTACAGTGAAGAGGAAAATGCCAGTGTCTCAAAGTTTCCTCAGCTGAAGGTAGCAGCAAACTTCAGGTCAAGCAATCACATTCTCAGTTACCAGCAGTTCTTTCCAGGCTATGGCAGCTTCACCAACGACAGACTTCAGATTATTTCAGAAGTTTGAAAAACTGCAAGGAAACTGATTTTTTTGAGGAGGAAATGGAGAACAACCAACAAAACAAAAACAAAATGTGGATCTGCTGATAAGTAGTGAGGAATATCTGTTGAAGTGCAACTAGAATGGCACTGTCTGGCCTGTGACAGGTGATGACAACATACAGTCCTGAAAGTTTTGTTCTTTGATAAGACAATCCTGGTTGTAATTTGTATAGTTAAAATGTTCAAGATGAAGATGAACACCAAACTCAGACACAAAACCTTCCAAGGCTATCCTAGCTGGTGGCCTCAGCAGAAGGGGTTTTAAAGAGCTGGTACCTCATGGAAAATAGGGGAAATAACTGATTGGAAATGGTTATGTCTTTAGGGCAAACTTCTCCATTCCTGTCCCTGTTGTTATTACAGGGAGTGTCACTTTTGAAAGGTTTCAGAACTTCCCTGATCCACTCTGATCCTCCCATTCAGGTAAGAATCCTCTGAGAGTTACCACAGTCCTCTAAAACAGTGCCCTGTGAACTCACATGCAGGGATCTCTAGTGTAGGCGGAAAATAAGCAGCAGAAAATTTGGGAGAGAGACTGGTTTTGTGCAGTTCCTTATGATAAAAAAATGGAAGAAGAGAGAGAAAGTGTTGTTCCATCAGACGATGCTGGTGATGAGAGGCCTCTTAGTGTACTTATCTCCGTCTTGTGCACAGAATACACTTCACAGTATCTTTTCATTCAGTTTGGCATGAGTCACGGTCCTCTTTGGGGTATTCACAGCATTGTCAATACAGTTAGTTTTTTCTCTGTAGCCTACGTGGTGTCAAAGACCACTCTGAGTTCATCCTAGGAGCAGGTCTTACTTCTCAGGGCATCTCCTCATGCTTTGCCGTTTCTGTATGATGAAGTTGATCTGGTAGATAAGCATAATGGCCAGGGAAAAGACAAGAACCTGCAAGGGAAGAGGACACTAGGCTGGATTTACCAAGACCTGAAAGCAGACATCCATGGGGGCATAAAGCTAGAGAGTGCTGTAGAAGAGCCCACAACATTTGCTTCTAATTTGCCTGGCCAGGGACTGCATGTCACACTGGCTTGCTTACATGGGAGCTGCAAGGGCTCAGCCCACCTGAAACCTTGGCTACTTTGTTCAGGGGTCTGGATACTATTGTTAACATGCTCCTATATTATTATTTTTACCTGTGGATATAGATGTCTAATTTTTTATGCCAAATGTAAAAACTGAGGATTTAGCTTAGCCGAATCTATTCCAAAATGAATGCATTGAAATCAATGCAAGCCTTTAAATAATATACTTAAATCAGTTTAACTCTTGTTTATATCATTTGGTTCAACTAAGTTGATAACCTATGGAGGCAAGCTAAATTGATGTGTCAGTAGCTTGCCAGTGAGAACAAAATGGATAAATCTGTCTAATTCTTGCTTCTAAGTTCAGTATTTTTTCAGGAGTTTGTATTGGTTTAAACTAATTGACTTTTCTAGTACAAACAAGGCCTTACTTTTGTTCAGTCTCAGTTACCTCCAGGACAAACAATCCTATTGCTAGCCCTGCAACTAGCAGCAGGTTTCTTTGTCCCCAGCTGACAATCTTCTCCAAGCAGCCCTCGGTATAGATCAGGCTCTCTGCTTTCCATGGTCTCAGATTCTGGGTCCCATAACCACACATGGTGTTGAGAACGCTCTGCAGGGAAGGAGGATACAGCTAGAGTGAGAGTGGAGCAGAAGTGGCACTTGATGAGGGGTGAAGGCACAGGTGATAGGTCAAGGTAAAAACCAGAATGGTGTCATATGCTGCTTTGCTCTTGGTGTTCTCGTTAGCTGCATTGTAGATAGAAAGCATATCTACTGGTTGGAACAGGGAACGTGGGATCAAGAGACCTGGTTCTGTTTGCAGGTCTACCACAGACTTGCTGTGCATTCTTAGACAAGTCACTGCCCTCCTCTGTGCCTCGCTTTCCCTTTCTGTGCAGTGGAGATGATGGAAACTGCTTTGATAGCTGGATCTGAGAGATCCTGTGTAAATTCAAAGTATTACCTTCCTTCTCTTTGACTTGTTGGAAATAAATACAACTACATGCTGAAGCTTGTTTTATCATCATCATCCAAACAACTTGGCAGTTACATTTCCCCCCCCCCCGCTAAGTTATAGCCAAACTTGACTTACTGTGAGAACTGTTCCTTTATCCTCTTGGGTGCAGCAGGAGAAAGGCACAGCACAGCGCTCCAGGCTGGGGTTGGAGTCTCGACACTCAAAGTAAATGTTCTGGGACCAGTCCTTGTAGGAATGTACTCCACAGCATTCAAACTGAGAGAGTAAGGCCAAAAATGAAGACCTTGGATAACTGCTGGCTTCCTCAGGGCCGTAGGTGTGCACAGGACTGTACAGAATAGATTCTGAGAAGAGCTTTGAGAGCCGTTACCTGCAAGACTCAACTGCCCAGGGACTCCGTACACTCCAGCTAAAGAGAGCTGTAGCCTTTTGAATGCAGCTCCCCCCACCTAGTCTGAGCAGGGCCCAGGGCCTCACCGATGAGCCACAGGTGCATTTCACTAGCTCCCTCCATGTGTTCATGCACAGAACCTGATACTAGCATTAGGAATTTGATTTGAATGTGGCTGAGAGGCAGCATCTCTCCTCTGATGCAAGTGAAGAACAAAAATGGAAGGTTTTCCCAAACTGGTCCAGGGTGAAATTTCACCATTTCCTAGTTTCTTTGACAGCAATGCCAGCAGCAGCAGCAGCTCTATGGCACTAAAAGCCACACCAAGAGCATTTTTCTTTCTAAGTTGTAAAGTGCAGAACAAACCAAGTCCTGGCTGGGTAGCCCAGGAGGTGATGAAAGCTGGCTGCCATGGTCCTGGCACTAGACTGCTTGTGTATTCAGGGGGCAGAAGGCTGGCATTGGCAGCCCAGCACTGGCTAGGGATAAAGACCTGGGGTCTCTTCAGTTATTTACCACCTTCTGAAATAATTAAGCAGCAAAACATAATACAAGACTAAGAGAAGTTTTGAAATTACCTTTTTCTGTATGTAATCAATGAGATTCTGTAAGTCCAGGTCATCCCGATAACTGGAGATAGCTTTCCCCATAAGAAATGCTGCCTTCTCCATCACCTGCAAGACCCAGAGATGGTGTAGTTTTCATTGCCAGCCAGGTAGATTCACGGACTTGCTGTTTTCCTCCCTCCACCTCCCAAACCCATCTGCTTCCTCTCTGGGCCCAAGGTGCTTACACCTATGAAATCAGCCCCTGGCAGGCACCTCTGAAAAAAGCAGCTGTCACTTTCTCCATTTATTTGCCGTAAAATACAGATGGAGCAGGTTGATCTGTATCCTTTTTGGCAGGCAAAGGATAAAATAAAGATTATTCTTTATCGTATAATTAGCTAGCACATTCCTAGCCACCCAGTTAGATAGGCATAGGAGATGCTAAGTCCTGTATGTAAGAGGGCAAACTGAGGCTAGGATGTGGGAAAAGGGAGTGACTTGCCCATGGCTACAGAGAAAGTCTATGGGAGAGCCAGCAATAGGCTACAAAATCACAGTTTTCCAGACCACTGCTCAGGCAGAATATCTGCACTGAAGTTTGCTCTGGACTTACCATGCCAGAGAAGAGGAATCCCAGAACAGCAGCCACAATCTGGAGGATCAGTACAATTAGCAGTGTCCAGGCAAACTGTAGAATGAAAGATTGAGATCAAGACTGAGAGCAGCCCTCTCCCTTTGAGCTTTGGTACCAGGGCTCCCCGGGGCTGGGGGTGTTCTGTTGGCGCTGTATAGTGCGGCCCACTGAGTGTGCGCTGCTTACACCTGTGACTGGAGTGCCATCAAGACGGCCCCCTGCCGCCAAGACTCCAGTGGAAGGAGTTGGCGTCAGGACCTGTCAGAGGCTCAGGAAGTCAACTCAAAGAACAGGATAGTAAATAAAGTTCATCTGAAAATCCAGCACAGCGACAGAGAATCCGAGGGCAAATTTGCCCAGTGCTGATGATAAACACTAGGGGACCTGATCTGAGAGGAGGAAGCTTCTCTTTTGTATAGGTGACCACGTTAAATCTAGTCAAAGGGGGCTTGCTGTTGTTTGCTATTAACAAACAAAGCCTTTCCAGCTACACGTTGGATTCTGTCAAACTAAAGAAGTTCCAGCCTGTGTTCATCAGGCTTGTTTCTCTGTGTTCTCACCTCTAGCATGCCTTGTGCCTGAGGGCCCCTCCTCTCCCCCCAGGGAACCTCACACCAGTACCTGGCACAGTGTCACATTTGCCAGCTCGTTGAGAAACGTGTACCCTGCAATTTGGAAGTAGTTCTGGAATTTAATGGGTGAATATTATTAACGGCACTTTGGGACAAATAGCGCAAATGTGAAAAACAGGAGGCAGTTTCATACGTAGTCATCGAGGAGACTGAACTGGCGCAGCCAGCAGTTCTTCTTTGTTGGAAGTGGAGTTGTAGAGGTGATGTTGCCATTGTAACTCCCAAATGCTGAGCAGATTTTTGAATGATCAGAAATTAGCTAGCTTTTACATTGACTGTCTCCTCTCCTTGCTAGTTGTGCAGCTGGTGAGCTATTATTGCCTGACTCATAACAGTCAGGTGCCCCTTCAAATCCTTCAGGGACTGACCAGAACTGGTGCCCTAATGAAGGTGGAATGGGATTGCTCTATGTCCTTTGTGGTCGCTCTGGCAGCAGGAGTTTGCCTAGCGAGGCAGTCTGAGGCACAGGCCTCAGTGTCTGTGCCGGGTCAGCTAGAAGGAAGCATCTGCTGGCTTTTCCTTACAATTTTCAGAAGCATAGGGAGGTCACGGAGGGCTCCCGTGCACCCCACAAATGTGATAGCAAACATGAGGATCCCCACAGTGAGCAGGATGAGCGAAGGGTCCGCGAGGAGCGAGTCCACAGCACCTGGCAGAAAGTGAAACCAAAGCGAACTGAAAAATCCTGAGGCAAGTCTGGTCCGCCCCTCCCCTACAAAAGACCAATGATGGATATAGGACACATGGAAAAACTGGACCAGCTCCAACAACAGCCTCCTTGTTGCTGTTCCTTTCCCTATGATAAGCCCCAGGCCCGTTCTGGAAGCCAGGTTCCTCCCCCACACTCTTCAGTCGCCCAGGAGAGTGTCCTCTCCTCACAGGGCCAAACGAGCAAAGGCTTGCACCCCAGGGTTTGTACGTACAGTTTCTGAACAAGCTTGTCCCCTTGGGGTGGAAATCCCTCTGGGTAGAGGATGTGTTGCCCTTGTGTCTCCTGCCTTCTTTCTGTGGCTCTGTCCTCTGACCCAATGATCCCTAATTTGGGCTGGGATGCTCTGTGGCTATGGTGTGTAGGAGGGGCTGAGCTGGATGTCCTGGTGGATCCTTTTAGGCAAATATTTATGATGTTGTTGTGTGCAGTTGTAGGGGACTGGATGTGATGGTCTGAGAGTCCTGTATTCCTCTCTCTCGCTCTATGGCCTATACATTGCCAAAGCCAGAGCCACCACTCAGCAAGTATCAAGTAGTGCACTGGAGGGGAGGGGAGGGGAGGGGAGGGGCGGGGAGTCGGGGGCATCCTAAACCAGGACTTGATGGCGTATGCTGGCCTGTGGGGGCCAGTCTCCTGTGTTTGTGGGCCAGCATTTACCCAAGGACTTCCAAAAAGGTCGTAGAGTGTCACGGGGTTGGTGAGAGGAGCTTTTCTGTTCCCTCACCTTAGGTTACTTTGCAGAAGTCTTGGGAATGGGGTAACCCCTCTTTCATCCACGTGAAATGCTGTTTGTTGAATGTTGCTGAAGGACCTGTCTGTGTCAGCTGTGAGGTATGAGACAATTACGTGGTTGGTAGTAGTTGTGCTGACTGTGCCCCACGTGTCAGGAAGGAACTGCAGTGGAGGGTGATTATGAGAGCTGCTGGGCAGAGGTGATAACACAGAGCTCATCTCCGTACGTTGTGCAGCCATTGCAGACCGCCCCGCAACTAGCCTCAGGTTACTGTGATAGACAAGTGCCAGGGTGCCAAGGGATCTGCAGAACCATGCCCTCCGCAGGATGCAGTGGGGTAAGCCTCACCCTTTGGGAAGTCCTGCCCCTACCCAGTCATGCCTGCTCCGCTCGGAGTCAGCCGTTGAGCAGACGGCTGGCAAGTGTCCGCTCAGTGCGTCTCCTTCAGACTTTGAATGGCTTTCTAAGGCGTTGCCTCCAGGTTCTGTCCAGCTTCCCTCCTGACCGTGCCACAGAACAGGTTACCGTCTGCAGTCTTTATAGGTGCATTAGGTTTTAAGCTATTGTTAAGCTGAATCTCAATAACTAGGCCAGGATGAAAGTGAAGGTAGCTGTAGTTTGGAGTCTGTGGTGTTGATGGGAGATGCCAGGTCCTGAGGCCATTCATGAGAGCGTTGCATTGAGCAGACGCTCGCCAGCATCTGTTCAACCCTCCCATGCCCGATGCTCTGAGCAAGGGGTGGGGTTTCAGGTGGGATGTGGCATAGCCCAGCTGCCTCATGCTGACGGCATGGTTGGGCAGATAGCCAGCGGCAGGAAGCCAGCAGCTTCCTTAGCTTTACCTGATGAGACCCAGTTTTACTCAAACTCCAGTTGTGTAGCTCAGGGCGGGACAGGAAACTGGTACTTACTTGCTTCCTTGGAGAGTTTGGCATAAATCCCGACTGCTACCATAAGCCCACTGGCCACCTGGGAAAGAAGAATCGGAGACAAATTCCTCATAACAGTTTTGATATATAAACTGCCAGTGGTACACCATTTCTAGGGAAATATGAGACACAGCCCAAGGAGAGAAACAGGAGTTGCCATCTTCCTAAGGGAAGCTGGAGACCAAATGACTGATTTCAAAGCATCCAGAGCTCTAGTTCCCTTCCCAGATGGCCTCAGCCTTGCAGCGGGCCAGCCTGGCTTCTCACTGAGGCAGCGTTGAAGGTGAGTTTCCCCGCAGGCAGGAAATTTGCAGCCCCACCCTGGACCTGGCAGGCCTAGTCTACTTAGACTCACCCAGAAGAGGTAACAGGAGACAAACAGAGTGTATTTGATGAGCTGATTTGTTCTCATCGTTCATGTCCCGCAGTCCCTCAGGATTAGAGCGATCCTCTGTCAGCGGGAGAGTTGATTTCTTCGCTGACTCCTGCTGCCTGGGTCACGTGCTCTAGGGCGTTACATGCACAAGGGAAGAAGATTTCCAACATGTACAGTCAGGTTTGCCACATTTCCTGTGTAAGTGACCTGCCTGTTTCCATCCCTCCTGCTGCTGCCCTCAGACAGATGAATGAGGCAAGACAAGCTACTGACCTCAGGACCGTGAACACCTTGGAAGAAGGAGTCGAGGACAGGCACAGCGATTGGGTGAGGTATTCTTCTATTCAGATCACAGAGTAAAGGATCTTGGACTGAAACTGCCCCAGCTGCCAGCGAAGAGAAACTGAATTTGGAAAGGGTAGTGTCTGGAAGCTGGGAGTCCCTTGGGCAGAGCTCATTGCAAAGGCACCAGGCTCGCTTGGGAAGTGGAATAGGACTGAGTGCGAGTGGCGTGAGTTATGGGCTTACAGCTGGAATGGGAACCCCGCAAGAACAGGCCCCTGCAGAAGGAGAGAAGATGATTCAATAAGATTAGGCTCCATACTGAGCATGGTGAAAGGTGCCAGACAAGCTTCACGTCAACCACAACATGGGGCAGTACACGCAGCAGTCAGGTTGCTTTTACTTTGCTGTTCTAGCCTGTGCATCTCCAAAGAGACCTGACCATTACTGGGGCATTTACTGACCCCCCGCCGATGTGCCATGCATCCTTGCCTCCCTGTTGCGCACACTATTGCTGATCCCCATTTGGCATTTTTTGCACTTGCCTCTGTGGCTGATTTGGTTCATTCAGGAGCTTGTGAGTTCATGGCTTGTGGTAGAAAGTGGGACGTTGATGCTGGACAAGAGGATTGGGGTGGGGCACTCCCTCGTGGGCTGGGCTGTGGATGCCCTCAAGGTACCAGGGAGATGTCTCCCATATTGTGTAGTTACTTACTGTGCTTCAGACCCCTTTGCACCAGGCGGCCCCTTTGCATTGCATCCTGCTGTAGGATGAATGTTAATGTCTTGGATTTTACCATATTTACTCTATTAGAAGTCAAGGAACAACCCCCTTGCCTTACAATGGAGCATAAGGTGGGAGGCAGCTGTATCCTGTAGTGCCAAGGAGGCAGACTACCTAATCCATCTTTTATCTTGACCGCTGGGATTCCCCACTCAGCTGGAATTCCCAATGGCATTACTATCTGGGCAGTTTGACAGAATACGTGACCTGTCGCCAGTAGGAGTAAAGGAAGATGGAAGACAAAAGCACTGGGCATTTTAGGTTTTTCTCCAATGTGATGGCTTTTGCCATTTCCCTTGTAAGCTTTTTGGTGTGGGAATTTGGGTTTTTTTGTGTGGCTTCTCCTTCCTCTCTTGTAAAACAAAACAACACCCCCCCCCCCCCCCCCAACAAAAAAAAACCTCTGTGCATTTTCTACAGACATACTCTTAGGTCTGTTTAACATGCAAAATAGGGGGTTCACAGCTTTTATACCCCTGATCTTGAGCTCATTCTGTAGTGGCAAAACCTGAAGACACTTGGGACCCTTTGGGACTGGAGGAAAAGATACTCGTCAGGGAAGAGAACGTACTTAGAGCAGTGACTGTGAATTGCCTGAAAGGCCAGATCTGCCACCTCCAGCAGGCAGGATGCCTATATAGTACCAGGGTCACTTTGTCAGTTAAACCTAGGGTTACGATCGTGCCAGCGTTGATAGCAGCAGAGCTATCAGATTATAACATCTCCTCTGTAGCACTCCAGGTCCCAGCAGGCTTCTTTCCACCCCTACTCTGCTGCACGGACGCCAGAGCTGAGCCTTGGTGATGCAGGAGTGGCTACAGCGCTCACCCTGCACAGCCTCGCTCGTAGTAGTGGAGCTTCCTATCTTGGCAGCTGAACTCTGAAACTGCTCAGGACTGGAAAGTGCCCCTTGTAGGCTTACAAAACGTGCTTTCCAATACAACACGGGACATTTATTCTAGGTCTTGTAAAAAGATCAAAGGAGTACCAGTTATTGGCTAATCTAGTGTTCCTTGTAGAGACAGCGAGCGCTTCAATATTTAGTCCTAGATGAGAACAGCAACTGCTGAAAAAACACTTGAGTAGAGTAGAAAACGGCTGAAGCAGAAAATCACGCACCTAGGGGTGTCTCTCTTGTAGAATTCGTGTTGACAAATACACTTTAAATACATAATGACAAATTGAAACAGAAATGTACCTGCTACTGTGTGTGCGCGTCTGCCCATCCTGGGTGAAGGTGCAAAGTACACAGAGAGAAAGAGAATTTCGGCTCCAGCACAGCGAGGGAAACTATTAAGCTCCCACAAAGTTCTGTCTTCCCCCAACTCCCCGCGTGACTAACGTAGACTGCACGCAACAATGGCAGTTGGTGGTTACCATGAAATCTCGTTAAAGACCAGTCCCTAGCTATGTTTCCGGACATGCTCAGCTTTGATTTACAGTAAATGTTAGAATCATGTTGTTGGGCCAGGGGTCAAACTGGTTTAGGGACCTCCCAGAAGCCTTCTGTAACTGCATTTCTGGCACTGGAGAAAGTAAAAAGAAAATGCATAGGTCCCTCCTGAGTGTCGCCTTGAGTCACTTCACAATTTTTTATTTTGTTGATGCCTGTTATAAAACAACACATTTCCTTGAATCAGACATTCCACAGAATATTCAACATATCCTGGTGCTGGCCGGAGGAACAGCAGGTTTCGGTAAAACAAGGCCCATTAAAATAGAAAGCTGTCAGGCTTATTCCACTTTCCAAAGGAAGTGAGGGAAGGTAACAAAGTTAAGGCACTTTCAAAACCCAGAAGCACAATTAATTTGACTTCTATATTGGCTTTAGTCCTGTTGTACACAGACATCAGTTTAGGTTACATCTACCAGTCCCTTTTCACAAAATCATGCTGGGCAACCAATTTGCATTTATTTCAGTAATCACATTGGTTCAGTTTGGGAGCAGGGGAAGAGTTGGATTTCTGAAACTCTCCGATTTATGCCTTGCCTCCAAATACCTCTTCCACTATCCTCAAGGTCAGAGTTGCAACAACAGACCCTCCAGGTGAGGGGGACAAGATGTAGCTCACTGACAGCCCAACAATGCTCCCTAGGGGCACTTGGGGCAGAACACACCAGCCCTACCTACAGCAGCAACCCCAGCCTGGCTGGGCAGGAGATTGAGATACGCGAGCGGATCTTTGCATGACAGTGCCCAAAGCCACAATTAAAAAAAAGAAAAAAGATCCTCAATGCATAAGTATAGTCTGAAACCAGTTTAAACCCCCAACTGTTCAGTGAGCAGGACACGGCAAAACTGGCTGAATCCTCAATTAGCCAAGCAAGGGCATTTTTTGTGTTACCTTCTGTTTCATTTGTCTGCTTGACTAAGGCCCTTCTCACAGGCCAGTACAACGGCCATGAGGTTGTCTTTTGAGGATTTGCAAAGAATTTTCAGATTTCCTCAGCTGGCATGCTCCAGTCAGACTTTTGATCAGGTTAATCTAAAATCCATCTCCTTGGTCTTTTAAAATGTTAATTTAAGAGAAAAGGAAATGTTCCTTCCAGCAGACAGAGAATTTAGGCCAGTTCCTCGTATACTATGAACATTTAATCACCAGCAAGGATGAGTGTCGAACTGTGGGCTTTTCTCAAATCTGCCCAGTTGTGTAAATACAAATTCACAGCTCCTTTTAAAAACCAGCTTTAGGCCCAAGAGTTTGGTGCCCTGGCTATAATAAATAACAATAAATAACTTTACATTTACATAAAGTCTTATATCCCACAGGATTAGAAACAAACTTCAAGCTATAGGGGATTCACTTCACTTCCAAATGACATGCAGTCAGCTCTGGAGCGGGACAGGAGTCGTTAGCAGTACACAGCGGCACTATGCAGCAGTTCAGGACAGTAACTGTAGCAGTATGTAGCACTTAATCATTGAAACTGTTACAAATATAGATCAAGATAAGGAAACTAAAGAGAAAGGTTATATACATTAAGAACTGTAAGGGGAATTTGGACAAGCAGGATGAAATACCCAAAGTGGAATCTGGCCAGGACACCAAGGCTGATGTCCTTTAATGCACGTGGGACAAGCCATATCAGTCTGAGGCCTTGCATCATGCTACCTTGTAGCCATCCTACCTGCAGCAGTTGAAAAGCCTGAGCTCAGCTTCAGAGACAACCGGTCAGTGCTAAAAAAAATCTAATTTCCACATGCTTGCTGCCTGTAGGCAGCCCAGGTCAGTTAAAACTTGAAGGAACTTGTAAGGTGTAGGAATACAAGTTAGCCCTTGAAAGAACAATGAGTGTGTGAGCAAGCGGGAGGCAGAGGTGTTAGAGTAACTGAACATGCTGCATCGTGGTTGCTGATGGGACTGGAACTTATGCCCAAATGTCAGCCTGGCACAAACATAAAACCTCTCTAAAGAAGGGGCTCAGACAAAGAGACAAGAGGCCATGAAGCTAACAGTGGGACTGAGTGCACAGCTGAAATTTAGGAACCTCTGTGGTAGTGTCCTGGCTTCCACCCCTCTCCTCTGGAGTATCAGGGAGAAGAAGTGAAAGATATGTGAGGTCACAGCTCTGAGGCGTTCTTTGCTGCCATGTTCACTGTGCACAACAGATTTTTCTTATTCAGCCTTTTTCACTTTCCGTTTCCTCGTGCCTTCATTCAGCTCCTCCTTAGATTTTGCAGGAGGCTGAGGAGGGAGCGCAGGTGAAGCATCATGGGAACCCCCACGATGGTCGTGATGGTGATTGTCGTGCCCACCGGAAACAGAGCCAAAGAGAACTGGACAGATGAAGTCTTCGACGGGAGCAAATGGCGAAGCATGAGAATGAGTTGCTGTCATGAACACCTGCCATACAACAATGGAGACAGGAAGTTACTGATCACACCTTTTCACAGCAAAATGGCAAGGGGCCCACTCCTGTCCCTGTCCTTTGGTAAGTGGAATCAGTGTTGCTGATGGGCTTGGGTCCTCTTGTACTTGGACCCCATTCCAAACCTCCTGAAAAATCAGAACTAAACCACCAGATTCTCAAGCAAGCCAGCTCTAGTGGGAACAGCAAAGGCCTTCAGTAACAGTGAGGGGATGGCCAGAAACTCAGTCCAAGAGCTTGTCCTAGGATTGATCCTGAAGGGTAGATAATGGAGTCCTTGTACTGCCATTTTACTTCTCTAGTGAATTATAACCTTGTTCTCATTGATGATACCATATTCAACATTTCATCATTTTATGAAACTTTCACTTGCAACACACACTGTGCAAAACACAAACTGCACTTGAAAAACCTTGAATGTTAGGAACTGTTGCATTGGATGAAATCTGACTGAATTAAACAATATCCTGGAACTGAGAGTTTGATCAGCTCCCACAACCGGACTGTACTCCTGTGGCGATATCTTCCCCATCATCCTGACTTCAGATCCCTGTTCATATATGCTGCTGCCTGCCTGATCCACGCTCCTGCGGGAATGTATATCCCTTCTTTCCCTCAGTTTTATGCATGCTTTAGCAGAAAATCTACTGTAAACTCACTTTGCAAACAATCATAAACATGGTGAAGAAGAAGATGAGGTTGGCCTTAGAGATGGGGAGCCAGTGAGTTTGTTGCAGGGTGAAGAAGATTGCTCCATACAGACTAGCTTTCGTTGGGCTAAAAAGGAAATGAGGAAGTCTTATTAGATACAGCTGGTCAGGAAGAATGACATGAGGAACAAAGGTTGTGGGTAGCCCTGATTTCAGTGTGAGAGAATCTGCAATGTAGCTACTTACAAGGACATATGCAGAATTTCATTTGTTTCTGGCTTCCAGACTCCACGCAGCAGCTGCTCAAAGTTAGACATCAAGGCAACGCCAGAACCTGTGGAACCATGAAAGCTGAGGCTGTGAAATGGTACTTCCATTCGAGTTCATTTCCAAAAGAACCAAGACAGTCCTAGGAACCAGGATTATGCTGATCGGAATAAAAAGGTTATGAGACTCGTTTCTGATTGCAACGAGTCATCCTGGAACCAACAGCAGAGCAAAGCTCTGTAAGTGTTGCCAGATGTAGGGACCCCATCCTAACTGGCATGGCTCTAACGGCCCACAACCTTTCCTAGCCAACGCTTCAAGGAAAAGGGACCTAGACCATCGGCCCTGGATAGAAACTCCCCGAAAAATGTACAGGTGAAAGCCGTGGGTGGCAGAGCACAGGATGGGGAACAGAGAGCCCCTGATTGGATCCCCAGAATAGCTCAAAGTGGAGCCTTAGGCAAGTCACCCTCCTCTCCACCTCAGTTTCCCCGTCATTAAAATGGGAACAATTACAGTTACAAATGTTCAGTGAGGATTCATTAATTGTTGCATTTGGCATCATAATAACCGGGAACCAATCGACTTCCTCCCTTTACCTCTACTGAGTGATACAAGGCAGTGCCTCTGCTGCAATCTCCATGCAGGGGCTGAATGCACCACCTGTCTGCTTCACCATCTTGGGATTTACCTTTGACCCATCCAGTAGCTACCATAATGAGCCAACCATCATGGTAATGGTGATGAGCATGGTGGACTCCAACAGCAATTTTACGAACTCTGACCACCTCCTTCATTGCCACAAAGATAAGCTTCACAGGGAGAAAGCTCACACACTTGTAAAAAAGGTTCATGGGGCAGTAAAATATCAAATACCTGGAACAAAAGCACAAAAAGTTCAGAGACATACCTATTTGCCCTGGCCTGGAGTAAAGGACAGGCTAGCAGCAGTAGTCTGCACAGGGCACCAAAATTCCCCTTTCTTACTGAGAAACTAAACTTTTGGGTCACTATTGCTGAATGTTGCAGCCAGTCCAATATTACAGTCTTAAAAAATTGCCTCTAACGTTCCACTGAAGTGCTGGCACCTCCTTTCAGTGCACTCCATGCTGCCTCGAAGACTGCTTGTGCCCAGGGCCGGTGAAAGGTTTACTTTTTTGTGGGGGGAGATGGGGAGCACAATCCATTTGTAGCAGTGATGAACTGAGATAATTTACATTTGAGAAGACTCCAGGCCAGCTAGTAAAACTTTTTTTAGGTCAGCGGTCAGATGAATTGAAAATCAAGCCCAGGAATACAAGAGACTTGCAGACTAATCCATACCCCCTCCCTGCCTAATCCCCTCAAGCTCCAAACAGGATAGTGTTGCATCTCACAAGTAAACTCACCAGACTGCTGTGGCTAGGAGCACGCTGGAGTTATTGCTGAAATAATCAATAGGTGAATCTCCAAGTAACAGATCAGCAAGAATATAACTTCCAAAGCAGTAGAGCATAGCACAAAGCCAGGAGGCAAAAGGGCTCCGACGGGACATCTCAACAGCTCCTGTGAAACAGATCCAACTGAGAAGACCTATCCTATACGCACCACAATCCCCGAGACCCTGACCAGCTAAGACAGTCGGGTAGCAGGTCACAGGACATCTGTCTTGGGGCTTGTACCAGTAACACAGGAAAAAAAGATTGACTTCTCAACCGTCCCTGCATAATCCCAAAGCAAGCCCTGGTGGAATTTATTTTGAATAATAATTTACTGCACGACTCCAGACATATGACAACAGTCACAGAAAAGGAGGGCTGGAAGGAACCTCATGAGGTCATCTAATCCAGCCCCCTGGTCAAGGTAGGATCATCCCCAAGTAAACCACCCTGACTAACCATCAGTGTTGTGTTATTTCTCAAGCAGTTTAGAGGACTGCACGGAAGATTATAGCTCATCTCCTGGGACTCATTATTGCCAAAGCCCAGTCACTTGCTAGCCTTATCTGTGATAATGGGACATGACGAGATGATTTTTCCCAATATTATGTAATTTCAGCCAGACCTGATTTTAAGCAGAAAAATACCTCCAGGGTTTATTCCCTTGCTTTCAGCTAGGAAGAGAGATCTCTCTTGTTAACTTCTTCTTGTTAAATGCTCTTTCAAATATGTTGTTTTGTGGGCATCACACGTAAGTATGTTTAATTGATCTTTTTTCTGATGGCTTATATTGTGCCAATAGTGTGTTCCAAGCTTCAGGGATTGTGCAGTGACAAAGTTCCTACCTCAAGGTGCTTAAATCAGTCATATAATCATAAGTAGACAGAAAATAACAAGCAGAAATTTATTCTTGGTTTTCTGCAACAATTGACAGTTCAGAAGGGTCAGGATTGGTTAGTTCTTCACTTTTTGGTAGTTTGCCTTACATAAAAATCATCCAGAGGCAGCGTATTGTTGCCCCTCTGGCCAAGTGGCTATTGAGATTCACAGCCTCATTTCTGTTTAGCTGAAGCCACTTAACTCCACATGCAGAACAGGCACATCCAACTCTTGCTGCCTCTAGATCAGAGGTCAGCAACCTGCAAGTTGGATCCAGACTGTGAAGAGGTAGGATAGGATCCAGCCTGCGGTGCCTGGGATCAGCAGCACGCAGTGGTGTGGGGACTTGCTGTGCCAC
>NW_005842344.1:1260288-1262844 GCF_000455745.1 Alligator sinensis
GTGACGTCCCTGCACCTGGGACAGAACAATCTCATGCACCGGTGCAGGCTGGGGGCTGACTGGCTTAATAGCAATTCTGCAGAAAAGGACCTGGGGGTGATAGGGGACAAGAAGCTGAATACGAGCCAGCAGTGTGCCCTTGTCCCCAGGAAGGCTAATGGCATCCTGGGCTGCGTTGGTAGCAGCATTGCCAGCAGATTGAGGGAAATGATGATTCTCTTCTATTCGGCACCGGGGAGGCCACAACTGGAGTCCTGTGTCCAGCTATGGACTCCCCACTACAGAAAGGATGTGGACACGTTGGAGGGAGTCCAGTGGAGGGCAACGAAAATGGCTTGGGGGCTGGGGCACATGACTGGTGAGGAGAGGCTGAGGGAACTAGGCTTATTTAGTCTGGGGAAGAAAAGACTGAGGGGGGTGTAATAGCAGCCTTCAGCTCCCTGCAGGGGTTGCAAAGAGGATGGAGCTGGGCTGGTCTCAGTGGGGGCAGATGACAGGACAAGGAGCAATGGGCTCACGCTGCAGCAAGGGAAGTTGAGGTTGGATATTAGGAAGAATGTTGTCATTAGGATAGTGGTAAAACATGGGAACAGATCACCCAGGGAGGTGGCGGGCTCTTCATCCTTGGATGTTTTGAAGACCCGGCTAGACAAAGCTTTAGCTGGGATGATGTGGTTGGGGCTGGTCCTGCTTGGAGCAGGGGGGTGGAATAGACGTGACCTCCTCATGTCCCTTTCAACCTTCATTTTCTCCGATTCCCCCAGCCCTCCCTGCTCCGTGCTGAGGGCTGTTCTTTCACCCCATTACTGCAGCCTGCACTTAGCCTTGCTGCCAAATTCCAGCTACCCTTTGCCACTTGGTGACAGAGGTAAATGGAGGCTACAGTAGGGGGGCACCAGAGTAACCCATGGCACAGAGCAGGGAGAATGGGGGTGCTGTGGAGGGGATCAGTGGCCCGCAGCAGCAGCTGTTACACACGGTGTCCTGCTGCTCTTAAAGGTTGCCTGTGCCTCTAGATTAATCCGTGTGCATTGCTGGCAACGGGAGCTTCACATTCCTTTTCTGTCCGTCTCATATTCAGGACAGGCTTTACTTTGCAGTTACTACTCAGCCACGTAGGAACAGAAGCTGGGAAAAGGGCTGCTTGGTAGGTCTACCACCTCTACCTTATGTAAAGTGAAAATGTCTAATTTGTAATCAGATATAAACTGCAGCGTTTAACCTCAGTCTCACTGAAACTCTGCCAAACACACTGCATTTTAAGGTTTAACTGTTAACAGTTTTTCATATGTAAACTTCTTTATTCCTTGAAACTTGACTAAATGGTAGATATTGATAAGAAATGATCATAAGTGTGATAGCAATCTGTGGGTTTTAAATCTATCAAATTGCCAACAGCTAATCCCCTAGAGCAGCTGTTACGCTCTGCAGACACCAGAAGGAATGATCTGATGTTTTTTTCTGAAACTAATATCTCTGGCACTGTCTAAAAATAAAACACATACTGGTACCACTCTCCCCAGTGCATTAGCTTCAAGCCATGAACCGTGGGGGAGCCCCGTACCACCTGGTCTGCTCTTTCACTCGCAACCAGCTAAACCGAAAGGACAATTCTGAAGCTTTAAGGTCAGAGAAAGGTGCCAGGGGAGAAGGCTCGTGGGATGGACAGGGCGTTGGAGACCTGAACTCAATCCCAGACTCAACCCCAACCTTCCCGTTTGATCTTGGCAAAGTCATTCAGGTTGAGCAGTGCTTTCGGTCTCATCTGGGGACCGGGTAGACGGCAGAATCCAGCTGGAGAAAATGAGAACTGAGCAAGCTGAAGGCGAGAACAAAGAGCTTGTTGGGATGGAAAAGAGGACCACACTGTTTAGGGAGCGTGAGGGGGAGTGTGGCATCGCCCACCCCATTGACAAACGAGAGTTTTATTGTAGCCTTTTGCACAGACGCAAGGGATTTCTACGGCCAAAATGGAAGAACCAAGCAATCGGGGTAGAGAAAAAGTGCTGTCTGAGGGTAACACGGATGTGGAAGGAATCAAACGCTGAATCTGAATGCAAGAAACACGATGGTATTTCTCAGAACGGTCGGGTACTTGGCTCTTGCCTTCTGCTCTCCATTTGCAAGCGTGTTTCCAAACCTCTAGTCTTTAGGAAGCAGTAAATGAATGACTTCTCTGCGTGGGGGCAGAATTCGCACCAGTGTACCTGCGCGCTGCTGCGCACGTGGAGGAGGAGGAGGAGGACTTCAGTAGGCCTGTTGGGAGCAGGTCCCCTGGATTAAAGGTTGGAAGGAACTCTTCGTGGAGGTTTACTTTGCCTTAAGACTTACTGCTGCCATGTGCAACGGCAGCCCCCGAGGAGGGAGCATGACCCCGTGTGCTTCGCATCATTTTTGCCGAATCAGCACGACAAGCTGCGCGGCCGGGCTGCCTGCGGTGCCTCGGCCGGGGACAGCGATGCCAGGCATCCCGGGCGGGCCGCATTCAGCAGCCGCGCGCGTGCGCGTGCGCGTGCCCCGGCTAGGGCAGCCGCGCACCTGGCAGCGAGGGTCTCC
>NW_005842344.1:1263903-1264210 GCF_000455745.1 Alligator sinensis
GTGCTTGTCCCACAAAGGCTCCTCTTGCCTGCCCGGATGGTAACGGCGAGCCGCTGGTCACGGTTCTGGCCGGTGTGCCGGATTGTCGTCATTCGGTCCCGGTTTGCCCTCGCGCTCGCGTCGCCGATCCCCTCCCTACCTGCGTTCTTCTCTCGTTTCTTTTTCTCGGTGGTCTTTCCCCTGGAAGGCGAGGACGGCGTTGAGTCGGCGCCGGGAGCGCGTCAGGTGCTGGCGTGGGGGTGCCCCGCGATTCAGGTAAACGCTTCTCCTCTTGCTTTCCAGGGGACAACATCCGGGAATTCCTGCT
>NW_005842344.1:1264241-1266536 GCF_000455745.1 Alligator sinensis
ACTTCCGAATCTTCATTGCGCTCTGGAACATCTTTATGATGTTCTGCATGATTGTGTAAGTAGAACTGCTGCACGTGTTGCTTTAAAGCGGCAAAGCTATTTACCTTTGTCACCCGGTGAGACTTCCTAGTGTATTTGTAGTTAAAATGCCCAAAACCTGAGCCAGGCCAGCCCCGTTGCACAGTTGTAGCCAGCTGTCACCTGCTTCGTCTGTGTTTCATCCACTAGGTTGTTTGGCTCTTGAACGGCATGGAAGCGTGTACCGGGCGCAGGTGTTCTGTTGTGGCTGGGAAGAGGCTTTCGGCTGGAAACGTGACCGCTTAAAGTAAAATATTGCAATGTTTTCAAAATACCAGTGTGGAATTCTGTGTTTTCTTTCTTTCACGAGAGTACCTAGATGTTACAGGGACAGGACACGCTCGTGCTTTTCAGCAAATTGTGAAAGGATGTGGTTATAAGAACAACATAGCATACTGTCGAGGGGCAGAGGGGCACTTTCATGGCTAGGTAGACCCAAACTGACCCTCCTGGACACTCGCCTCACCTAGATGTTACTGACTCTTTGGACTCTTCATGTCTCAGAACAGGGTCCCACAAACTCTGAACTAAGAACAAACACCTTGGACCACACGCGCGCTTCTCGCTTGCCGGCCTGCATGCTTGTTGTCTCGAGTAGTCTGGGCCGCTGCCTTGATTCTCAAAGCACAGCTCTGCAAACGGCACTGGTGGCCAACAGCGTGATGCCTGCTCGCTATCTAGTATTATAATATTGTTTGATTTCTTTTTTTTTCCCCCACTCATTTGAAACTCCTGGTCTTTTCCTGCCTTTGCGTTCAGTCTGCCAATATAGAACATGGTGTATATATGCAGCATTTAAAGAGACATTTCTCTTGACCAAGAGACAAATTTTGACATTTATAAAAGGCTTTTTTCTTTTTTTAAGTTAAGCAAGTTGTTACAGTGCAACTTAATAGTTAGACCAGCCATTTCCTGCTTAGTTTTCTCTTGGCTGCAGCAATGGCCTCAACATTTGGGTGCTTGGGGGGCTACCTAATGAAGGAATAACTTCAGAGGAGAAAAATATTGTTTGTTACATCAAAGACCATAGTTGTCTGTAAACTATTCCAAAGACACTACCTGCAGACTTTTTGAACATGAAGTTAGTAGTCCAGGGGCCGCCAGAATCAAGTAGTCTCCTAAAGTTGGTAACACACATCCTTATATTTGAAATGAGGAAGAATGCGTGCTCTGTGCTGTTCCGTTTACTATAAAAGGGGTCTAGAGGCTCAGGAGAAGTTCCAAGAAACTTGTGGGTCAAAAAAGAGAATTAATCATCAACAGAGGTAACAAATACTCAAACCAACTTCCAAGCATTCTGATGATGTAACAGATCATAACGGATTGAAAAGAAATAAAAAAATAAATGTTTTCAATCTTTTTTTTTCCCTTGCATTTTCTTTTGGCTTTCCATGTTTGGTAATAAAGTACTTGAGTAAACAGTTGGTTTAAATTTGAACAGTGGTGTTTGTCAGCCTGCTTTTGAGCTGTTATTGCACTGTTTTGATACCAGTTATATTGTTCATGTTTCTTTTTGTGAAAAAGTGATCAATGTAATTGAGGACTTATAGAGACTGCAATGTAAATATCAGTTAATTAGATGGCAACTCGTTTTATCAAGTGGTGTGCAAAAAAAAGCCAAAGCGCATCCTCAGCTTTATACATCTAAGACAGTCAACAAATGTAATGCAATCAAGCTTCTTCAATTAGTGTTGATGATTGAGTGTAATTGAATCTTTGGACCAATGCTAGAGACTTCAATAAAAACAGCTCAGCTATGGCAGGGAACGTGTAACTAAGCATTAAGAACACATTTATTTGAGGGTTAAAGCAGGTGCTGTCTTGTTTCTACTCTGAGCAGGAGTCAGCTTCATCCTAGAAGAACTTTGTTTTCGGTAGACTGTCCTGTACTTATGACTGGCTTCCCCTAGCATTTATTTTTATTAAGTTGATATTGGTGTGCCTCAGCCAGCAACTTTTTATGGGCTGACAAAATAAATAGGGGTGGAGGGTGTGGGGGAAGCATTACCTGACCCCACTTCTATGTTTCTTTTTTTTAAGCAAGAATCTTCAGTCACAGGCTCTTCTCCGTGAGCAGCTCATTGCCAGCTAGGCAATTTAGCTCCTAGACTGGAGAGGGATTTAATGGATCGCACCTCCAGTTCAGTCAATCGTCCAGTTCTAGGCAGGAGCAAGTATGCAGCCAATGCACAAGCGCTGTGTGCTCGCAGCGGTTCA
>NW_005842344.1:1266567-1267121 GCF_000455745.1 Alligator sinensis
CCCGTATTACCCGAAATGCTGATGTCGCTTGGGAGGGTAGTTCTAATCCAAAGGCACGGCATAACCTACCTGGGAGGATTTATGGGAAAAGACCTTTGTAGAAATGCTAGGCTAACTCTGAGCCCTGCCTTGTATATTATCTACTTTGATCTCTCTTGTGCTATATTTTATCCCTTTCCCCATGCTTTCTGTTGATACTTTTTACCCTTTATTTCTGTATTTAATTGTTTTACATCTAAAACAAGACGTAAGTAAGGATTTGAGTATTCACTTCCAAGTGCCTAGAAATGCCCCTCCTACAAGGGGAGAGTTCTTGTACTCTGTGGGGCCTGCCACCATTTCGGCATGCGCTTTTTACTTTGGGGGGTTACTGCGGGAAGGGAAGGGAAGGCAAGGTCCCGGCAGCAGGAGCAGCCAGGGCAGTGCCGTGGAGTAGCTCTCTGCATTC
The DNA here is from genome assembly GCF_000455745.1 of Alligator sinensis. NCBI lineage: Eukaryota > Metazoa > Chordata > Crocodylia > Alligatoridae > Alligator > Alligator sinensis. The sequence goes on from NW_005842344.1 coordinate 1,267,016, forward strand.
GCCCTCTCTGAAAAGATGTGGAATAAGCTGCTTTAACCCCACTTGCTCAGTCACTCCCCTGCAGGGGTGACGGGTGCCCCACATCCGCTCCTGTGTGGCTGCGGCT
>NW_005842344.1:1268444-1279270 GCF_000455745.1 Alligator sinensis
CGCTCGGGCGGAGCTGTGCCCTGCGGGGCCGGGGAGGCGGGCAGATGGGGGCCGAGGGGTGCTGCGCTTGTCCCGGGGGAGAGGAGAGCAGCCCTGGCCTCTGCTTGGTCTTTATCCTTTCTGCAGGGCGCTAAGAGGCTTATCGCCCGGTTTGAGGATGTGGTATTAGCGTAGCGAAGCCGGCGTGTTTCACGCGTAACTGGATTTAACTGAAAACTTCTTCTTGGTTTTCTGCCCCAAGTAACTCGAGGGCTTTAAGCGCTGCCGTCCGTCTCTGCCACAGGCGCTCTCCTGCTTCTGTGCGCGGCAGCCCTCCCGCTCAGCTCGCCGGCCGGGACATCGCTCTGGGGGTTGCGAGCGAGGGCGCAGCTCAGGACCTCCGTTGTAGGTGGTTTCCGACGGCCCGCGCGCGGTGGGGGCATCGGGACGTACGGGGTTGGGACGGGGAGGCCTGAGCCCTGCCTGCCGCAGGGCACGTGAAGCTGGCACTTCAGTCTTGCCAGGGTCACGAGCGCTGGGCTCTTGAAGACAGCAAACGCATATTGCCATAGCAAAGGCTAATGGCGTCTTGGGGGCTCTCCGCTACACACGTGTCATTCTGCCGCGTGAGAGCTGGAGAAAAATCGGCCCGATACCTGTGGTTCTCGAGTGCAATGTTATACACCTCTCATCTTACATTAACAGCAATAAAATAACTCTAACATGCCTGAATTTCTGATGGGTTAAAAAAGCCCAAAGAAACCCTGCGTACGCAGGGTTTACCCTTGCGTCTCACCTAACTGTCAGTCGGTGTAGCTGTTGAACATAAAATACCTGCACGGTTTTCATAAGGGAGAAACTTCACTTTAGAAGTTAGTACTACCTCAAAACCCTGAATCTCGGTGTAAATTATGAGCACCTTTAGAGTGGCGTCAGAGGACTGGGGAAGGGCTTTTTGTGCCCAAACGCTTGTCTAACATCCCTTCCAACAACGTAGGTTTAATAAGAGATATTACAACGAAGCTTGCTTTTCTCTGGACTGTATGAACCTAAGAAGTGCAGCAGTTTCTCTAACTGTTGGAGCTAATTGGTGCTCATAATCAGAAAATCCTGGCAAAGAAAAGCTTTCTAACAAAGCATAGGTTTTGAAAGATTAATTTGCTAGGAGTTGTTTAATCGCAATAAAAATGAGTAGTGGTCATTCACCTGCATGTTCTTGTGCATCAAATCAGTCTGACCCCAAGGCCTAACTTTCATTGAATGATTCAGTTGTGCCGGAATAATTTGGGGGGTTGCAGGGAGAAGGACTGTCCTAATTGGCAGATATCCCACTGAAAGGTGAGCTATACCAGAAAAAAATTCCCTTGCCTATGGAGCAGTTTTGTGTGGGGAGCCGCTAGTATGAACTATTCTGGGAAAATAACTTTCCTGGGTTATAGGCTCTGCCCCCATTTAGAAGGATTTGCTGATATATAGATACCAGCAAACTCACTCCAGTGTAGACATGACTAGAGTCATGGCTTTAAGGACTTCTCTGTGCATATTCTTCTTTTTTTAAATCTGTTATCCTAGCTGGGCACACATGCGCATGCATGCCTGTGCACTTATCTGAAAGTCTGGTGGGGGACTTCAGCTTTTACATCTTTGCTTCGCTCATTATACTCACTAGGTTGGGAACAAGGTGTTTCATTTACATACACGTTTAGTTTAACACTGAAACCTGTTCCACCAGTCCCAGAGAAATATACTGAGATCTAAATGTTGTGTATAAATATATATACATTTCCCCCTCTGTTTCCCACCCACCCCAGGATGCATATAAGAAATAGATTATACAGACGAGCATTGGCTCATCCAGGGGCCTTCCCACTATGTCAAGTTCTCCATTCCTTTTAATTAGGCTCATTTTACTAAAAATGCTGTAAGGACACTAGTCAAATAGTGGGTGTCAACATTCATTTAACTGAAATGTTTGTAGATCAGCTACTGTGATTGGTACATACGAGACAGAAAAGTAGGTGGGATATTTTCCATTCTGGTTGTAACATGTAGAAGTGTCTGCAACTTGTACGTTGTGTGAAATGTTATAGAGAAGAGGTTCCCCACTGTTGCCCTCTGTTACTAAAAGTAGCGATATTTTTCTTTAGCGCAGGATGCACTGAGAAACCAGACATCCACTGAGCCAAATCCCTTACCCTTCTCTTCCCCGCCTGTTTTTATAATGCTGTGTTTCATGTTTTTCTGAGGTTGGGTAGTGATATCCATGAAAACAGATTTATTAATCCTTGATTGGCAAACATTTATTGTAAATCTAAGGTTTAAGTTCCCTGTTCTTCAGCTACATATGGGTCAAGTCCATAATAAACTTGCTAGTTTCTAGTGGGTAAATATATATTGCCATTTCTCCTTGAGTTTAAACATGGAAGATAAGTAAGGCAGGGAGGTATGAACTTGGAGATTGAAAGCTCTTCTCCTCTCCCCTCCTCATCACTCATTTACCACCTCTGTCCCTGGTTCAAATCTGTATTGGTGAGCAAACCCCCTCATCAGGTGCTTACTGTGTGAAATGTCTTGGTTGTAAATCAAGCTGCCATTCAGACCAGATTGCAGCTGTGGCTTCTCTCCTTAGACTGCCAAGAATGAGCTTAAGGATCTGAGTTATTAGTAATAGATTATGGCCTAGTTTACACCACAAAGTTTGGCTGGCAGAATGGATGGCATTTGCACTCAAACCTCTTCTGCAAGGGCAGACTCCTCTACTCTGCCAGTGCTCCACCTTTTGCTGTACTCTTGCCAAGTAGACTAAGGCTGCTGCTGCCACCCACCAGGCAGCCCCAAGGTCTGCCTTTCCAAGGTGCACTTTTCTGCACAGGCAAAGCAGCTGCTATAATGGAGCTGCTAGAAGCGCATGGATGTGCTGTCACTCTGGCCTGATGGTGGTAACTGTCATCTGCCCACAGAACGTAGACATGGCCTAAACTACCTGAATCAGCTTGGGTGATCCTCCAGTTCTGTCGGCTTGTTGTTTCCGGGTCTTCGGGTTGTAGCATCTGTGCCGGTATTAATTTCACTTTTTAACTTTTTTTTTTTTTTTTTAAGTAGTAGAAATAATAGAAGGGAGCTGATCATGTAAGGCTGAATTCCATCCGTTTCCCTTGAAACTTTCTAAGGAATAGGAAAGAGGTAAGACAGGGTTTTCTTTTGCTTTCCTTTGAGCAGTGCCTCACGTGTTGGTGAATTTAGAACAGACATGGCCTTTTCCTTAGTTTTACCCTTTTCCATAGACGGCTAATAAGTTTATCAAGTGGAAGGAAGCAGCAGAAGCTCAGAGAAGCTAGTGCATGGTTTTTGCTGTTACTGTGTAGAATTAAACAGAAAATCAAGTTGTGCGTTTTAAATATCTTGGAATTTTAAACTATGCTTTGGATGCCGGAATGCTTGCCAGGGGTCTGCGCACGGCGTGTCTGCGCACTGATGAAGATTTGGCTGCAGGGTTGGAGCAGAGGGAAGGAGGCTTTGAGAGTCCGAGTTGATAGCCAGCACATCAAAATCCAAGTTGCAGGGGGTTGCCTTGTATCATGCCACAGGGCCTACTTGTAGTTGGTCTCATTTTAATTTAATTTTCAGAGTCACTTATTAAGTGAGAAGGATTGTTTTGATGTTTCAATACAGTTAGCAGCTGGACCAAGTTAATTGTAGTTGCTTTCTGTTAGGTCACCTGAAGCCAGTTGGGTCTGCCAGCTTTAACCTCCACATCTTCCTTGTTCGTTCCTGCTTGAAATGGCTTTTAGAGTTTGCAACAGCTTTGCTTCTTGCTTGTAGTGCTTAAAAAAATGCCAGTGGCTGCCACAGTAGTACTTGTATTGATACCAGGTTGTGGCTACTATGAAAGCCAGAACCATCTGCAGCCCTTCTTGGCTGTCCTGGACTCATTCCACAGATGTCATACTATAGTCACATTTTTGAGGGCATATTGGATGAAACTTAGTGAGTGGAAAAGCTACACGAGGGCTCACTCATGTTGTATCTATCTATGGGTGTTCTCTAGGAAAAAGGAAGAAAAATCTAATCGGGTGTCAGTCAGGTGGAGGGGCTGTGTCACTTATAGCAAGGTTGCTATCCCAAGAATTGGAGGGCCTGAGGCTGCTGAGGGAAGTCCAGGTCAAAGCAGCAGAGTTGTTCTTCTTGGCTCTCTCAACCCCTGCTCCCAGCCTCAGTCGCTCGGTTAGCTGCACTGGGGCCTTGTGAGAAGGAAGGTCCGTCTTCAGTGCAGAATTCATGTGAACTGTCTCCGTTCTTCCTGGAGTGAGTGGCCATGCCATGAAATTACACTTGGCTTCTGTATCCGTACTGGTGCTACACTCACTTGTGTGGCGTGAAGGCACCTGAGATCTCGTTCCGTACTTGGGCTGCAGTGAGCTGAATTGCTCTGAGCTTTTCCCAGTGAGTTACAGGAGAACTTGGCTCTTTGCTGAGTCCATGGGAAGAAGTTTGTAAAGAAGTTGGAGGTTGAGCAGCCAGTGACTTGTGCTAGCTTCCACATGGCTTCTGTCCCTGATGAACCAGCCAAGTGAAGAATGCCACCACTTTGCTTTTAAGCTTTGGGACAGGATTCAAGTTATAATCCACTTCTGCAGTGAGGGAAAGCCCTCAGTAGCTGATTCTCTACGATGGTCTGGGCCTCTTGTATGGAGATTTGTTTTTAAAATCAAGCGATCCTAGTCTGCTCTTAGTTGCCTGGGTGTTTTGAGGCACGAATTCTTTTGGCCATTGTAAGATTGCTGTTAACAATGAAAACCTACTAACTCTCTCACTTTGTGGTGAGAAATAAAGATCCTGGTTTGTTCTTCAGGGTCTCGAGGTAAAGATGGACAGCAGACAGAGGGCAGTCACTGTAAAGGAGTACTCTGAAATGCTCTACTCAGAGTTCACCAAAGAGGGGTCACTAAAAAGAACCAATTGGTTGCAGACGGAACAACTGTCTAGAATAAACTTTTTCACTAATATATATATATATATATTAAATAAAAGAATGGAAACACATGTTTTATGTATGGTGAACGTTCTTAATAACTAGGGAGTTAAAATACATGCATCTTTCTGTATGATTTTGTCATAGAAAGGATCCACCTACAGGCTATTAAAATTTCTTTCCCTCATTTATAGAAGATGCTAATTTGGAAGTTACGCAAGTAAGAAAATACTGCAGTAACACAGTCTATACCCTAAAGAATCTGAGACTGACACACGAGAAGCAATGAGAATAAAAGGTTGTACTAAGAGAATCTCCCCTGAAGACCCACATCACGAGTACTTCCACCAGTTCACAATGACAACCTCATAACAAAAGTCGAAGCAGAACTGTTAATTTAAAGAACTTGCATCCAAAATGGCTAAAACCAGTACAACGACTATTCGGTGAAATGACTGAGAACATATGTAACAAATTAGCAGATTCAATCCATTTATAAGAGGCTCTCTCAGAAAAAAAATTATTGAGATAAGAGAAAAGGGAACCCCTGCAACACCACCTTGCAATAAAGCCAAATGCACCACTGCATGGGCAGAGCCCTTCTGGAGAAACAGATCCCAAACCACACCAAGAAAATGCCATTCGCAGCTCCATGTTCTGAGGGTGTCCACTCATAGACTCGATGCTAGACTAGTAGCAAGGACACCACCAACCAAAACTACAGAGGTATTCTGTTACATTCTTAACCTACATTGCACATTGCGTTGTTCCCTGTGAAAACAAACCAGTAACTGGGGGGGGAAAGGAGAATTGCTGAATATTCAGAGCCCTAAAATGGAGTAAAGTCAGCAGGTGTCATGTAACCGAATCAATACACCAAAATGCTTTCTAGTTGTTCACAATAAAACAACTGGATGGCACAATCTAAAATTTTGCTGTATGGAAGCGTAGTCTTGGTACCCAACTCGGATAATGGCTGCTGGGAGAAAAACCCAGGAGCCACCCTACATCTACAGGTCTGCAAATGGTATGGAGAAGCAGTGCACTAACATGCAGGTCAGAAGTGTGCCTGCTCTTGCTGTTTGATTCACAGCAAGGTACGCTTAGCTGCTTCTGACCCTAACCAAAGTAGTGAATGTTCCCTCCGCTGCGAACTGCCTCGCAGGACACCAAGCAGTATGTGACCCTGTCTTGGGAAGTCTGTGCTGCTCTCGGACGCTCACTGTGGGACTCTTTCTTTTTCTGCTTTGGTGCAACTTGTGTAGTTTGTGCTGAAAGATTAATTGAATGTGAATCTTGACAGGAAGGGGCCGTGTGAGCAGGGAAACCTGCTTCATGCAGGGTTTTCTTTCTACTACGAGTCACCTGCAGCCTGACTCTCCATGGGTGGGATTTGTGCCATAATAGTCTCTTGCATGCTTTGCACACCTGCCCTTACCTGTCCTTGCTTCTGGAGATGTGATGGCTGCTGCAGTCTACAGGGAAGAAGAAGTCTTAGTGGGCAAAGTGGTGGAGCTGGGATTAGAAGAAAAACTGCTCTGCTGCATGGAAGTGGAAAAGTTATTGTTAAGTGAGCAAGATGAAGAGGTGAAAGGGTCATGACTGGAAAGTGGGAAGGGAGGAGTCCATCCCCTTGAGTTGGGGACCCAGGTGTGGGAGTATGAGTTCTCTTCTTCAGCTTTAGCTCCCTTCCTTCGCTCTGCGACCTGACTGAGCTTAGAACAGACTGCGAAGGCTGTGGTAGAGGGTCCTGGTGGCTACCTGCAGCAGGCTGGAGAAGAGCCTGCTCTTTGCTGTTTTTTCTCAGGGGTTTGAAGCCAACAGTCTGGTATTCTGAGCTCCTAGCACAATGGTGATGCCATGACAGCCCTGACTCTAGGCAAAGGCCATCTCAAGCTCTGGACATCATCAGATTTCCAGACCTGCTGGAATGAAATACCCCTTTCCTGTATCCTGAGAAAGAACCACTGATCACAGCTGCTGCACTTGGCAGACTGACCTCCCCCCACGTGGGTACTGATAAAGTTTAAGTAGGACAGCATGGGAGAAAGTAGTTCATGCCCCTTTCAGAGAGGAGGAGTGTGGAGCTCGGTGCTCAGGATACCTTGCTGCCTCATCTCCCTTGTGAAAAATGGATTAGCTGTTCTCTGCTCCTCCTTCCTTGCATCTTTATCTTGCAACTTCAGTTCCTTCTCACCCAAACTCAGAATTAAACTTAAAAAAAGAATCATGGCTCTTCGGATAGTTATGACTTTCTTTTTCTCATGAGTGCTTGTGATTGGCAGTACCATGCACTGTAGCTCGCAAAACAGCTCTCACCCATTTATGACTCTTTGACAGGCCACTTTAAAGGGACTTTATTTTGCCTTGGCAATAAAGAGGTCTTGGGCATTTGTACCAGTTCAGAAGGTGTGCTGGCCTCTGGTGGGCACCTCTGACTTGGGCAACAGTGGTCATAAACTGAGGTAAATGGGGCATAAAAGACACTGTTTGGAACCATGTCCAGTCTTAGGAGGAACAAACTGCTTTGATTAAACTGCCTCATTCATAATCTCAGGATAGTTGGGGAAAATCAGTGAACATAATTTATAATGTAGTCCTGCTGGCATCAGTTTTTGGTCCACCATTGTTTATCAATGATCTAGATACAAAACCTTTGCTGGTTAATGTGTAGACCTTGCTGGAGTGTGGATTAATACAACTATTGATCAGTGCATGTAGAAATCTTGCAGAGGCCCTGCTAACAGCATGAAGCAAAGTAGGCCCCAAGGAATATGAAACTAGGTGTGCCATATACGACTTGCCCAAGTGCTGGAGAAGTAGCTTGTTACGTTTTGGAGGTGCCCCCAGGGTCAACAGAAAGAGAATGAGTTGGTAAGACCAGCACAGAACACCAAATCAATGACCAGAGTGACCCAGCAAGCAGGTGTCCCTATCTGGTGGCAAGTGTGCGCTAGCTGGCGAGAAGGATGGGGATGGTGTCCCCTGAAGATGCGGTAGCAGTTAGAACTGGGATGTGTATGTTGTAAACATGAAGTTGTTCTGATTGGCGTCTAAAAAGGGACCTGGGTACCCTTAATACTTGGTACTGGGCTTAAGGTTTATGTACATGCCTGTACCACGCTGGGCGATGGTCTGTCTAGCACCGTGGACCAGCTGGTCACACGTTAGTGTCTAGGCTTCTTAGCGGACAGTAAATCTGTCCGAGCTCTTCATCACTAAGAACCCATTTCCCGTAGCAATGAGGTGGCTGGGGCACAGTATCATGGGTGGTATCCTACTGGTGTGTGCACGGACTGTCCGACCTGAGGGAGTAACACCTGTCCCTTTTCCAGAAGTAGTGGACAGACGGCACTGATGACTCCCTGGAGTTCTTGCTTCAAATCTGCAGATGATTAAAGATAGCACGGTAGTAATTGTCTGGTGAATTTGTGTAATAGTCCATCCACCTGATCACTTCAAGATGCACAGACTTTAATCCTTTGCTATACTAAGACTTTGGGGCTTTCCACAATGGGAATGGTGAAGCTGTTTGGTATTGGGTAACAACGGTTTGAGATGATTGATTCTGTGTAGCGTGTACACTAAATTCCAATGTAATTTGGGTGTTGTGTGTACTGATGCAATAAAAATGGTGATCTGCTTATAGAGCTTAATAATACTTTGTTCTGTTATGATTCCACTAGGTGATAGGCACCTTTGGTATAGCAAGTCTGCTAGCTGTATGCCCTTGGGAGGAAAGGTGGGGTTTACAACCCTCCCATGGATGGTGTTTCATGGGGAAGTGAGAGGGGAAAACACTTTCACCTTGTTGAAAACTGCGCTGCTGACCCCCCCTGACAACAGCTCGCTGTTCTTAAGCTGTCCGGAAAACTTGTGCTCACTTGTGAAGAAGGGAGAACTTGAACTGTACTGGACCAATATAAGATAATGAGCCACTGCTGTGAGGGAAAATAAATTGACTGAGGGCAGGTGGGATGCCAGGGAAGGAAGAGTCAGTAGTTTGGTGAACAAAGCAAGTCGTTTTAAGATAAAGTTGACTTGCTAGAAAGTACATATCGTGTGCTGCTTGTTTCAGTATATGTGTACATGGCAAGCTAGGAGCAACATTGCTAATATGGAAATGAAAGATTACTTAGCTGGATGCAGTAATCTGTGCACACTAACGTTGTGCACCTGGGTAAAGGGTCAGTGTTAAGTTTTGTGAGTTTTTTTTCTTTGTTTTCTTTTTCTTTTGTGACTTGATGGAAAGGTTCTCTTAAAAAGTTGAATGGACCTTGGTATGGTGGGGAGATCCACTGTCATGGATGCAATAAGATAATACCAACTTGAAATTTGTTCTTGGCTTTATTGGTCTTTTTGCTTACAGGCGAGTATAACCAAGCCCCTTTGCTGCATCTTTGCAGTCCTTTTGCATTATGTGCAGACACTTGTACTTGTGTTGGAGGCTTCATCTCCATCTTGTTGCTTGCCACTTTTTTCTGCTGAAGTCTTGCAGCCTACCAGTCTCGCTGCTTTACACACCAGGCTCTTGTCCAATGCTACCTGTATGCTGGTATGTCCTTCCTCATCCTGAGTTCCACTTGCCTTTCTCTACCCTAAAAGTCATTGTTTTATCAGGTGTACTTACTGGCCCCATTGCCACAGTGTAAAGTACCTGGCAATTTGAAAAGTATGTCTGAGAAGCACCCCTGCAAGGCAGGGAGGTGTCTTGCAGTTGAGTAACTGAGGCACAGAGAAACTACTTTTTCAAGGTCACGCTGGAAGCCTGTTTCAAAGCGGAGAGCTGGATCCATTGCTGAAGCTCTTAGCCCTTGACCATCCTTTCTAAAGCATGGCTTTTTCTACCCCCCCTTCTCCGCTAATGCTGTAGATGCACCGGGGGGCTGCTCTGTTCTTGACGTTCATCTGAAATGTATTATTGGATGCGGGATGGGAAATCCAATTACATAAATGCCATACAGCTGAGATAAGTTACTGCACAATGGGTCACTGACCAGTCCTCGGATGGTAATAAATATTGCTTGTTGCAGCAGTGTTGAACCGACCCACTGATTTAGCTAGGAAACTTGGCATCTTATTAATAAGTTCTTTGGACATCCAGCCCCTTGAGTGCGGGCATTAGTACAGAGACACATTTTTGATACTTTACTCTACTGTACTGTGGGATCCAAGGGAACTGGAAGCTGTTCCGGCTGTGAATTACTTGCCCGTAGTTCCTTGCAGTGCCACAGGCTGCCACGGGAGGGCACCTTTTCCTGGCTTTCAGGAGAGCGTTTCAGGGCAAAACATGTCATATGTAAAGAGTTTGACGTGTCTGAGAAACAGATCTCTCTCTCATAAACCTGTGTTGAAAACATTAGTTTTCTAGGTGCGCTTACACAGTTAATAAGGAATAAGTATAACACTTCCTGGAAATGTAACGTAGTTTAGTTGAGAGTGTTGGCACTGGGGAACCTGATGCCTACAGAGCTGCCATTATATCTGATTGGCTTGATTCTAGCTCTGGATTTTACTGTTAGATTTTATTAAAATTGTCCATAAATGGACACCGGTGACACATCACGTTTGCAGATGAAACCTACCATTTTCCTCACGCCTGCCCATCATCTTTAACCAGAGGTGATCCTTATGCCTCGGTGCAACAGTCTGTCATTGTGTAGCAGTAGAGCAAACTTCACTGGAGCAGCAGAGAAGGAAGGAATACTGAGGCTTGTGCTAGGAAAAGCAAACTCTCTGAATGTCTGGCTTGCTTACGTTTGGTAGAGTTGGGCAATATGGACAGAAATAAGAGTTCTAATTTGTCACGGTTTTATAGCAGGACCCTTCCACGTGAACACAGTCCTGCATTACTTACAGCTCAGGCTGGCAGCTG
>NW_005842344.1:1279280-1286242 GCF_000455745.1 Alligator sinensis
AAAGAATGGCATAATGCTTGAGAGCTTCAGAAAACTGTAGGGGTCTTTGAGGCTATTGAATTCGCATCCTTAAATGCAAATTAAACCAATTTTAAATCTCTGGTAATTTTTTCTAGCCTTCATTAGGATTAAGCTGGTGATTCTACAGTGATTCTCTAGTCGGTATTTCTAAGGGTCATTCCCATACCCAGCCTAGTGGACAGTACTGACTGCCCTTGCAGCAGGAGAGATGCAGGATGACAGATTGTACAGCAGTTCTTTCACTGATCAGCAAAAACGTAACGCTACCGCTCTAGGATGTGCTGCTTTCGTTCGGAAGTGGTGCTTGCCAGCTGCACGCTAACTGTCCGTTGGGAAAGGGATTGAGGACTTCGGATAGACTGCGTTTACCCAAGGGAGTGATTCCTGTAATCAGACAGGAGACAGAATGCACACAGAGCAGGGTGTTTCCTTCTGCTCTAAAGAGCATTGAGAGCAGACCATTGCAGATCAAAAAAAAACAATCGAGAGGAGAGGGGACGGGCACAACGGATGCGTTTTGAGGACTTCTCTCGATTTAATGTATTTTCTTCTTGGTGAAATAGTAATTAGTGATTTAGTATCTACCTGAGAAGAAGACCGAATCGGAGATTTTTCATATGCCAGATTACAACTTGGAAGCCTGTTCCTTGAATTCTGGCGCCCAGTTCTGTAATGCAAACATTGTCATTGCTTATTCTTACGTTTCCGCGCGGTGAGGTAATCCACGTGTATTGAGGCGGACTAGAAAAAGTGGGATGACCCTCCCCACGTGTACACACAGTTGTTGTCTTTGAGGCAGTGTATTTAACTGGAGCTTGGAGGCTTCTTACCCCACACCTCTGGCATTAATCCCAATCGTATGAGGAGCCGTGAAACGCTAACATGCCTTGTCCTTCAAAACCAGACTTTCATGCGGGAGAGAGTGAGTACTTCCTGGGCAGGCAGCACATCTTGGGTTGGTCTCTGTTCTGTGGTGTCACGTTATCAGAGTAATTATGAGCTGTATGGTCCCCTTGCGTTTCAGAGCCAGGAGAACTCCCACAGATGCAATGTGGTCAGCTTGAGCGCGTGCGTGCGTGCGTGCGTGCGTGGCACTGCTAAAGGTCTAATGGATTTTTTTTGCTTCTTCCTGCTGCCCCCCCCCAACACTTGAGCAGACTAAATTTTCAAAGTAACACCAACTTAGTGTGGTAGGTCTGAGCTGACAGCTGGTGATAGCATGTACCATGAATTTCCATATTGGAGACTAGGGATTAGTTTTCGGAGCAAGAATCGGTTTGCTTTGGAGTCGTGTCATAGTTGCCTTTTTTGCCCTGACGGGGAATGGAGTAGCGTGCAGCCCTTATCTGGAAGGAGTACTGTAGGTGAAGGGGCTTGGATGAGCGAGCTCTGCATCCAAAAGCTTGTGTCTGTGCATCTCTTCAGAAGCAGACAGCCGCTGCTGGAAATTCCCAGTCTGTTTAAATGCTCATTTCTCTTTCACGTGGACACACGCACAAGATCAGACTCCTTATATTAACTTTCAAATGAATGTATGGCCTCTCTCCAGCAGTTTGACAGTCACTTAAATGTTTGGGGGTATTTGGGGATTACCAGGAATTGTAAAAACAGTCCCTCTGATTATTGACATTCAGGATGCCTTCAGCAGCCTGACTTGCATCCTAAAGTATATTAAGATGCTAGATTGCTTCCCCCACCTTTTTCTCCAAAGTAAAAATGGCTTATTTTGATGTGCCCCCAAATTCCCTGGAATTGGGCTGTTTGCAGGGACGTGGGACAACTAGTGCACTGCTCTGGTGCAGGGAAAACTGGCACCAAAATAATAGCGTGGGTGCTAAAGCCCCATATAAAATAACGCGGCGCTAAGTCCCGCCCGTGTGCCGATGTGCAGCCAGGCACAGCACCCCTGACACTCCTGGGGGGAGTGCCCTCGTGCCAAACACTTTGTGCCCAGGAACAAGAATCCTGGTCGGAAGTAACCTTCAGGGTGTCACAACCCAAGGGTGTGATTTTGTGTGTGTGCTTCGGCACTGCTAAATTATTTCCCGCCACTCGGAGCTTTCTTTGCAGGGTGCATTTCTTAGTTGCAAAGAGAAAACCCCGGTGCAAAGGAGTTCCCGCCATTCGCATGCAAATTTGTGTCCCACTATTGGCCAGTTCTAAATTATTCCCACGTGGCGGCTAGCGATTGGCTTGCTAGCCGTATAAGAGGCTTGAGTGGTTTCCGCCCAAGGTGGAGGAGGAGGAGGACTTCACGTCTTGTGAAGACCTCTAAGCGCTGCGGAGCCTATCGGACCCAGCGTGTACCTTGAGAAGGCTACAGGGGTCTGATCAACCTCTGGCCTCTCCCCGTCGCCGAGCGATCCCTCGCCGAACCCCTTCCCTGCGCGCAAGTTCCACGGAGCCTGGCAAACTCCGTGCGAGTGTATCCAGAGCTCTTCTCCGAGTTGTTTTCTTCGGTTGACACGACGGGCTCGCGGTTTTAGAGCCTTCAGCCGGATTGGGCTAGAGTTTGCGAGTTTAGAGCTCTTGTCCGCTCTTCTTTCCTGTCTGTAACCGCAACTCAAGCAAGTTTTCCTGCCTGCACCGCGACCATCTCCGGTGTAAGTAAAATAATCTTTAATCAACCGCTACGCGTCCGTGCCTAATTCTAGCCCGCCTACCTGCATTCCCCGACCCGCGTGCCAGGGCTGCTGGCCACAGGCCCCCGAGGGCCTCGGACCGCTCCCGGCCCGCGCGCAGGGAACACTGGTTCTCCAGCTGGACTGATTCTCAGCCAGGGTGCCACATGTTAACACTGTCAGGATTGCAGATCTGTTCACAAGAAAAACTCAGATTTCAAATAGGAATCCATGGTGTCAAAAACACTGAGGTATTCTGGCCTTTAGCATATATTTAAAGCAGCGTTACTTTGGCTGTTCTTGGGGCTAATACCAGATCTGGGGCTGATATTTGAGACTAGAGATTGTATTTTGTACCGTAGCTCATAAAGGAGCGGTGTTACTGGCTGATGCTTAGAACACTTTTGTTGGTTTCTTCTTTTTACCGTAATTTTGTTATACCTACCACTTTTTATGTTTATACAAGATCTCCTTTTTGAGAGCGGGTCACTGTTGTGAAGATGTTCTTCCCGAAGTGTATGCTAGTCTATTGTGCTCGTAGCCTTGGAAAACTCTTAATGCAGAAGGTTCCGGCTGTGCGTGCTGCTTTCTGTGACTTAATTTTAGGGCTAAGATTAGGGCATGTTAGAAAAGTAGGTGTTTGGTTCCTTTACAGGGACTTAAATAGGGTTCAGTAAGGTGGCAACTCAAGTATCCAAGTCCACTTAAAAAAATAAGTGCAATAGGATTTGGTCCTTCAGTGTTGAGAGAAAGTTATTTCAGGAAGGACTCTGGAGAGGGATTTATTCTTCGGAGTAGGTAGAGCTCTATAGCTGAAGTCTTTAGCCACGTGACTAGAAATTATTTTGTCTCCATTTTGCCTGTTCAACAAACCAAAAGTTGTCAGTTTAGGAAGTTCCCAAACTCTTTCTTAGTGTAAAGAAAACCCTTTGGTCCCAGTTCAGCCCCCAGTTAATTGCATAATATCACTCTGATAACAACAGAGTTCTTCTTTATAGGGAAGTATTTGGTTTTTAATTGTCTTAAGTATTTCTGGTTTTTGGCAAGATGTTTGTTGAACTGGGTACGCTTGCTCCATTTCACCTTTTCCTTCAAAACTTGAGCAAAGACAACCGTCAAGGTATGGGCAGCAGCAAGTGTTCCAGGGGCTTTGGGCTGGAAAGCTTCTTGCCTAGATCACAAGAAAAGTGATTATTTTGGATTTCATTGACTTTCTTTGCCCTCCCCCCTGGATTTTTTCCCTTTTCTGGTCTGCTGGTCTAGGTCACTGGAAGGAGCAGAAATTTTGATTGGCAGAAGATCATATTTTTGCCTTACCAATTTGACATTTTAATGTGTAGTAAATGTATCTATAGATCAGACTGGGCATATCTTTTGGTAGCCTGGGCAATAACTTCAAACACAGACACATTGCTGGGTCATGCATCCCCATCTACAGTGTTAGATTTGGTTTTTATCAGAACAAGATTGCTGTAACTCCTTCAGCTTCAAATGAGATCAGTCTGGTGCCCTTGTCCCGGTTTTGCAGACATCCAGCTCCCTGAAGCCAAGAGGCAATTTCATGATAATGCTTTTATTAGAAAATCTGTGTGAAACATGAAGTAACTTTGTCTTCCTTGTTACAGATCCATAACATGGTGGCAGTGCTGGAAGTAATCTCCAGTTTGGAGAAATATCCCATTACCAAAGAGGCACTTGAGGTATGTCACCTTGCATGTGGAATCAACACACGCTTATTGTGTGAATGGACTCTCTCCGTACAAGAGCCTTTAATACCCTTAAGGTATAACTTAACGCAGAGCTAGATAACTTGCAAAAGAATACAATTTTTAAAAAGTCATCCTAGTAAATTCCCCTGGGCTTCCCTGACATCTTGGTAGGATGGAGCAAGTGACTTTCCGGGTCCTAGATCAGTGGAGGGTGAGGTACACAGTGCAATCTACTTTCTGTTCAGAGTAATTCCTGCTTGCTGCTGGTTAACTCCGTGGCTGATTCAGCAGCGTGCCTTTGCTATGTTATATGACTGGTCACTTTTCCTTTTCTTGGTTTTTTTTTCCTTTGACCCAGTCAGAACTGTGTCCTTGTATACATCCATAGAATGAATTTGAAATATGCCTGATTTTGTTTTGGTGCCTGACTGGTAAGGCTAGTTCCCCCGGGCAAGAATTTTACAGCTAAAAAGAACACTTCTTATGACTGAACCATACTTGGATGGTCTTACTGTTCAATTCAGCCTTCACTCTGAACTATTCCTATGTACCATGTGGGATCTAGTTGAGAATAAACCTTATCAGATTAAAAGGCCCAGCACCTCTTCTGGCAGTAGGGTGCATGCATACGCTGGTATTCATCAGCCTCTTTAAGTCCTCTGTGAGAGCTGTGTCCCCAAAGATTTTTTGCCTCTAAATGTCTACAATATTTGTAGTTGGAGTACTGCAAGGATATTGGGATACTGCTGTATCTACTGCCTATACCTACTGACAGTGGCGGCATCTTCCCCAAGTCAGCATTTTGCAAGAAGTAGTTGTGGTTCTGCTAGAACTGCCCGTCAGGTTGGGATGGTTTGTTTACCTTCCAATGCTGCTTTAACACTGCACCACCGAGGAATCTGTTCTAGGATGCTGCGCTATTAAATTCTCGCTAAGACTAATGTTGAATAATCTTCTGTTGGCAGACAGACCTGGTGAGGCTCAGCTAACAGGTCTTTGTCCTCTGTCCCTGGCCTCTAAGAATTGTGGTTGCTGCCACCAGGAAACTGCAAACTGAACATGATTGTATTTCTCATACAAGTTTGACACATCCTGTGGTACAAAAGTGCTTTGGTTGCTGCACTGCACAGTACAGCAGTATGCTATACACTTTGACTTTTGTGGGTGAGCATCACACTTCTAAATCATAAACTTTGCTGTCAGAGTTTAATGTTCAGTCAGCCAGGCACCAAAGGCTCCAGCTAAACTCGCCCATTCTGCATGAAAAATGTCAACCTTAAATTCCAGGATCCCATCTCTAGCTCATGACTGCATACACTGGGATCTCTTTCAAAAGATTACTCTCTTCCACTTATGACAGCAGCGTTACTTTTCCAGTAGGATGTCAGTTGCTGCTGATGGTTATGCTGAAACCCACAGCATCATGCCTCTAAAGAACATTATTGACTATTCAGGAGGATTCCAAATGATGTACCTTACTGGGAATCTTTCTTTTGGGAACCACACAGCACTGCTTGGTTAACTCAAGGCACAATAATGACACTGATTTCCCAGTGGACACCAGTTAAGATGTATCCAAACTTCTATCCATTCCAAACCTATTTCATATTACGTATCTTAATGTGTTCCATTCTCCCTGGCATGCAAAAGCAGCTCGATTCCTTCACAGCATGTGTTTTTAATTTAATTTGATCCAGAAGCACTCCTTCCATTTAGTATGGCTTCTGGAGCAGCTGTCTGAGGTTACTGGATGTACCTGCAGTATAAGCAAGAAACAGAGCTCCACTTATCTTTCTCGCATGTTGAGGGGTGCTTGTCATGTTTAGGCATCTGAAAATGTTTACCCCCATAAATCCCTTCCAAAACCATTGGATTTTGTTCTTGTCCTGAGGGAAAAGGTGCTGTGTGAACAGCACTTGACTCGGTTTCAGTTTCTTTATGTCCCTCACTGTCCAACACATGGTCCTTTGTGGTGAGCATGCACCTCTTCTGGCCGGACATATTTCCCACAGAACTTGCACAAGTTTTTCTCTGTCACTTCCAAAGTTCTATCGATAAAGGATTTCCTTTCCCATCTTCTCTGCAAAGGGCTCCCATGGCACACTGGCCAGGGAAGAGACAAGACAGCTAAGCAAACTTGTAGTTTCCTTGCATGGCAGGGCTTTGGGTCTGCCGAACCAACACCCTTGCAAAGAGAAGAGTGAGCCATTATATTTAGCTTTTTTTTTTTTTTTTTTGGCTAGGATATTTGTTGGTAGAGACTATATCTGGTAACAGATGAAAATGCATTTTAGGACTTAAGTCATGACATCATCTCTCTCTTGGAAATTATAAATGTTTTTTGTGAAACTTCTTATTTACTTACAGGAAACAAGACTAGGGAAGCTCATCAATGATGTAAGAAAGAAGACGTCCAATGAGGAACTTGCTAAACGTGCCAAGAAATTGCTGCGGAATTGGCAAAAACTAATAGAACCAGTAACCCCGAATGAACCCGTGCCAAGAGGATTGCCGAATCCCCCTGGGTCAGCAAATGGCGGTGCTCACAACTGTAAACCAGAAGCGCCACCTGCTGCAATGCCTGGATCCAAGCCCGTGAATGAGTTGAAAA
>NW_005842344.1:1286254-1289799 GCF_000455745.1 Alligator sinensis
TCGGAAGAGGAAGGGTGAACATAGGGATGGGCATCAGGGTCCCCCTCCTCCTAAAGTTTCCAAAGCAAGTCATGAAGTATTGCAAAACTCTTCACCCCCGCCAACTAATGGGATTGGGGGGAGCCCCGAAAGCTTTCCCAGTCCTGTCGATGTAAGCTTGCACACGGGGCCTGAAACCAGCAGGACAGAACACAGTGAAAATGACAAACACAGTAAGATCCCAGTAAATGCTGTAAAACCTCATACCAGTTCTCCAGGACTTGTAAAACCTTCAAGCACTTCCTCACTATTAAAGACTGCAGTGCTTCAGCAGCATGAGAAATCAGAAGAAATCGCAGGACAGCACCAACCTAAGAGCCCGCGTTGTTCCTCGTTTAGTCCTAGAAGCGTTAGGCAGGATACTTTTCCGCGACAGCATACCACATACTCACCAAAGGGTTCAATGCCTAGTCCATCTCAAAGGTCCCAGCTCTTAGACACTGCACAGGTGCCGTCACCACCACCATCCTTGATGCAACCATCAACACCTCCAATGCCAGCAAAAAGACTGGAGGTTTCTCAGCAATCAGGACCTGAGGTATCTCACCATTGGCAGGAGCAGGTATCTTCTGAAAGCCAGCACAGGCATCCAACAGGGACACTTCCACAGTACACATCTCCTGGCTGTAAAACCAGTTCACATCCTGGGGAGTCTTTGACACCACACATTGGCTTTTCACAGGACACTTCAAAAATGGACAGCGATGATGCTGCTTCAGGTTCAGATAGTAAAAAGAAGAAAAGGTACAGACCCAGAGACTACACGGTCAACTTGGATGGGCAGGTCACAGAAGGGGGTGTGAAACCTGTGAGGTTAAAAGAGAGAAAACTCACTTTTGATCCCATGACTGGACAGATAAAACCTCTAACACAAAAAGACCCCTTGCAGGTAGAAATTCCTGCACTTGCCGAACAGCACAGGACAGAAACAGAAGAGCAGGAGCAAAAACCCAACCTGCAAAGTCCTTTTGAACAAACGAACTGGAAAGAGTTATCCAGAAACGAAATAATTCAGTCCTATTTAAATAGACAGAGTAGCTTGCTGTCGTCTTCAGGAGTACAAACGCCTGGTGCTCACTACTTCATGTCTGAATATTTAAAGCAGGAGGAAAGCACTAGAAAAGAGGCTAGAAAGACTCATGTTCTAGCTCCTCACAGCAAGCCCACAGACTTGCCTGGGATCACGAGAGAGGTCACAAGTGATGATCTCAACAGAATACGTGAACATCACTGGCCAGGCGTGAACGGTTGTTTTGATACACAGGGTAACTGGTATGATTGGACGCAGTGCATATCTTTAGATCCACATGGGGATGACGGTAGATTGAATATCCTGCCTTATGTCTGCCTAGACTGAGTACTGTTTTGCTAAAACGCTTTTACATCTGCAGTTAGCAAAGATGGCAGACACTATGCCACTTAACATGGAGAGAGCCTCCTGTCCTGGACAAAGAGGCCCACCGAGCAGAGGGTGTGAAGGAGCTGGTTCTTTTCAGCTCTTTCCTTTCAGTTCTCCTATTGTGAAATGCTGCTACCAGTTTACTAACAAAATTGCAAAGGAAGGCATACGAAGGTTGATAAATTGAGTTCAAAACTCTATAGCAAGCCAGCTATAAAGTGTTAGTCCCCAAGAAGTGAAGATGATTTCCAGCACTTTGTGAATGCCGGAATCTTACTACAGGCAGGTACAGATAATTTGTGGAAGTTACCTTAACAAAATATGCATCTATTTATTTGACTTGATTTGGGTTTTTATTTGGCAGTGAAACATCCGAGACAAAAGTGCAAAAACTGTAGTTTATTTGGATCACACCTCTCTGCCCATGATTGCGTTCTTTTACAGTCATGTAGTACAGAGATTGGTTTTAAACAGCAGGTGTTGCACTGCAGGCTGGCCAGCCAGCTTCAGCTCAGCATTCCATAGGCATCCACATATTTCAGTCTGGTTTCAGTTTAAATCCAGTCTCTGAGAAATGCTGCAAAAACTAGTTATTTTAGTTATTCTTCAAACTTGATCCCACCGCCACCAGCCAAATAATTTTTCTCTTTTCCCAATCTGGAAATTTCTAGTGGGGAAAAAAATCACCTTTTCTAGAATCCAAAAGTAATGAGGGTGCTACAAGTTTGTAACTGTACTGTGAGAGGGAAAAAGGAAGCCTGTTTGTATGCTGGAAATATACTTGTTACCATTCCTTTAGATATTGTTTGCCTTATGGATATCCATCATAAACGCAATTTGCAAAAACAAAGAGCCTTAGTGAATGTACAGTAACTAGACTTCTGTGTTCTTGGGATGCAGAAGGGAGCAACTTTGCTATTTGGTCCTTTAAGCGGACACATTGTGATATAAATGTGGAAATAAAAAAAATTTGCACAAAAAAGTTTGTGAATTATTTATATTTGAAGTTGTTTAAAGTTTGGTCAGTTCAGACAAGCCAAATGATGATGACTGAAACAGAGTATGTTTTGCATAGTGTGACAAACCTGCATCCTGTTTAGTATTTTTCTAAGACAATTGAAGATGATTAGTGATAGACAATGTATTTTCCAGCTTTTCTTAGTCTTCCAAGTGTGCTGACAATATTTAGTAATATGTTGGACTTTGTTTAAAACTCTGGTTAAATCCAGGAGGAACATGTTTAGTTTTAGAGACTGTCCTACAAGTTACTGTTAAGGTACCCCAGCTAATTATTTGGTTTTCTCTTCAGTAATTTAATAATCCCAAATGTTAATTATGTCTTCTTTTATCAAGGTCTGGATAAAAAAGTTTATATTCAGTACAGCAGGATAAATGTCTCCAACTGGCACTGTTATGACTAGAATAATCAGGACCGCTTTCTTTTTTACCACCTCTGAGATTAGGTTTCTCTCCTACTATATTAAGGTTTTTTGGTTTTTTTTTGGTATTAATGTTGCTGCCTCTAGTGACCAGAAAAGCACCATTGGGCCCTGATCCTGCTTCCATGGAGACACCTGGCAAAACTTCAGTGAGAGCAGGATCAGATGCTTAATTATTTATACAAGTTTTAAAATACACCTGCTTCATCGGGTGAGCGTTGGCTTGTTCCATGGAGAATAATGTGAAAAGTGTTTGAAGTCTAACCCTTTCTATTCAGACGGAATGCTTTTGTGATTTGCCTGGCTGGTGAAATACTGAAATCTGCTGTATGTGGGTATTTCAAAAATCTCCTACTGGTACCTCACTGTTTCTTTTCTAAATATGGAGGTCCTAGGGAGAGACTTCCCAGATGGAGAAACTAGTCACCACAAAATGTTTCCAAGTATATTTTCAGTTTACTTCCATTTTACCCTTCTGCAGTGATAAGGTCATGCAGGCTGCTTAGGGCTGGGAAAATTAAATGGATCTTGTGAGTCAAACGGTGGAGGTGGGCTAGGAAGGCTTATCATCCTAGAAATGCTTGACCTTGTTTATGTAGAAAACTTTAAATATATTTATTTTTGCACCAAAAGAGTCTCTGTTCTTTCTCTCCCCCTTTTACTCTTTC
>NW_005842344.1:1289875-1290473 GCF_000455745.1 Alligator sinensis
GCACTCTTCCCCTCTCCCTTCCCCCCACCCCCTGCTCGGCCACTTTTCTGCTGAAATGCTGACGGGGGCCCTGTGGCAGAAGGTAATGCTCGGACTTTCAGCGGTGTCCACAAACTTGTATCCAGTGGTGCTGTAAAATAAGTATCGGGCTCAGCTCTTACCCCTCGACAATACGATTCTGTTGGATTTTATTTTATTTTTAGTGTGGGCTTTAAATCTTACTAGTTTTTAGAGTTTTTGTGCAGACAGTCAACCCGTTTGGATATAACCCAGGGTACAAATAGATTTGGCATCTATATATTTTTCCATATGTTATGTTGGTGTAAAGAGTTCTGTGGGCTCCAACAAATGTGAAGATGTTTACAAGGTGTTTTTGTCAATTTTGTAAACGAGTTCAAATGAAGTTTACCTTGTACATGTGTGTCCGATTGCTTTGTATTCTCATGTGCGCATGGGTCCTGCTCCTCTGCCCATTGCCTCCGCGCTCAGTGCCTTACCCTAAAACGTACAGTCTGACAAAACCCCTGTTGTGTGCGAGTCCCTGCAGGGCCCCAGGACCCCGCGCTTGGAGACAGCAGCAGCTGAAGCCTACGTCTGC
>NW_005842344.1:1290648-1290940 GCF_000455745.1 Alligator sinensis
GGGCCAGGGCAGGGCCGGGGGGGTCCCGCAGGCCCCCCGGCTCTGGGCAGGGGGCCGTGGCCCAGCCGTGCCCGCGACGGAGTGGAAGTGCCAGGGCGGGGAAGGAGGTTTCCCACCTGCTGCAGTCCCCCGGGCACGGCGCCGCGTCCCTCCCTCCACCTGCGGGGACAAGCTCCGGCAGTGCCGGCTCGCGGCAGGGGCTGCAGGGCGGGCCGGGCACTCACCCGGGACCTGGTGCTTAACTTGGCGGAGCGGGAGGCGGCTCCTGCCCGCGCTGGTCTCAGGCCGGCGG
>NW_005842344.1:1291733-1300034 GCF_000455745.1 Alligator sinensis
CCGGGTCGCGGCAGCGCCCGCCTCGCCTTCCCTCTGCTTGCAGTGAAGGCCACCATGCCCATCTGGGTCGTGCTGCTCTCCAGGATCATCATGAAGGAGAAGCAGACCACAAAGGTAGGGGCCGTCCCGGGGGCTGCGCCCGCCCGCAGCACGGGGCGCTCCGGACCCTGGAGTCCCCTCCAGCCCGGGGGCTCTGCGGCCCGGAGCCGAGCGCTCGCTCTCGCGATGGTGAAGGAGCCCTCCGAGAGCGCGGGACGAGCTGGTCGTCTGCGCTGTGCAGGCCGAACGCGCGCGCAAGACCTTGTTGAGCTGGAAGTGCCCGAAGGGTGTAAGCTCATCTCCCTTGCTCCCTCTTTCAGGTGTATTTATCATTAATCCCTATAATTAGCGGTGTCCTGCTGGCCACGGTGACTGAACTGTCTTTTGACATGTGGGGACTCATCAGTGCTCTTGCTGCTACGCTTTGCTTCTCGCTTCAGAACATCTTTTCCAAAAAGGTAATGGTTCTCCTGCCCCCTTTGCTGGCTGGAAGTCCAGCCCGTGGCACCGGCAGCGTGCTGACCCACAGGCTGCCCTTCGCTCGGTCATGCTCAGCCAGGGTGCTGCTTTGAGATCCTTTCAAGGGGGACGGGAGGTGTCCTGCCGTGCTGGCGCTCTCAGATGTGCCAGCGTGATTCACAAGAGACACCCGGCGAGTTCCGCTGGGAAGCCGTGGTGCCAAAACGTTGTGGTTTTCCTCAGCTCTTTGCAACAGGAGAATTGTCCAGTTGTTTTTCTGCAGTCAAAATACAGCAGAAACTCAGAGCAGGCATGTTTGGAGACAGGGCTACCAGTCTGAAGAGGTTGAGAACCACTGAGATCTCTTTGCCACGCCCAAGGCTCATTAACTCTCATCAGCAGTATGAGCGTTCATAGGGACCGTGAGACTATCATTGTATTTGAAAGACTACACCTTCAGCACTTGCTAGCCCTTGCCACACCCTTGACCCTGGAACAGGTCATTCAGAGCTCAGACATGTTTCTTGAATTTGCTTTGGGGGAAAAAAAGCAGGTTTTTTAAGTCTGAGCAGAACGTTTAACACTTAAGAGGTGGGTGCTAGTAGACAGCGTGAACAGCTGACTGGTAACCCTTTCCAGTTTTTAAACTAACCAAGTAGCAAGTCTTTGCCTCCAGGCAGACTGCTACCTAGCCTTAATCCCTTGGTACAAAACGAGTTAGACTTTTTGAGTGGGCAATGGTTTATTGTTTCCTACCAGTGTTTGGAACTGTGCTTGTTGGAACGACTTCCTCTACTTTGAATGCCCTTAATGTTTGGCCAGGGAATGATTTCTTGTGTCTTGCTTATCAGGTGTTAAGAGATTCCCGGATACATCATCTTCGGTTGCTGAATATACTTGGATGCCATGCTGTATTTTTCATGATCCCAACATGGGTTTTGGTGGACCTTTCTTCCTTCCTAGTAGAGAATGACTTGGTGAGTCTTCAGCAAGCTTTACAGTAGAGAAAAGTTTATCGGTGCCTAAGAGATTTGGTAAGCATCACCATGTAATCCTTGGTTAGACTTGTTGACAGCTGTGCCAAAAAGTAGTTGAGAAAAGGCAGGCGCTGAGTGCAAGTGTATAGGAAGAACGCATTGCCATCTCAGCAGACAAAAGCAGCTGTCTGTCATACAGCAGCACAGACTTCAGGAACTAGCACCAGAAGATGAGAACCTTGAAAATCAAATCCAGATGAGCCTAAAATATATGTGGTGAGGGCAGCTGTAGAAATGGACAGCCAGTGAATGTCAGAACGGCAGGGGAGGGGTGGGAGGACGTGTAGCGTTGAGCCTTTTTACTGAGGGGGTGAGGATGTCTTCCCTATCAAAAAGCTGGTGACAGGTAATTACAGAAGTTACTGGGAGTTGCATCTACTTTTGTACAGGAAGTTTTCTTCATCTTTTCCCGGAAACTGAATATATTAACTGACTCTTGCTACGTTTTGTTTTCCCTGTAGAGTACTGTGTCTCATTGGTCCTGGACCTTAATGCTGCTCATAATCAGTGGATTCTGTAACTTTGCCCAGAATGTCATTGCCTTCAGTATTCTTAATTTGATCAGCCCTTTAAGTTACTCTGTTGCAAATGCCACAAAAAGAATCATGGTCATAACAGTTTCTCTTATAATGCTTCGAAACCCAGTTACCAGCACCAATGTTCTTGGAATGATGACTGCTATCCTAGGAGTATTCTTGTATAACAAGGTACGTGTACATTGTGGCCCCTGTTTTGGTCAGTAGTATCTGAAAGCTGCTGTGCTCTGGTAAACATAAAATGTTCCTTTATTAACTTAGTTGTCCATTAGCAGAACAAAGATCAAAATTGCATCACATAACATATCATCAGAAGTTGCCCACATTTTGTAGGTTTAGCAGAGACCAAAGTATGAATGAGCCATGTTTAGGGAGAGTCCCTCTTACGCAGGATGGGGATAAGGGGACACTTGCTGTGCCACTAATTAAGTGTGCTGCTTTGGTGGATCAGAGGACTTATTTTTACAGCAGCCGCTTGTGGTGCCGGTGCCAGGCGCTGCCCCCTGGAAGCAGCCAGCTTTTTAACTTGTTCTTACAAACATTTAAGATGGTGATCTTCTCTTGAGTTTCTGTAGGCACCTAAGTATAGATTCATAGAAAATTAGGGTTGGAAGGGACCTCAGGAAGCCATCTAGTCCGACCCCCTGAGAAAATTAGGGTTGGACAAGATAAATGCACAGGTTGCGAACTTGTTTGTGTATGAGTTCTGGTGTACAGTAACCAGAAGAAATCTCTTTTGCCTGAACAGAGGCTGATTTAGGGTTTCAGCCAGTAGATAAGTTGTGGTTTTTGGCCTTTGTTAAACTCCTATCTCCAATTTTAATCTGATTAAAAAATTAGGATTAAGGATCTAGTGGCTTCAGCATCAAGTTTGCTCAAAAGCCGTATTAACTAAGAATAACAATGGGTAGGGAGTCACAACAGGAGTGACTTGGGATTTCATATTTTGGTGAGCACAGACTTTAGTCTGACTGGTTTCTTCTGGAACAGCTTTTGTTCTTCCTAAGCATATTTGCTTATTGGGCAGCCTCTGAGAGATTGTGTTAATCTGTTATTTCCACAGACAAAATATGATGCAAACCAGGAAGCGAAGAAGCAGTTGCTTCCAATTACAACTGCAGACCTTGTGAATTTGGACCATCACCTTAACACTCCAGAAAAGTCTCAGAATGGACTCGTGGCATTTTCACAACATGGAGACTATCAGTATGGCCGAACCAATGTTTTAACGGATCACTTCCAGTATAACAGGCAAAACCATCCAACCGCATACAACTTAAATCGATTTGATATATAGCATCTTGGCAAACAGGTATAGACTGTTATGCAAGGTTTCCCCAGCATTATCAGAAACTTCTGGCACATCCATGAATGTAAAGCTAAAGATTTGTACAGATTTTGCAGAAGGGAAGATGATGGTGTGTGGAAAGGGGTACAGGCTTTCATCTTCAGCTGAGCATCTCTAAACATGCTGCAGTTGGGTTTGACATTGCCAGGACCTCAGTGTGAGAATTGCACTGTACATTTGGTTCCAAAGTGCAAGCTTGAAGCTGCAGCATAAATATCTGCTGTCGTGCCATATAACGAAAGGTCTCATGCCCGTCAATAATATTTAAAGTCAAATTTGGGGGGGAAGGGGAGCATAGAGAACTGACATGTCTCTAAAATTCATGTCACTGTCACAGTTTTAATTATTAACAAATGGAGTAACAGAGCTAAAGGCTCTAGTCTTCACATTCTCTGAATCATGAAGTCTTGTAACTTTTTCAGGAATCAGTTTTTCCCCGACAACATAGAAAACTTGTTGGCAAATAAAGTATTTGTAACAACGTGACTTATTTTTCCCTGTGACTTGCTCCAGATTTGCCCTATAAAGTTGACTTACGTTGAGACAGAAACTTAAAAGGGTTAGGGTGTTCAATTTCCCTATAAAAAACTGAAAAGGTGTGTTTTAGCATGTGACTGTTTAAGGATGTGGCTTTTGATGACAAACACCGTACTTGTTTACTACAGCTACACACCTCGCCCCTGGTGGTTTCATAAGCATCTAACTTGGTTCTACTGAAACTACTGCCTATTCTACCTGGCTTCTGCTTTCAGCTAAGGTCTGAAAGGTAATTCTGTAGCTCTGTCTCTTCCTGCAATTTCCCTACCTTGATTAATGATTTATGAGAGATCGTTTTGGGTTGATAAATACATAAAATCATGAAGAATGAGGATAGGATTCTGACATTTTGCACTTTTAACGTAACTGAAGGTAGTCTGACAACAGTTTTTTTCCCTGTTTTGAAGGAAATATGATAGATATTGCATCTGTATAGGGGGGGGCTGTTTTTGAACCAGATTTTTGGCCTTGCCTCCCTGGCAGAAAACCATCTTACAGTGGGATCCTGGCAGAGTAGATGCAAAGTTCTTGCCCATTGGATGTTGACCAGATATCAGTGACCAACTTAATAATGGTTTGGTGCTTTACAAAATGTTCCTCCCTCCTTATTCTCTGGATGGACTATGGTAGAAGAGAGGGAATGTTGTGATTCCTTCCCCTTGATTATTTACAGCAGTGGTTTTCAGCCTGTGGGCCGCAGCCCCTTGGGGGTCTCCAGACTGTCTAAGAGGCTTGCGAAAGATGACTGTGACCAGTCAAAAGTGCATGAATACCCACATGTACAATGCAAAGGGGCCCACATCTCCATTTGAAATGTTTAGGGGCCCACAAATGGGAAAAAAAGGTTGAAAGCCACTGATAT
The DNA here is from genome assembly GCF_000455745.1 of Alligator sinensis. Classification (NCBI taxonomy): domain Eukaryota; kingdom Metazoa; phylum Chordata; order Crocodylia; family Alligatoridae; genus Alligator; species Alligator sinensis. Next base: position 1,296,552 of record NW_005842344.1, read on the forward strand.
ATGCAATTCTCTGTAAGTTCAAAATCAAGCTCATTCTTGGTGTGTCGGTGTTTATGGAAATTACTGGTGTAATATCTTCCTTGCTGTGGCCCAGAGGAGAGAATGGTGCTTCGGGGGAGTGGGTCATAGATGCTGTTGGTACAAGTAAACAGAACTTACTTGATCTCATGGAGTTGTCTGTCGGTGCTAGTATGGAGTCTAGACCTGGAAGTCTAGTCTGGAAAAGCCCGTTGTAGCAAAATAGTTTCTTTTAAGCAAAGCTTTGGGCATGAGACTCTTCCCAAGTAGTGGTCGAGTTGGAACTGCTTTTGCACCCAATATGAAGATAGACCTTGTGTTTTAAGAAATCCTCTTGACATCTGAGTGCCATTTCATAAACACAGAGGGATGATATTGTTGTTAAGACACTGGACTGACTCTAGCACAGACTTCCTGTGTAACTGTGGGCGAGTTGTTTGGGCTGAGATTTTTCTGAGGGGTTAAGAGATTAGGTGTCTAGTTACATTGTTTTCAATGGGATTTGGGTGCATAGCTCTTGAAGATTACTGACAATTTTAATTTTATTCTTTGTGCCTCCATTCCCCATCTATAGAACGGGGATAATTCTTCCCTACCTCAGGGGTGCTGTACTGGGATACTGCAGTGATTGGGGGATGGTGGGGGAAGCATAGAAATGCATAAAGGTATCTCATTCTCATGTGTGCTTTTCCTGGTGTGCCTACCACCATCGTAATATCTTAGTACTAATGTGAATCATCCCTTTGAGGAAGGCACGGTTCCCATCTCATTTTCTTCTAGACTGTAGACTGCCTTAAACACCCTTGGGCAGCTTATTTCCTGAAGCATGCAGCTAGGTCATTTCATAAGACCTTTCTGAGGCAGCAGGACTTGGGCTGACAGGTCAGGTGTGTATTGGCAAGTGAGGGCGCTTTCCAGAGAATACCTTGTCGGACTCCTGCAAATTCCACCTGGGGCTTTTGGCTTTCTTATCTCCTTTGAACAAAACTACTGCAACGTGCAGTGCAAGAGGTGGGGATTCTCTCCGGGAGCCGGGAAACAGGCCGCTGAAGGCTCTGAACATGACAGTGTGGCCTTTGGTCATGCCTCATTAGTTTAGAGTTTATACTCAGCAGGGGTTTTGTTGTACAATTAAATCTTAATGGAAAGAGTTAAGGGACTTGACTCTGGTTCAGGCACTCAAGGAGACTCCTCACCAAAGTCCCAAAGCAATAGAGCCCACAGTCAGGTAAAGGAAGTTTCTGATATTGTTAAAACTTGTATTTTAATCTTAAGCCTTTCAAGATTTTTGTTTAACAAGGTGAAACATTTGTCTAGTTTTAACATGGTTTGTAAATTAGTAACACATTTAACTCTGTATATAAGCCTGTAGAAAGTATGAACACACTGGAATAAAAAGGGCATATCTAGACAATCGTATATAATGACCCTAATATTAAAGGAAAGGTGGGGGGAATACCTTTTTTTTTTACCTGTAGTACACCTTTGGAGTACCATAAATAAGTGGAAGAAATAGCAATCTGGGGAACTTAGCTTAATGTTTTACAATATTTTTATTGTATAATTCACTACCAGATGTTTACATAGAAGAAAACGGATACAGGTGTGTCTCCATAACTAATGCACGGACATTAGCTACAATTACAACCTTTGGCAATCTCCTGAGTCCCGGAGCCTGTCTGTAACTACGTTGCAGAATCACAGAATTGAGGAATCTTTTTCCCAAAAATGTACTAGATACAACCACATGTGGGTTTTGCAGTTGTGTTGAGCTCATCAAAGAATTTGGTGCTTCTTGAGAGTATCTTGAAAAGTTCTTCCTAGCAAGTTCTGCTATGACACCAAATGGTAACTAGTGGTATCCTTATCCGAGTCTGTCGAACATTGATGCGTCTTGCATAGTTATCTAGAAGAGCTGAACAGTGACTGAAATCGAGACAAAATTGTATTCTTTTAGCTTAGGCTCTTGCAAAAATGACGCTGGTCAAGTTAGATCAACTCTTGGTGACCAGCAGATCAAAAAAAATTAGTCTTTCAAAAGTAATGAGAGTTCTGATCCACTTCTCTACTGTATCTTAAATGCAGTAGAAAAGCTTGGTGTTTCCTGTTCTCTGTAAAACAACGTGTCTTTGCACTGTTGTAAACGGGTTTGTGAGTTTGGGGGTTTCTGATCTATTTATTTCTTTTGTGTTTTTTGTTGCTAGGATAGCTATGTGGTGGCTGTCGCACCTGGTAAGGTAAATAGATATATGTAAATCACGGGACTGCAATGAAACATTATGTAAATATTAACCGTTCGTACTTGGTGCACAAGAAAAGGTTCCATTATATGTTTTCCCCATGCTGACACTTCATGGATTAATTTAATGTACAATTAGAGTATCTCTATGTATTACCAAAAACTTGCTTATGAGATCTGGCACTCGGAATAGAAAAGAATGTGAATTTGCAACGGAATCTTTCTGGTTCTTTCTTCAGCCGCTTTACCCTGTGCTGCTGTGTATCCCGTAGCAGAGGATCTCCCTCTGCTCACATTCCTGTTTCATTGCTGGTGACACTGGAGGCTCCCCTCGGGATGGTTGTGAGAAACTTAAGGATGTTTTGCCCTTTAGCTAGGCGGGTCAACACTCGAATCCCTGCACCCGAAGGTTCGTATCCGGTACCCAGCCGCGCTGGTGCTAGCTGGTGCTCTGGTCAAAGTGGAGCCGCAGATCAGGCAGGGAGCGCAGGTCTGGGAACAGAAAGCAGAGCGGCGGTCCGGAAGGGTGTAAGGCTTAACTAGTGGTACGCTTAGCAAGAAGGCTGGCTCCCTCCCCTCTTTAACTGGAGCCAAGTTCCTGCTGGCCCTAGAGACTGGATTTTCAAGTACTACGTTAACAGAGCGGGGCATTCAGCAAGGTATTTTTCAAGCTCCCACAAGGAGCAAGATTGTCTGTTTTTGGAAGAAGGAGGAAGGCCTCTACGGGACTGAGAGAGAGAGACGGCGCTGAGACCACCGGGCCTGGCCGCGGGCGTGGAGTTCTGCGTCTGCCAGAAGCCAGGATGAACGTTAAAAGCCGTAACACCAAACGCGACGGAGAAGAGAATGAACTGCTCCCCTGCAGACTTGAGAGCTCGAGTACAAAAGGATGCGTAGGAGACTCTGAAACTAAACTGGACCAGTCGCGTTGAACCGTACGAGGTAAGGAAAGACGTTTAGTGAATAAAAAGAGAGAGGGGGCAGAGGGGCAGCGTCCCCGCCTGGGCTCCACGCTTCCTCCTCCTGTACCAGAGCCGCGCGCGGCCCTCGCCCTGGCCCTGCTGCGCTGGCCGGCTTCCTGCGCCCGCGGCTGCGGAGGAGGGGGCGGGCTGGTGCTGGCGCAGGCTGCGGCGCGGGGCGTACGCGACAGCGCGGCGCTAGGGCTTTATTCCGTTCCCGTTTGCTCAAGCGCTACCGCTCCTGGGGCGCTGCCCTGGCGGTTCGGC
>NW_005842344.1:1300859-1311437 GCF_000455745.1 Alligator sinensis
CCCCCTCCCCCCCGGCGGGCGCAGCTGCGTGGAGCTGGCGCTTTGGGCCCGTGCCGGTGCGCCCTCTGCCTCACCTGCCCTGCGTGTCTTTGGAGACACCGCGGCAGCTCCGCGAGTCTGAAAACGTGTCAGCAGACGTACCCGTGCCGCTTCTCTGGAAAGCTGGCTTTGGCCTGACCAGAGCGCTTTACAAACGGAGCTGAATTAAAGCGCTGGGAGCGCATCACGGTTCGATCTCCCCTTTCCTGTTAGGAGAGAGAGAGGGCGGTTTGGCTTGTGGAGCCAGTGTGGGAATGGTCCGTGTCTTTCGGGTTGTACGTGGTTTTAAAAGGGCTTTTGTCTTGTATCTTGAAAGTGAGTGTTTTCTTCCTGTCAGTGTTGTGCAAACAAACACAAGATATTGAAACCACTGCACAGATCCAGCCTTTGTCACAGCCGTCGCTGCCCCCGCCGGCTGCTATCCCAGCCCCTCAAGGGGCGCCCTCGGTTGAGGAGCTCATTCAGCAGAGCCAGTGGAACCTGCAGCAGCAAGAGCAGCACCTCCTTGCGATGAGACAGGTAGGCTTGAGGCGGCTCGTGAGTCCCGCTGATGCGCCAAGCGGCGGTTGTGTGGCTGCAGGGTTGCATGGCTTGGTAACGATGACCCGAATGAGGAAACTTAGTGTCTTGCCAGGGATGGACGATGCAAGCTGGCATCACTTTGTGTATGGCATCAGCTGCAGAACAGAAGGAATAGACTCCGTAGAGCAGAAGTAACTAGTCATTGCTTTGCTGAGACCCCATTTATAATTCACCAGGAGCGTGAAGACCACGGTGGTCTTCCATAAACTGGAGCGAGTTGTAATTATCTTCAACTTTGACATGGTGCTGTGGCTTGTCAGTACTGCGTCCAATTCTGGGCTCCACAATTGAAAAAGGATGTGGAGAAGCTTGAGAGAGTCCAGAGAAGAGCCACGCACATCATAAGGTCTGTTTTCCTGACCTCTAATCATGAGAGGCTGAGAGCCCTGGGACTCTTCAGCCTGGAAAAGCGCAGGCTGAGGGGTGATCTGGCGGCCTCCTATAAGTTTATCAGGGGTGACCAACCGGATCTGGGGGAACGAACGTCTGTTCACCAGAGCGCCCCAAGGGATGACCAGGTCGAACAGTCACAAACTCCTCCATGACCGTTTCAGGATGGACATAAGGAAGAACTTCTTTACTGTCCAAGCCCCCAAGGTTTGGAATAGGCTGCCACCAAAGGTGGTTTAAGCAGCCACTTTAAACGCCTTCAAGAGAAAATTGGATGTTTATGTTGCTGGGATCCTATGGTCCCTGTTGACTTCCGGCCCCTGGGGCAGGGGGCTGGACTCGATGATCTTCCGAGGTCCCTTCTAGCCCGAATGTCTGTGAAATCTGTGACTACACACCCAAGCATGACATGCTACGTTTTTTATTTAAATACTGATTTGGGGCTGAGATGAAAGGTTGTTCACAAAAGAATTACTTTGGGAGCGATGGTTCGTTGTTAAAGGTGCAGGGTACCTAACTCACTAAAGGTTCTCTGGAGAAAGAGTATGGGCTTATGTTAGGCCTTCAGCAACATTTTAGAGGCCCTTATTTATTTCCTGCTAGAGCAGGGGCGCACAAAACGTGGCCTGCCAGGCCATTCTGTCCCACGGGGCCCCTGAGAAATTAAAAAAATATATATTTATCTGCCCCTGGCTGCCTGTTATGCAGCCCTCAGTGGCTTGCCAAAACTCAGTAAGCGGCCCTCCGCCAGAAATAATTGCCTGCCCCTGGGCTAGAGCGACTGGGAGGTTTTCTCATGGTAGACCAGGGAAAGGTGACGGTGATAACCAGCTGAAATATAGCTATGCTTCTCCCACTGTGAATAGAAAATACGGCCTCTAAAGGTATTAAGCCGCTCCTGTGGCTAAAGTGATTTGAACGTTTCTGTTGAGTTTTTGTGCCCAAAGAATATAGGGTGTATTAAAATTCAGCTTTTTTTCAGGAACAAGTTACATCAGCAGTAGCCCTTGCAATTGAACAACAAATGCAGAAAGTCTTGGAGGAGACCCAGCTAGATATGAATGAATTTGACAATTTGCTACAGCCGATAATTGATACGTGTACAAAAGACGCAATCTCAGTAAGTAAGCATCTAAACTTATCTATGTTCCGTGTTTGCCTTCGGAGGTGACTCGCTCTCGCTTGTTATGAGTGGAGAGGCAGGTAGTGTGAGGAGATTGTTTTAATGTAAAAAGATTGGGCCGCTGTTGTTAATTCCACGTGGTGTCATAAACTGTCTGTTCTGTTCATGGGCAGCTTGTTGGCAGCTCTTCAGTGCACAGTGACAGCCTGTAACCTGGACCACCGACCTTGAGGCGTTGAAACAGCAGATGGGGTGGAATTGCTAATTAAAGATACTGTCAGTCCCTGGTTCATAGTACAACTGGGAAAGCTCACTAAGCTCTGGACGTCTGCTAAAAATCTCTGCTGAGGGGCCCAAATTAGCAATTGATTGGGTTTGGAGAAATGACCAAGGGCAAAAGGGGACAAAACAGCCTAACGTCTTGGGGAGCAATGGTGAAATCTAATGCTGGACAGAATTCAGCAACCAAAATCTTAAGCCAAACAACCACCGAGTGTCGTCATAGTCTGTACTAGACCTTTCATTCATCTTTAGTTTCACAGATCTTTAATTCCATTGTGTATGATTTTAACGTTTCTTTTTATTTAATTGTGCAGCTTGTATCATAGCCTGTTGTCTAAGAATTTTTCCCTTCTTGCAGTTGTCCCTGCAAGAAGAGATTTTGTTTTTTGTTTGCTTTTTTTTGGTTTTTTTTAAGTCTATACAGTATGAACAAGTATGGCTAACTAACTTAAAATATTTTAATTGGTTGATTCCAAGGCTGGCAAGAACTGGATGTTTAGTAATGCAAAGTCTCCTGCACACTGTGAGCTGATGGCTGGGCATCTGCGAAATCGTATAACAGCAGAAGGAGCCCACTTCGAGCTTCGATTACATTTAATCTATCTAATTAATGATGTATTGCACCACTGGTAAGAATAAAAAGATGGTCTTCAGTTTGCTGTTTTGGTGAGTTTGATGGAAAGTCAGGGATCTCCCTGCTAGAGATGTCTTTAGTTGGAATGGACACCTTTTTATATTCTTCATCTGCATATTCCTATCATATATTCAACAGTTGTAAATAAGTATAATTGGTGCAAAGAAAGTGTTGGTAGAATAAAGACTGAATTCAGTTTTTACAGACATTATTGTATGTTGTTCCCAGCTGAGGTTGCGTGGTACAAATGTGAAGAATCCTATTCTTTATATAGAGACGGGTTACTAACTATAGGTGTCTGCTTGGCACGCTAGAATGGGAACACACTGCGTGTTGTAACTTGCTTAACAGTATAGTGAAACATTGACAGTCTTTTTCCTTTTATAGCCAGCGAAAGCAAGCACGGGACCTTCTGGCTGCCTTACAGAAGGTGGTTGTGCCTATATACTGTACCAGCTTTTTAGCTGTGGAAGAGGATAAGCAACAGAAAATTGCCAGAGTAAGTAGTTTTTTTTTTACGTTAATTTGAGCTTTACATTTCCATGCTGGAAAAATTCATAAGTAACGGTGCAAGGAACTGTTGTGATCATGTAATCTGACCTCTGGCTCAGACAGGCTCTACATAGATTCATAGATGTTAGGGTTGGAAGGTACCTCAATAGATCATCGAGTCTGACCCCCTGCATAGGCAGGGAAGAGGGCTGGGGCTAGATGACCCCAGCTAGATACTCATCTAACCTCCTCTTGAAGACCCCCAGGGTAGGGGAGAGCGCCACCTCCCTTGGGAGCCCGTTCCGGACCTTGGCCACTCGAACTGTGAAGACGTTCTTCCTAATGTCCAGTCTAAATCTGCTCTCTGCTAGCTTGTGGCCATTATTTCTTGTAACCCCACAACTTTCTGGAATTAACTTTTGGTTTCACTAGAGCAGAGCTTCTAAGAAAAATGCCCAGCCTTGATTTAAAAATTGCTAGTGATAGGAAATCCATCACTACTATTGAAATTTGTTCTAGTACTTATTAACCAAATGAGGTAGAGACCCTTGTGGTGAAGTTATAAACATGTAATATACTTCCCTCTAACTTTCTTTTGTCTTTCTGTCATCATGCAATAACTTTTTCCCTTCCTAAATTTATACAGCTCCTTCAGCTGTGGGAGAAAAATGGCTATTTTGATGAATCAATTATTCAGCAGTTGCAGAGCCCAGCTCTTGGACTTGGCCAATACCAGGTTAGCCACAGAAAGTGTAGTATATTTTTGTAAATTAAATAAATTGCAGACGTGTTTTAAGCAGTGCATACGCTACTACTTTGAGAGGTGTGTTATGTATATATTTTGAAAAAATCTGTAGTTTTTATTGTGAATTTGTGTTACTTGACTATAAAAGTAATATAGCATATTGTTCAGTAGCTGAATGGAGCATGTCATTAAACAGCTCTGACCATTATCACCTCTGTAGTCCTTTTCCATCACCACTTCAGTCCCAGTTCTGCTTTCTGGGCTTGTATGTTTTGTTGATAACTTTCCCCATGTTGCCAAACATTCTGTTCTCCATAGTCCCTTCCTTCCTTTTCCTGGTTATTGTTATCCATGTGTTCTGTGATGCCTTGCATAGTTCCACTGACCTCTTTCTTGTGATGATCAGGTTGAAGGCCAGTAACATCCAGTTCTTGGATAAGTCAGTATGTGCGCAAAAGGGGAAATACCACTGCAAATAGCACTTGTCAATCAATGTGGACTTATTAACTGACTAATAATAGTTATTGGTGTATCCTCATCGACTTGCTGAAATGATGTGTTATGGTACTTGTGACTGAGTGAGGATGGTGGTAGTTTGTGTTGGCTGCAGCAGTAAACTCTGAAATGCTTGTCTTTGTTTCCTGTTGGCAGGCAAACTTGATGACAGAGTATGCAACAGTAGTGCAGCCTGTGCAGGTAGCCTTTCAGCAGCAGATACAAAACCTGAAAACACAACACGAAGAATTTGTCAGCAGTTTAACACAGCAGCAGCAACAGCAGCAGCAAATACAAATACCACCGCTAGAGAGCGAGGTAAAAGCAACACCCCCAGCTCCAGCACCGGCTCCGGCTCCGGCTCCAGCTCCTCCAGCTGCCCCAGTCGCACAAGCAGGTACAAATCCACTATGATACTGGTTGGCGGTCTGTCTGTTTGTCTAGATAGCGGTCTACAATGCTAGACTGACTTCTAATCATGTAAACATCAGCCTAAAAATGCTTGCATCTGTTTTGTGCGGTGCGTAGTACAGTCTGGCTCCGTTCCGTTGTGGGTGTTGGCTGTTACTGAAATACAGAGTTTTTGTAGATTGCATAAGTTATGAACCTGAGGTTGTTCCCATTATCTTCCATCTCTGCTGTTATCATCCTGTAGTCAAAACCGCTTCTTCTCATTTGCTTAGTTTTTAGCCATAAATATACACTGGTGGGTGCTTTGGTAATGCCTTATTTCATGGAAATCAGACACAGTTGTTTCTGTCTTCTATCAAACAAATGGCTCAGGTGCTGAATTTGCAAAAATCCATCTATTCAGTGACTGTTGTAGGTGTTTAGCACTATTATTGGAGCAACTAAAAGATCAAAGTAAAAAAGTGTTTAATTTGGTCCAAAAGTCTGTATAAATAAGAAGCACAAATGCTACGTAAACTGAGATCGGAACTCTTTTACATGCTTATCCTTGTGTCCAGCCTATTTTTAAATGGACTAAGCTGTATATTTGAGGTACTTACAGCAGTCTCTGATTTGTTACAGATGATGGTAAGCCTCAGCTTCCTTTAGCTGGTTCTACAGAGTATGATGCATCGGGAGCTGGAGTGCAAGATCCATCAGCTGCTGGACCTCGTGGCCCTGGATCTCATGATCAGATTCCTCCAAATAAACCACCCTGGTTTGACCAGCCTCACCCTGTTGCACCCTGGGGTCAACAACAGGTACCAAATGTGTAACTTTAGATGTTGAGAAGTATGTGGATGACCCAGGCTTGGCTGAATGTTGGAGGTGGGGAGGTGGGAGTTGCTTAGCAAGAACACCACAATAGTAGAAGGCTAGAAGCTGGATATGTTAGAAGTCCATTTCCAAAGTCTGGAATAAAGTTAAAGAGCAAGGTCTGGCTGAGGGTTCATAGCTGGTATCCTTCATTTGGGAGAAGACAGAGGCTACCTGCAAGATACAAAACCATTTAGGTCAGTGGAAATGAGCACTCTGCTAAATCCATTTTACTTTTTCCTTCAAAATTCCTTTGACTCCTAATTTACAGTCTTCACACACGCACGCATTCTGTCTCCTCAGTGCACATATAGCATTTACGTTCTAGGCAACATTTAGTTTAAAAATAGACTGCTTTTATTACGTTCTTTATTTTTATAGCCTTATGACCAGCCTCCTTACCCTCACCACCAGGGGCCTCCTCACTGCCCTCCGTGGAACAACAACCACGAAGGAATGTGGAATGAACAGAGAGACCAAGGATGGAATAATCAGCGAGACACCCCTTGGAATAACCAACCAGATCCTTCTTGGAACAGCCAGTTTGAAGCGCCATGGAACAACCAGCATGAGCAGCCTCCATGGGGTGGGGGTCAAAGGGAACCTCCATTTCGAATGCAGCGACCACCCCACTTCAGAGGCCCATTCCCTCCACATCAGCAACATCCCCAATTCAACCAGCCCCCGCATCCACATAATTTCAACCGCTTCCCACCTCGTTTCATGCAGGATGATTTCCCACCTCGCCATCCCTTTGAAAGGCCTCCTTATCCTCATCGTTTTGATTATCCCCAGGGGGACTTTCCTCAAGGTAAAGTGTGTACTCGAGCAGGGTCTCCTGTGTCACGATGCTGATTACTGTTGTAAAATGTTTTAATTTTTTTGGAAGGAGGACACCTCAGTCATGGACTGGCATAGCTCTCCCTGAAGTGTTTGGCTGTTAGAGGCTGAGAAACTGCTGTTGTATGTATAGGGTGTAGCTGTTGCCTCGAGTTTACCTTCTGCTTTTCAGTCCTCCTTTCCCTGAGAGGTAGTGGGTGATTGAACCCTATAACAAGTCCTTGTTGTGTTCAGCAGAAATTTGCACCCCTGTTCCTTCAGAAGAGTGGTATCTGCAGGTGTCCAGATGCCAGCGCAGCTCTGGTTGGGCTCTGTCTGCAAATTCATTGTGTATTTTCAGATTTGTCGTGTTTGCAGCCAGCAGCCCTTGCTCAGAATTTCTTGATAGCATAGCTCGGAGGTCTTCCATGGATTAACTCCTCCTTCCTGTGCGGTAGTTGACTGTGACATATTTTAAATTCAAGGCTGTTTTTGTTTTTAATGTTTCCAGTAATAGAGAAGCTATTGCAGCCTCAGACCATCTCTTGAAATGTATTGGAGCTCTGCCTGAATATAATGTGGAAGGGCAGCCTAAGCTATGGAAAATAAGAGCTCTAAACCCAAAAAGTTGATCTTTGTTTTGGGTTCTAGTGATGAACTGGAGCCTCCGTTATCAAATGTTTATAGAATCTGAAAATGGCATGGAAAAGTTTCTTACTGCTTCATTTATGTTCTAGTGCTAATGGAAACAACAGACTATTAGCACTGGCTCGAGCTGGGTAGTCACTGTGCAGATTTCTCCTATCAGGGTCTGCCGGTGAGGCTCAGTTCTGTCCTGCAGCACCCTCTGCTGTTCCAGTCCTGCATCTCCCCTGCCGTTCACAGTGGGCCTAGCAGGGTGTGCTGTACCAAGCCTGGCACTCTCAAAAGCCAACCATTTTGTCCATTTAGGGATCAGGCTGAGACAACGTATTTCTCTGTTTTAACAGGTATATTTTCTCTCCTTTATTTTGGAAAGCACCTTTAACAGAGCTCTTGCACGTCACATACTCATGTGAACTCACTTCTGTCGTGTCTGTTTCTTTGCATCGATTGATTGGATAAGGGGAGAGAGAACTCGAACATCCATTGCATTGATGCTAAATTGCAATTGTATATTCTGGACTGGTAAACAGAGGCTGTAGGTGCCTTCCTTGCTAAGTGCAAATGACTTTCTTTTGGGACCACTTTTACTGTGACCTTTCCAAACTCTTGGTACCACAAAGTGATAGGGGTTTAGTTTGTGAAATCGCTCTCGACTCTGAGAGTAGCTGCTGTAGGTGAAGAGGGAGAGAGGCTGCAGTAGCTTCATGAGGAGGAACCTGCAGTAGGCTCTTGCTCTATCCTGTTCCTTCCAGTAGTTTGTAAGCTTTCCACCTAGTAAGATGTTCTTATAGGACTAATGTATGTGGCCAGGGGATCTCCTGTCGGCTCCCTCTCCTTCCTGCTTTTTACTGTAAATGGAAATTAAAGTTTCTTTACCCTCCTCCCTTGTGTAGAAATTGGACCGCCTCATCACCACCCTGGACACAGATTGCCTCATCCTGGAATCAGTGAGCATCCGCCTTGGGGTGGGCCACAGCACCCTGATTTTGGGCCTCCGCCACATGGATTTAATGGGCAGCCTCCTCACATGAGGCGACAAGGTCCCCCTCACGTGAACCATGATGATCCCAGTTTGGTGCCAAATGTCCCCTACTTTGATCTTCCTGCTGGACTTATGGCTCCTCTTGTGAAAGTAAGTGGCTGATAATGGACCTGACCAGAGGGTTAAAAGATCAAACTTACTGCCGTTCATTTTAGGGGCAGGTTAAAACAGACATTTATTCCTTCAAATCTGCCTAAGACTCAGTGAAAGTAAATTAGGTTTAAGCACCAAAGTCACTGAAGTGCTTTCTAAAATTTACCTATAATTTACAAAACAGCAGTCCATAATCATTTAGAGGAATTATAGAGGTATCATCAAGTCCCTCTCTGGCCACACATGGTTACTGCTAGTCTCAAACTCTTCTGTGAAGATGGATCATTTATATTTAAGTTAAAGCTACAATAAAAGCATCAGAACTTGAACTGTAGGCACTGGAGACTCCTGGGGAGCTAAATTGTATCTGTGTCTTTATCACTGTTCTGGACAGATTAATAGATATCTGATTTCTGTTCTTCTCAGTGCACATCATTGTCTCTGAGGCCTCCTTTCAGGTGCTGTGATATCATGGGGGCAGATCGATTAGAATTGCATGTTCTCTATTTGGGAATCCCAGCTAATGTCCTGACATCCTAAATGCTGCGAATGTCACCGGAGTTTGTCTTCTACAAGGCAGCAGATGCAAGTGCTGGGTCATGTGTAGGACCTTTATTTTTTTTAGACAGTTTGTAATCCAGTAATGAACTAGACAGTTCCTAAGCAGTTGAGTCTTTCTAGGTATATTTATTTCCAGGTAGTTACCCCATGACACACATGTAATTTGTTTTGTTTCCGGCAGCTTGAAGATCATGAGTATAAACCTTTAGATCCTAAAGATATACGTCTTCCACCCCCAATGCCCCCCAGTGAGAGACTACTGGCTGCGGTTGAGGCATTTTATAGTCCACCATCTCATGACAGGCCTAGAAACAGGTAAGAGTAGGTATAGCTAACAGTGTGGTAAGGAAAATGCCCTAAGAAGCTGTCTCAAATCAAGAAATGCCTCTCCCTTCCTTCGCCTATAACTTTGTTCTAATGATGAGAATAAGTGCTTTACATTATATGTTAAACTTCATGCTGTTTGCTCTTTCTCTGGGTGACACTTCTTTCCCAAGCCCCTTATTCTCTAAAAATATAGGGAGTATTCTGACCTCTGATGAAAATGGAATTTTCACAGACTCTGATTGTGTTACGTTGGCTTATTGCAGTGAAGGCTGGGAACAGAATGGCCTGTATGAGTTCTTCAGAGCTAAAATGAGAGCTAGACGGCGGAAAGGTCAGGAGAAGAGAAACAGGTGAGAGATCTGTTTCCCATGGCCTCTGGTTTGCCTCTCCCACCGCTGCTCCCCCCTACCGCCTCCCCCCTCACTTTGCTCCCATCCTGGCTTTTGTATTCTAATCACTCTCCACTTTATGTAGACTGCTCTGTGCATGTCCTTTCACAGCATCTGATGAAGTGAACCTGGGCTCACAAAAGCTTGTGATACATAGGTTAATATGCAAGGTGCAAATCTTCCCTGCCATCTGCTTGACTTCAGACTAACACAGCTAACTATGTCTACCTGTATCCATTTAAAGACTGCTCCTTGTGCCTCCAATTCATTGTCCATTGGAGTTGTTTTCTGTATGTGCTGGGGTGATAAGCCTACATTTTTTAGAGTTTGGGTTGTTTAAGATGTAGAAAAACAGCATCTTTGCCACCCTGACACCTTTTGACTTAAGTGGGTTTTTAGCAAAATAGCATGTTTCCATCTTAGTTTGATTGAAAATACGTATCATTAAAACAGCTCATGACTTGTTTTTTGTTCTCTGTGCAGCGGGCCCTCTCGGTCTCGCAGTAGGTCCAAGAGTCGAGGTCGCTCCTCCTCCCGGTCCAATTCAAGATCTTCAAAGTCATCTGGCTCTTACTCAAGATCCCGATCTCGATCTTGCTCCCGATCACGATCGTATTCACGATCACAGTCCAGGTAAGACAAAGCAAGAACTCA
>NW_005842344.1:1311468-1313907 GCF_000455745.1 Alligator sinensis
AACTTGTCTAAATCTCATATCGTGCTGTTTTATACAGTACAATATTTGACAAAGACCTGTACAATAATCTTGGCAATAACTGTTTGGAGGTAGGAAAGTAAATGTTACCACACTAAGGTAGGTAAAGAGAGGTGATAAGTCAGTGGTAGAGTTTCATGCAACTAGAACATAAGATTTCCTGATTCCCACTCCTGTTACTCTAGAGCGGTAGTCCCCAGCCTTTCCTGGCCCAGTGGTCAACAGCTCTGACCCAGGAATGCACTGTGGGACGCATCACATTTTCCCACCCCATCAGTCTGAAGAATCTGTAGAAAGCAGAATATCCTGTGGCTATAAACAGTGTTAAGAGTCTCATGAGCAACATGTCCAAACACCAGTTATGGGACTGTGGCTTTAGATCATGTTCCCAGTATCTCTCTTAAACAGTTCTTTCAAGTGGTTTCTGAATGCAAATGGAAAATTCTGGAACATGTAGTGCCTTCTTCAGGAGACCACAGTTAAGACTCTTAAGATACTTAAGTTGACCATAAGTTCCTTAAGGTCACTGGGATTTACTCAAGCAAGTGAAGTTGGCAATTTGAGTATTTCAAATAGTGTGTTCGTTATAGATTTTGATGCTCTCTCTAACTTTTCCAGCTCTTAGACACATTTTTTTTAAGACTGGTGTTACTTTATTAACTTTGCCGAGTGACTTAGGAAACTAGGAAGCAAGTAGAAAAAGTGAAAAAAAAAAATGCTTTAGCACTCCTATACATAAAAGAGAGTTAATAGACTTCACCCATCCTGTCTTTCCAGAAGTAGGAGCAGGTCCCGCTCTTCTCGCAGCCGGTCAAGGTCAAGGTCACGATCAAGATCAAAATCTTACTCCCCTGGAAGGCGGCACCGATCCCGATCTCGGAGTCCTACTCCTCCGTAAGGTTTTCTTTTGGATTGAGTTTAATGATTTACCTTTTGAGGTTGACCTGGGATGTGTCTCGTGCTTTCTTTTGTTTTTTTTATATTAAATGATATACTGGATAGAAAGGGCAGAATTTGAGGCCGATTTAAGAATGTAACTTGTATGAACTGTACCGTAGTATAATATACACTGAGAGAGAATAAAGTTACTCCATAATTCTTTGTGGTTGCTACTTTTTTACTTCCAGGATGTAAAACAAACAAAACCAGCTATGTAACAGAAAGGAAGAGGGATACTCTGGGCCCTTGAGTTACTCTTGAGAGAGCCATGGGATTTGGGATTCAGTATCTGCTGATTTGGGTGGTGGGTTGCATGTGACATGTTGCACAGGACTCCTTATGTCATAGCTTCTCAAAGGTGATGATGGTTATTAAAGTTTACATAACGAGAAACTTGCATTGTTTGTTCTAGCACAGTAAAGCAAAGGGAGAACAATAAGAAATTCTGACATATGTTCTCTCTTAGTTCTGCTGCTGGTTTGGGCTCCAGCTCTGGGCCTCCTATACCTGAATCAAGACTCGGAGAAGAAAATAAAGGGCATCAAATGTTAGTGAAAATGGGTAAGTTATGTTCTGAATCTAAGGAGTTCTGGAGATAACTGGTGCAACTCTCCAATAATGGGCACTTCAGAGAGGTGTCGTTATCTTCACCTTCCTCTTTTGCACTTGCTAACAGTAAATCATAGATTCATAGATGTTAGGGTCGGAAGGGATCTCAATAGATCATTGAGTCCGACCCCCTGCATAGGCAGGAAAGAGGGCTGGGTCTAGATGACCCCAGCTAGATGCCTATCCAACCTCCTCTTGAAGACCCCCAGGGTAGGGGAGAGCACCACCTCCCTTGGGAGCCTGTTCCAGACCTTGGCCACTCGAACTGTGAAGTTCTTCCTAATGTCCAGTCTAAATCTGCTCTCTGCTAGCTTGTGGTCATTATTTCTTGTAACCCCCGGGGGCGCCTTGGTAAGTAGAGCCTCACCAATTCCCTTCTGTGGCCCCATGATGAACTTATAGGCAGCCACAAGGTCGCCTCTCAACCTTCTCTTGCGGAGGCTGAAGAGGTCCAGGTGCCCCAGTCTCCTCATAGGGCTTGGTCTGCAGGCCCTTAACCATATGAGTGGCCCTTCTCTGGACCCTCTCCAGGTTATCTGCATCCCTCTTGAAGTGCGGTGCCCAGAATTGCACGCAGTACTCCAACTGCGGTCTGACCAGCGCCCGATAGAGGGGAAGTATCACCTCCTTGGACCTGTTCGTCATGCATCTGCTGATGCACGATAAAGTGCCATTGGCTTTTCTGATGGCTTCGTCACGCTGCCGACTCATGTTCATCTTGGAGTCCACTAGGACTCCGAGATCCCTTTCCGCTTCCGTGCCACCCAGCAGGTCATTCCCTAGGCTGTAGGTGTGCTGGACATTTTTCCTCCCTAGGTGCAGCACTTTGCACTTCTCCTTGTTGAACTGCATTCTGTTGTTTTCTGCCCATTT
>NW_005842344.1:1314478-1322466 GCF_000455745.1 Alligator sinensis
CCTTCAGCACCCTCGGATGGAGCTCATCCGGGCCTGCCGACTTAAACGCATCCAGTTCCTCCAAGTGCCTCTGCACCATCTCAGGGTCTACACATGGCAGTCTGGCGCCTTGCTGCTGCCTCTCTACAACCCCAGTGAGAGACTTGTTGTGCCCCTCGCTTAGGAACACTGAGGCAAAGAACTCGTTGAGGAGTTCAGCCTTGTCCCCTCTGTCCGTCCCCCCAATTGCTTCTGCCCATTTAGCAGGGGTCCTATTCCGCCCTGGGCCTTACTTTTACTCCCTATCTAAAAAAAACAATTTTTTGTTATCCTTTACTTGAGATGCCATCCTCAGCTCCATGGTAGCTTTGGCCCGTCTAACTGCCTCCCTACAAGCGCGAGCAGAGGAGGTTAACTATGTCGATTATCTACCTTATTTGTGGCTGAAAAAAAGCTGAAAACTGTGCAGGTTGCCTGAGGACTTCTATCATAAGTTGCTTTTTTTTAATAGCTTTTGTCAAAAACAGTGTAATTATCACTTTTATTACAGCTATTTAAGTACTTTAAAACCTACTTGTAATGTGTGAGCGCCTCACAAGATTTGATATATTTATCCTCCCTGTAGCCCTACGGGTAGAGAAGTGCTGCTATTGTGCACGTACAGCAAGGATGAAAACTGCATATTACACTGTCAAATCTTGCAGTCCCCTTTTTGCCCGCAAAGTCCGTATTTCCATTTGTATAGCTCTGCCCTTTTAGGTGTAATCTTGTCTACTTTGTAATTTGTAAACTCGGGGGCAGATTCTCAGGTACATGGATGGTGTAGACTTTCTTCTTCCTTTTTAGAGAACCCAGGGTTGTGGCATGGAATTAGCAGCAGGTGGTGTGGACTCACCTGTCCCAGGTGTTGACTGTAACTGATAAAGTGCCACTACATTGTTAAGTGGGAAGATGGAACCTGTTGCACTCTTCTGGTGCTCTGTGTTTTCTTTAGGGCTCTGGTTTATTCCCCATGTAGCAGATCTTGAAGTTAACACACTCGAGGCTACTGGGACAGTTAGTGCATCTGAATTATTGTTCCAAACTATCTACAGACTTGGGCTATATCAGTTTATTTTTTTGTTTCCAAAATGCCTTTCTGTACAGTTCAATGAGGTATTTGTTAAAATCCTTAAGGTGCTGATCCATGGTGTGCTCTTTCTTTTCTTTCTTTCCTCTAATAGGATGGAGTGGATCTGGAGGACTGGGAGCTAAGGAGCAAGGAATCCAGGACCCAATTAAAGGAGGGGATATCAGAGACAAATGGGATCAATATAAGGGTGTGGGAGTTGCCCTAGATGACCCATATGAGAACTACAGAAGAAATAAAAGCTACTCGTTTATTGCACGCATGAAGGCCAGAGATGAATGTAAGTGAACTTCTTGAAAAATGTGGAAAGGTCTTGGTTATTCTTTATTGTTATCATGATGGCTATGTTAGCACGCTTGGCAAAGGTTTCCTTACACTGTCAATCCTAATACAGTTTGTGTAGCAAATTGAAAGGTTAATAACTAATAATAAACCAATTTTTAATGGTAGGTATTAATCTTTTTTAACTATGATAGGTAAGTAAATGATGTTCTC
Organism: Alligator sinensis; assembly: GCF_000455745.1. Taxonomy (NCBI): domain Eukaryota; kingdom Metazoa; phylum Chordata; order Crocodylia; family Alligatoridae; genus Alligator; species Alligator sinensis. The sequence continues at coordinate 1,316,082 of NW_005842344.1, forward strand.
TGAGTGTCTCCAGCACATTCCTAGCTAAGAACTTTTCTCAGTATATGCAACTTGCATTAAACCATGGTGACTATTGTAGGAGATATCTATGAATTTTCTAAACTAAGCTAAATTGGGCTGTCTGCACTTTAGAAATTTTTGTGACTGTCTTCCTTCCATTCCAAATCTATCCCATCTCTGTTCAAGCCAGCTCTTGTGTATGATAGTAGTTGCCAGATAGTTTGATTTAACCTGATTTTCTGAAGGTTAAAATACAGCAGTAACTTAGGGGGCAGCGAGTAGCGTCTATCAAGGCAGCAAGGGAAGGATGGTTGTTATGGCTGGTGACAGACAGGCCAGGGTTATTGTCTGGCCCTGTTTGAGATGGTTGTCGTATTTTGATCCCTTTCTCAGACTGGGAACCAGGAAAAGGTAGGCATAGCACGCATCTCTAGTAAAGGCTCAGGAAAACCTTGCAAACAAGCCAGGTATCTGTAATAGATGTTTTGTGTAGGATGGAAACTTCATTTTGTGAATGGGAGTGGGACAAAGACTCACGATAAATACATCTAAATAGCAGTCAGTGAGGATATGCAAGAAATTGGGCATGCAAAATGAGAAATAATTTCTCTCCATAGCTTGGAGGGTATCTATGTAACGAAATCCATGCAAGCACCACACAAAGTGGGGAAAACAACCGTTTTTAAATGGAGCCCTCCTCTCAAGATGCATTTTCCTCAGCCAACCAAGACTAATTGCAGAATGTATAAGAATTTTTTCCCTGTTGTTGCAGTGAAGCGTGACACCCAAGATCCTCCACCACCTGAATAAGACTCCCTGAAATACCTGGAGAAAGATGTCTTGCATCTTCTACAAATCATTAAACTTGTATAAATCAGGATTAATGTCTGGAGGAAGTGACATTAAGATAATTATTTTTTAAAAAGGAAAGCTATGACATGTACTCCACTTTGTTTAGTATTTTAAAAAGGCCAGTGATCACCATGACATGTCTAGCAAGTTCAGAAATGCCCATTTATTTTGCAGTTTTAAAGCAAAAAAGTTACCCATTTTATACTAGAACTAAATCCCTGCTAAGCTATCTCTGGTCCAGGATTGTGATCCACTCATTCCTGTGGAATACAGACATTATCTGATATGGTTCCATGTCTCTAGTTCCATAATGTATGTTTATTTCTCTCAAAGGTTAATTCTATTTGAAGTGGAGGGGTGCTGCCTTGGGAACAAGTCAGACTGATGCTGAGCAGTGTATCCTAATGTCTAAATGGGGAGACAAGCACCTTGTTCCAGTACAGGTGACCTATGAGCACTGTATGAGCTTATTAGAATCTACTATACAACTTAGAGCCCCTACACACCAGCTGCTGCAGTCACAACTCTACTCGGAACATAAAGGGTTAACTGTTTTAGCCATCCAAGTGCTCTAAGGGATGTTTGATGCTTTGTAATGAAAGACATTCTTTAAGCTTTTTATATTTTTGTATATACCCTTGAATAAAAGCTAAAATTAGTTCAATAGAAGAGAACCTGTTTTTCCCCCATTTCACAAATTTCTAAGTGTGAAGCATTCCTGGAAACCTCCTTTAAAATGCTTTTGTAACTGAATTGTTTCCAGACACCACCAGCTTAAGATGTTAGATCATTACACTGCACATCTACTCAAGAGGCCTGCTTGGTGGCAACCTCTTTCCAAAGTCATTTGTTTATACAGCAGAAACCCTCTTAAACCATTCAGTCCAATATGGTGAAATATCTGTCTCTTCTAGATTTACTGTAGCTGTGGAACTGTAACTGTCTGTGAATCAGCCTAAGACATCTGTATGTTACCAACTTGTGAATTTTACTGTTTTGCCCTCCAATAAACACTTTTTATTAAAAAAAAAAAAAAAAACAACAACCAAAAAAAAAAGCAAATTAGCTTTAGCTCATTTTTCAAAGTAAATGGGTTGCCTTTTATCCTATATACAAGGTATTTTCCAGTTGCCTAGGAGTTGCTTTGACCTTTGGAGCAAGTGTTTTATAAAAAGGATTGATTTAACAAATAATTTTAGAGGCCAAATTGTATGAGTACAGTTTAAGTGCATCTACACGTGCGCTTTACTGCACAGCAGACTAATTAGCTCCGTGGTAGAGTGTTACCATCTACATGGGCACTGGTATTAGTGTGCAGTAAATTTAACTCCAGTGTAAGATAATACGGCAGAGTAATTTACTGCACTGAAACATGTGTGTGGACACTGACCTCAGGCCTAAATTGCACCCGGTCAGCCCAGCTAGCTGGGGGCCTGCTCCACCCTGGCTCAAATTGCTGTTGTCCTGGGTGAGCCTGTAGATGCTGTGCCCAGTAGCGGTTTCCTCCAGCTCAAACAGCTTGGGAGTTTGTTGCATCATATCAGTTGCACATGTGGATGCACCCACTTTGTTCTAATTAGGGAACTGGATTTGGCAGCCCAGGAAGTCCTTTCCAGTCCTGTGTTCCTAATTTAAGGAGTACTTCTGCTTTTCTCACACTCAATACCATTGGTTTGGGTTATTAAACATGGGTTATACTGTGACTTGTAACACAAAGGCTGTTAATACCCCTTAACACTCACCTGTGTGTTTGCTCATTAGGTTTTAACTGTTTTCTTTAACATAAGGCTAATTTACACTGAATTTTTTAGTAGTAAAAACCAAAGTAATTTATGTCTATTGTATCGGTAGTCTCCAGGGACAGAATGTAACCTCTGTATCTAAAGAGAAATTGCAGCTGGGGTGAATTCTCACTTGGTGTGTCTATATGTTCAATTTGTTGCGAAGCAATAAACTCTGGAGCAGGTTGAGTTGGAGTAAACTATTCCTGGGCATGGTGTCTACATGCGCACCTGGGACAACAGCAATTTGAGCCAGGGCAGAGCAGGCCTGGGCTGGCAGGAGGCATGGGGGTCAGGCCTGGGCTACGAGTGGCAGCAGAGGGGTTTGCTGGGGCACAACAGTGCTGAATTGCAGAGCCATGTGTCTAGACAGCAGGCAAGAGTCTGGCCCCTGGCTGGCTGGGCTGACTGGGTCCTGACCTGCAGTCAGTATCTACACGCGTGTTTAACTGCAGTAAATAACAGTACTATCTTATGGCGGAGTTGATTAGTTTACTGTGGCCTAGCACTGCTGCACATGTAGATGGTGACATTTAACTGCGCAGCAAATTAGTCTACTCTGCAGTAAAGCACACATGTAGATGCACCCACTGTGTACAAAACAGCTCACTGGTATTGTCCTTTTCTACACGTTGCATAAAAGTCTTGCTTCAGTTTGAGACTTGTAACTGGCAATTCTACTCGTGACTAAAAACATTGGTTAAAATTCACTTAGGAAAAGTCCGTCAAAGCAGTTACTGTTCTTGTACTTTCTTAACTTCTTCTAATGCTTGTTCAGTTGTCAGAGGTGGAGATTTGTGGCTCTTGATGTACTGCAAAGAAACAAGAGATTGGTTAATACTCAAACACCATTTAGTGCTGAAGACGAGACAGTTGCTTTGCAGCCTTTCTGTACATTCAGTCTTGCATCAGAAACTGTGGTTTCCTTTGCAGCTCTTGCATTGGGGTGTAAGAGACATCTGGCCCATGCACAGGGAACATACCATTCTTACCGTTGTTATCCCAAAGACCTTCTATGTATCTTTATATGGCACCCAGCACAATGGCAACTTTTATCCTAACTGGATTCCCTAAAGCAGTGCTTCTCAGCCAGGGTGCTGGAGCGTCCTAGTGTGTCTTTGAAGGGTACCTCAAGGTGTGAGGAGATAAGCAGATAAGTGCAGGCTCAGGTTCTCTATGCCCAGCTGCTCCCTTGCTCTCACTGCCTCCTGCAAGGAGGTAAGCACTGTAATACACGGAGTGCTGCTCAATCCATGAAAGTTATGGCAGAGGGTCATAAGTCTAAAAAGGTTGAGAACCACTGCCTTTGGAACTAGTGTTATTACAGGCACATTGTGTAGCACCTCTATAATTAAGGTTGCCCAAATGCTTTTCATCGAAGTCCTTACTCTTATTTGCTTACATCTTGCAAACTTCAGTTGTTCACACTGATAAATGTCTACCCCAGGCTCATGGGTCAATGAGAAAGTCCAGCTAAAGTGATTCAGTGGTTTCAAATAACAAGGCTGGGGTAAAATGCATCTTGTTAATATTTTGAATTGGACAACTTTTTGCATTAGCAAGATTTTGAAATTTAGCAATGGGTGGGCTGTGGTTTTACAGACATACCCTTTATTGTCTGTGTGGAACTTTTCCCAAATCAGCAAAGTTAAGTGTTGAAAAATAATCTGTCAATGTACACTAGGCTTGTGAGTTTCACAGGCACAGTCTGGAGAGAACCGGTACGCACTGAGCATTTTTCATGTCCCCCCCAGCTCTATCAGGACTATTCAATGAATTGCTCTCTCTCTCGTGTGCTGAATGGTCCAGGGACGGGAAGGGTGGGGAGAATGAGGAAATTCACTTGTGCACAGAGTTTAATTTTGGTATTTCTAACCTAAGTTTTATGTCACAGTCGTAATGATTTTTTGGCTATATTGTGTATGTAAACTGTGTGCAAGAGCCTCATCTTCTATAACTTAAGAGGCATAGGATCCACTAGGTGACATCTATCCACTTTAATGATTAGTACAGTGCCTTGAATCCACTGAAGGAAATGATTTCTCCCCCAAACTGTGGGGAACAGTGAAGGAAACAGTTTGTAATTTGCTGAATAGCTATATATCACTTACATTAACTTAAGCTTTCTGCATGCAGTTTACCTGTGTATTTCTACTCCTACAAACTTGACGTTTTCTACCTCTGCTATGTACTGTGTACTCTGAGTTTAATCTAAAATAGAATAGCTGGTAATATTTGCAAGGGAACAAGAATCACTCTTGTATAACATGTTTTGTCTAGATCCAGTTTAGGAAATACATTTTTGCTTTAAATCAGTCCATTTATAGTCTACTGCAGTTACCTCCTTAGCTTCTTCCAGTGTGTGATAGTGAAAGTTCTCATGCTCCAGTGACTCCACAAGGGATAAATGAAGATGGTGGAAGGTTTCTACAAACTGCTGTGTCAGCATTAAGTGCTGTTTTAACGTGTCATTTAAAACAAACACAGCAGGACTGTATGCCGTCAGGGCTGCAAATGAAAGAAAGGACAATATTTTATTCTAAAAAGTAAATGCTGAACAGCTTGTGTAAGGATATTACAGCATTCAACTTCATAGCTTGGTTTTAACAGAACTGAGTAAATTTGTGTTTTACAGTACCTTCTACCATATCCATGCTGACAACATGACTGGCAACAGGTATTGGATCCAGATAGCTGTGTCCAGCAGTTGGCCCAAGGATTGCTGTGCCATCCACTATGTAGAGGACAGAAATGTGACAAAAAGGGTTTCATATCAAAAACACTTCTGAATGCTAAAATCATGCGCTATTCACTCTCTCTAAAAGTAATTCTCCCTAGAATTTGTTCAGGACATGAAGCAAGACTCTGCCCACAAGACTGATTCTGAAACATGCTGGTATCCCCTGAGGCTGCTCTCTCACTTGAGGTGATGGGATCACCATAACGTTTGCTGTATCAGCAGAATCTCTATTTTACAGGAAGCCAATAACTATAGGTATAGTGGACACTGAAAAAGGGTGTTAAAAGGTGGCAGGTCACTTCAGTAACTTTGTTTTGTATTTCAGTTGTTAAAAGTCATGTCTGAGAATGCCAGGAGGCCTGTTGTGAGCCAGGCTCTGCCATGAAGGTCAGCTTCTCAGAGGAGGTTTGTCTAACCTCCTTCTCAGTTTCTCATAGTAACAACAGTTGGAGTTTATGGGCTGTTTTGTCTGGAACTAACGCCCATAGTATCTTTTGTACATGTGGCTAATTGCATAGTCTGATAGATTAAAGAGGATCCTTTGGATCAGTTAGAGAGCACAGTAACTGAACTGAAAGGACAGAAGTTAGATTTCTATATTACACAGAAATGAATGAGAACTTACTCTTTGACCAGCAGTAGGTGAATGGAAAATCAGCTGTCTGAACTGCAGTTTCTTTCACCGTTACTCTGTTTACTGTGCCGTGCCATTTCTTATTAGACAGAGATGAAGACAGTGAAAGAGAGAGAGTTTCTCTGGAATGTACAGAGCTATTAGAGTGTTCCATCAGTGTTTCAGATGGAGACCTCCTGTTTGTTGTCCCAGATACTACTGCAGAAACAGATTTTTCAAAGTTTTCAGAATATTCTGAATGAACAGTGTTCTCAGTAGGTTCAAAAACATCCTGGTGAAGGCTAGGGAGGTTTTCAGAACTTCCACTTAAATGCTCAGAGATTTCAGCTTCAGTTCCAATTCCCTCTTCAATATCACTGTCAAAATCAATATTTGAAA
>NW_005842344.1:1322494-1324858 GCF_000455745.1 Alligator sinensis
ATCAATATTTGTACGCAGTCCTGCACTCCTCACTTCAAGGGGAGGTTGATCACTATTTGCCTGAAACACAGTTATTCCTTTTTCCTCGTCTGATCTTTTAATCTTTGTAACGTCTGTCTTCTGTTGGGGAAAAAAAACAAACACAGGGAGAAGGATCATAGCAATACCACTTGGAAAGATGAATTCATTAAATTGCTTGGTTGCTGCTTCTATTGGCCAGACTTACACTTTTAGTATGAAATAAGTAAACCCTCTTTGAAATGCAACCAACCAAAAAGATTAATTGTAGCCATTTATACGTCTTATTAAAGGAAACCAATGAAACTCTGTGACTGTGGCCTCAGACAGTACACATTTGGTCAGTCTGTGTTCTGTGGAAGCTCTTCTTGCTACACGGATTATTAATGAAATGGAAGCTGTTGTTTTCAGAGCATCTCTATTGTCTAATAAAATGAAATAAATCACTCCTGTGTAATGTGAAGGATTTATTGCTGACCTTTTGTTGCAAGTCTTCTCTCTTGCTTAAAATACTTGGTGCCAACTCATCAAGGCTTAAAATATTCACTCTGAAGTCTGTAACAGAATGACAAATGATCAAAGCAGAAAAGTTGCACTAAAGTTTTCTTCCCCTACACCACACTTATCTTTGCTCACAGGATCAACACTTTGGGAGGGTGGGCAAAGCTGTGACAAAAGATGTGAAAGCATGCCACCAAATGGCTCTCTTGGCCTGTAACAGTTGGAGGAGATAGAAAGAATCTGCCAGTTCTGCTAGCCACAGCCAAGTAGCTCTGTGTTTCCCATTTCTGTTTTTCATAATTTCATTGAGCTCTATTAAGGTTCTGTCCATTGATCAAAGAATGTTCCCTGAAATTTTGGAATTGATCAAAATACCATCAAATTGGCCAAGCAAAGAAAATTCCTATGCTTAACAAAAACTGAAGAAAAATATGATGCAGTATAGTTGAAGCAAATCTCAATCCTTTTGAGCAGGATCTAGGCAGCTATATGATTTGTTTATGGAAGTCTTGATGTGAGAAGTATGGAAATAAGGGTGTTCACCCTAGTTTAGTATCTGTATGTACTATCCACTGTATTCTAAACACAAAACGTCACTTAAAAGTAAACTTCAAAATACTCACCATCAGAGCTTTCACTGATTGAATTTTGTGTGCTGCCTGCTCTTGAAAACAATTCATCCAAAGACTTTATTTCGCAACTCTCAGACAGGGATATCTGTTTTGGTCTGGGTGGGTTTCTGCCAGATGAGGAGGGAACCTGGGGGCGAGCTCCATGATGATTCCGTTCCGGAGAACTTTCGGTACAGGGAGAAGGTGCGCGAAATACATTTGTCCGTGAAGACGGTCTATGAGGTAGAAGAGGTGTTCCAGGGGGAGTCTTGAGTTTAGTCTTTAAGAAGGACTTGGAAGAGACAGTTAGTAATTACCTACCCTACTTTCAAGCTTTAGGCACTAGAGCCAGCGGTACATGATAATGGTAATACTAAATAACCAGACAGGAAGAGTGTAATTTAGAGCAAGCCACATGTAGACTGACATGACCTCTCACCTCATAACACTGGGTTACATGTCCACTTTAAAAATACTGGTTTTTCCTACTGTTAACTAGTTATCGCGTCTGGCACTTCAAAATGTCATTTCATAAAAGGTAAATATCTAGTCAAACGAAGCTTGTTTGTTACCTTTTCACACTGTTTAGCATTACGGGTGCTATCTTTCCGATCCTCGTTGTCACTGGAAAACGCCAAAGAACTCCCCAATAACGCTCTCATCTCCTCCTCGTCGCTGTCCAAATCAAACCGGGCTTTAAGTGGTGCTTTCTGTTCGATGGGCCGGGTGCTTTCTCTCCCCTTGGACCAGCTGTTAGGTAGCGTCACTCCTTCACCAGGTGCAGAGCTTTTCTTGAGATACCTGCTGCCTCCTGCATTCGGGTCGTGGCTGGGCCTGGCTGAGAAGGACTCATCGGACACGTGTGGAGCCAGGTGAGTGCTGGACGAACGCATCTGCAACCCTCGGGCTGCGATCTTGCTCCGTGTGCGCGCCGGCTGTGCCAGCGGGGTCCCCTGGGCCGGGCGTGCGGCGGGGCCGTTCCCACCTGCCTGCGCGCGGCCCCGCTGGATCCCGTCCATGCTCTTCTCGTTCTTTAGGAACCTGCTGCGACCAAACAAGGGGCTTCTCGTCTCTTCCGCCGGCGCGCCGGGCAGAGACAGGCGTCCGGAAGAGTCGGCGAGGCCGCGGTGTCGGGGCCCGGTGGTCGACTCCCAGGGGACGTGTGCGCCGCGCTGCAGAGGACACAGACACGGACACGGTCTCGTCGCCGATCGGCGCTGGGCCCGGCCCCGAG
>NW_005842344.1:1325536-1336928 GCF_000455745.1 Alligator sinensis
CGCTCGCCTCTGCCATGGCGGCACTCGCGCGCTGGCTCACGGCACCGCTATCCCAGAGCAAAGCGCTTTGCTGAGAGTCGAGGTGGGGGCGAGGGCTTCCTACCCAGGAAGTCATCTCTGTCCCCAGCAGGGCTCCCCTACCGAAATCCTGGTGGTAGCTGCCTAGTGCTATGTAGCCACACCCCCAGTCTCAGGAAAACAGTCAAGGTCTGGAGAGGTGTGCTTATGTAACTGATTAAGACAGACTTGGTGTCGTTTCCATTGTTTAGAAGCCTAGCATTTCCATTTTAACCTGAACGAATTGATTTGACAGTTAACTGGCAAAGGAGATGGTTGAATTCTCAACATAAACCTGACCTTGGGATGTTTAAACTGGCTGCTGGAAAATTTTATGGCGACCCTGTCAAAGATAAAGGTTTGTGAATTGGACTGAAAGTGTTGTTTGGAATGATTTAACTGCAAAACGCCATGGGCAAATGTCTAGTCTCAGCACATTTAGCAAGTTCATAAGCAATACTTTGCATTAATCTCCTCAGAACATTACCTCTGGCCAGCTTAGCAGTCGTGAAGTCCTTGCTTTCTAGATGGGCAGCATGTCCTAGAGACCTGCTGACAGATCAGTGGAGATGTAGCTGGTTGTGTTAGCCTGAAGTCAAGCAGAAGGCAGGATAGACCTGAACCTTATAGACCAGGGTAGGCAAGCCCCAGCACGCGTGGCATGCGAGGCATTTTGCTTGGCCCTCGTGCCTCGGACAAAGGGCCGGGGCTGCACTGCCACAACAAGGGTCGGGCCCCTTGCAGCTCCCTTGCTGTCCACCCCTGGCACACCAACACCTTACAAGTCCAGGTTGAGGGTATTTTTGGCACTGCCCAAAAACATTGCCAACCCCTGTCATAGACTCACTTAATTGTATGTTATATACAGGTTTCTTTAGCTGGAGCTCACCTATTCAGTTGCCGTGAAAGGAAGTGCACAAAGCAATGTATAAAATGGAGAGAGTGTCGAATACAAAAGGTAGGGAGAAGAGAGGGAAGCAGTGCTGGGAGAGGCAAACAGGCAGTCAACCCACAGGAACAAAGGGCTCGCAAAAACAAATCCAAGGAATGGGAATAAGAATCCACAGCCTCCGTTTAAACCATATCTAACAATCCCGTCTGCCAATGGTTTCTTGTTCTGCAGTTTTCAGTTTAAATCTGTTTTTTAAAGCTTTGCTGCCTAAGCACTGACCTCAGGGTATCCAGGGAGGTTAAAATATGCTTCCACAGGCTTTTGTGTTTTTCTGGAGCTGATGTCAAATTCATTCACGTAGGGATTGTCCCATCTGCCCAACATGGGCAGCGGAGGGGCACTGTAAGCAGGTGATGGCATATACGACATTGGTGGAGTTGCAGGTGAATGGACCTTGGATATTATAGTCTGTTAATCCAGTGATGATGTGGTCTATATTGATGCTAGGGCATTATACCCTGCTCTTTGCATCTCCTTTCACAGTATCTGATGAAGGGAGCTCCAATTCACTAAACACTATGCTATAGATCTCTAATTTTAGTTAGCTATATATTTTTAATTTTAATCTACCCTACATTCAGATCAATCATGATAAATCTAAAAAATGTTGTCGTGTTCTTTTTTAGTGTGGATTATTAATCCAACAGTATGGCATGATGACTAACTGTATTTTAATTCTTATTGCTATGTCATTTTTAAACAATGTTAAAATATATAGAAGTAACTGTCTGCTTTGTTTTATGTCTTGTTTGAGGGCAATAGTTTGGTTGTGTTTTTTGGTTTTATGTTGTACTCAGTTAAGTGAAGAATGACATACAGCTTTTTTTCTCCACTGAAAACGCAGCCAATTCTGCTCTTGATTTCACTTGTATGACTTTCTAGTTTGAGAGCAACTCAATATCAATAATAGTGTAAATAAGAGAATTTCTGTCTCGGTTAAATTAAGAATTAAATCTCTAAATTTATATAGCAAATCTGTACCTGCCCAACTAATGGACTTTTTCTTAGTCAAGACTGACTTATTTGCCTACACAGTTAGTTCTATCTTTATTATATATCTAGTTATCCACAGATTGGAGGGGAGGAAGGGTGAAATTGAACTGTGTGCATGCACGTACAACTGACATGTTGTTATATGCAAACTTTAATATCTTTACAGGTCTGCAAACCTGTGAAAATTCCAAATTTTATGCAATCTCATCACGATTTAAACCATTTAACAATAAAGGAAAGACTCTAGTCATTCAATATACAGTAAAACATGAGCAAAAGATAGACTGTGGTGGTGGATATATAAAACTATTTTCCTCAAACTTGGATCAAAAAAACATGAGTAGTGATTCACCGTATTACATTATGTTTGGTGAGTTTAGTTATACATACATTGTTCAAATGCCTCAACTAAATTAGAATGCCTTGACTTTTGTCACTAATTCTGTGCCTGAGCTATCCTTTGAAACACCATTGATCAAAATGCAAATGAGAAGTGCCCATGACTGCTTCAGAGCTATGAACTAAAAGTGTATGGAACTCTCCTATGATGAAGTTAAATGCTTAGCAAGGTCACTGCAGTCACTAAAGCTTTTGAAAACCTTAACTGTAGTCCAAAATGTGCCTCCCCTGATTGCAGATCCATTTAAATAAGAGGTATGGAATCTCCATCCTTGGAAGGTTGTTTTAAGAATAAGTTAGACAAACTTCTCTAGGATGGTTTAGATGGGGGAAGATCTTGGCTTGAACTAAATGACCTCATGAGGTCCCTTCCAAACCCTACTTCTCTGTTATTTTTGTATACATTACATTTGTGTACCTCAGGGTAAAACTGAAGCCAAAGATGCTTTATCAGTTGAGAGGTTTTTTAAAAAATTTTCCTTTTAATTTGGACTATGGATAACTGCTGCTGTTAAAGGATTTCTGTATATTCATGTGTGGTATTTGGTTTTAATTGTGTGTTTAATGTCTGGATTAAGAATGCAACATGTGGCTAGCAAAGTCTAAATATAACTTTTGCAATTGACCTAAAACTTAAAAATAACTGTGCAAGTAAAAAAAAAAAAAAAAAAAAAAAATGCACAAGTACCACATGGAAGAGTGCCTGTTGGGTTATGGTGCATGGTGTTTTGATTTTTAGCCAAAAGAGGTGTATGCATATAAAACAATTTAAAAACAAAAGTCATGTTCTATATTCTTAAGGACCAGATATTTGTGGATCTGAAACAAAGAAAGTTCATGTTATTTTAAATTACAAGAATAAGCTTTATCCAATCAAGAAACAAATCAGGTGCAAGGTAAATGCTTGATATTTCTGAAAATTATAGTTATGTGAATTTTAAATACATTTATAAAACTGTAAAGACAGGCTTGTATTAAATGCACTAGGGAAGTATTAGGTAGTGACTTTTTTTTGTAGTTTTATTACAGTATTGCTTTTAAAGCAGGGATTCAAGGTCTTCTGTATGGAAAATAGATTATATCATCCCCCCCAGACTTACATTACTCTTAAATCAGGGGTTGGAAGCCTGTACCACAAAGTACATGTTAGAAGTTTTCAAGGGTAACCATAACTTGAATTTCCTGGATTTTTCAGACAAGGTTCCTTGGGTGAATTTGATATCTTTTATTAGACCAACCCAAATGGTTGGAGAATAGTTATTAAGCAAGCTTTCGGGTTCAAAAACCCTTCGTCAGGCTCAGGAAGCTGCAGCAGTTGGTGTGTGCTCTTCCTGGATGGAATGAAAAGTGAAGAAGCCAGGGGCTGGGCTGGGCTGGGGAGTCAGTTGCCAGGCAGATTATAATGCATCAAAAATCCAATGTCTATGTTTAGTCCCTGATCTCTAGTATCCAGCAGGTTGATGAAATGGAGCTCATAGGCTCGTCTCTGGGATGTATTGTGTAAATTTCCCTTGAGGATCAGGACTGAGAGATTGGAGAGAGAGTGGCCCTCCTGTGAGAAATGTGCCCCCACCGGTAATTGGGTGTTTCTGTCTTTGATGGATTTCCGGCGTGCGTTCATTCTGGTGCGCAGTTGTTGTCTGGTCTCTCCTACATATCTTCCATCAGGGCGTTTGGTGCATTGGATGAGGTATACTACATTCCTGGAGGTGCAGCTGTAAGATCCTGGGATGCTGATGGCTCTGTTGTGGGGTGTAGTAATAGTGGGGGTGGTGGAGATGTGGGGGCAGGTTTTGCATTTCTTGTCATGGCACGGTCTGGATCCTTTTGGTGTGTTCTGGGCTTGAGGAAGTTTGCTTCTGGTGATGAGGTTGGCGAGGTTCGGTGCTTGTCTGAAGGCTAGGATGGGTGGCTCTGGGAAGATCTTTTTAAGAATAGGGTCTTTTTCTAATATGGGTTGCAATTTTTTGAGGATTTTCCGTACAGGTTCAAGGGATGGGTGATAGGTCATAACCAGCGGTGTGCAATTTGTGGGTGTTTTTCTTCTGTACTGCAGCAGTTCTTCACGTGGTATCCAGGTGGCTCTTTCAAACGTGCGATCTACCTCTCTGGAGGAGTGTCCTTGCTGGGTGAAAGCCTTTTTAAGACTGGTGAGGTGGCAATCCCGGGTATTCTCTTCAGTACAGATGCGGTGGTATCTGAGGGCTTGGCTGTATATCACTGCTTTTTTGGTGTGTTTCGGGTGATTGCTGGTTCTGTGCAGATATGTATGTTGGTCTGTGGGTTTCTTGTATACTGTGGTCTGTATTTTACCCTTCTGGATACTGACCCTTGTGTCTAAAAAGGGGATGTTGGTGTTGGAGTATTCTAAAGAAAGTCGGATGCCTGCATTGATGATCTTTGCCCACACTTGAGGTTACATATATATTTCTAACTTTGAGAGATGCTTATTTCTCCTTCTTTATCTTGTCACTGTCGGCTATCCCAGAAAAGGTTTAGGATGGTTTATGAGAAAAGCAAAAAACTATATAAACAAAATAGAATATCTTAAATAAGAAGGTACAACCTTCCTGCCCCTTCCTGCACGCAAGTTTTCCAACCTCATGTTCAATACTTTTTAAAAATTCTGCTCCTGCATGCCCTACTATTCACTCCTATTCCCCTGCTTCATAGCCAAGGGAGTTGTCTTGTCTTCTTCCTTACAGTCCTTCCCAAGCCTGTATCTCCCTGTCTCAAAGGGGGACTGTGACTGTTCTCTAAACTTACCTTCCCCTTTCTCTCCCCCCGCCCCCCCAGCCCCCTTCCTCAAAAGAAACACATGAATCAATTTTAAAAAAGAACAAGCCGTCCAATAAATAAATGTCTGTTTCTCCCTCTCTGTCTGTTCCCCACCGCAGGGCAATTCCTTTGAGCATTGCCCTACTTCCTCTGGTTAAAATGGGAAAAACTGTTGACTCTGGACTAATTCATTGTTACTTTGAGTGCATTTTTCATGACCAGTTCTTGAAGTATTGAAAATGCTTTTATTTGTGCTTAAGCATTTTCATGCTTAGCTTCTATAAAAGTTCTTTTAAGCTTCTCTTGATATTTCAGCTGAACATAGACTATGATTTAATGCAGTATTATTTTTAAAACTACCTGTTCTCAGTAGTAAAAAGTATTTAACTCTTTTTAAACTCTAAAAATGTTACAGGTTGATGGATTTACTCACTTGTACACACTGATTTTAAGATCAGATCAGACATACAAAGTGAAAATTGATAATGAAATGGTTGAGTCGGGTAATCTAGAAGATGACTGGGATTTCTTGCCACCAAGGAAAATAAATGATTTTACAGTGAAGAAACCTCAGGATTGGGATGATATAGCCCAAATTGATGATCCAAATGATGTCAAGCCAGAGGTGGTTTCCTTTTTATTTAGTTAGTTAGTTAATTTGTTTTAAGATTCTTTACCCTGCATTTTTAGGGATGCATCCTTATCAGAAATATTGGATTATTATAATACCAAATTTAATGGACTTTATCAAATAAAATTATTGTGTGTACTTCAGCTACACATTCAAAGTGAAGCAGTTCATTCTTCCTATTGGCTATCTGCTTGTCTAGGCATTTACTTAATGTATTCTGACATTAACTTTTAGGAATCAAGGAGAGGTCTGCTGGCAGCGTGAAACCAGAGACTTCCTGAGCACTTATTACAAGGGCATACATACACTGTTAAAAGCCTGCACAAAACTCTTGACAGCAATGCACAGCTTATACACGGATGTTTCCAGTAGGAGCTAGCCAGAAGTTGCGGATGTTTGTACCCAGAACATGGCTACTAAGTGATGCTAATGAAAAGAGGAACATAAACCCATACAGAACCCTAGTCTAGGATCAGGCCTGTTTTGGTCTTCGCATTATAGACCATGGTTGCATGTGAAGCATTCTGATGGATTTGCTGATTCCGTTTCAGGGACAGGGTGTCTATCATTAATCTGGTGGAATTCCACCCCCCCCCCCCCCCCCCTTTTTCTCTTCCTTTCTGGTTCTGACTTCTGGAACATAGAAGAATTGTCTAGGTCACGTGATTCTCTGAATAGAAGCTGTATATCATGTAAAGCTGATTACTTAATGCAAGTGCTTTACCTGGGTCCTGTGGTGGGACCAGATAGTGGCCTTCTTATGCATTACTAGCAATGCATTAAGGAGGCTGGTATTGAGTACAGTGGCTCTCAACCTTGTTTTAGACTCAAGGCATCACTTGGAAAATGCCAGCTCTTGGCTTTCATGCCTTGACTGCAGAAAAATAATGGAGCAACTCTGTTGAAAATAACTCGGAAACACGGCAACAGCTGCATTCCTTTTTAACATCTCTGGGTTCACCTTGTGAAATGTATTAATGAAAATTACTGATCTAGTAAAACTTTCCAGAAAACATTGCTTCCTATATGTTTCCTAGAACCAAATGACCAGGACAGGATTGTACTAAACCACTTCAAACTTTGATTGTGTTGCGAATTTTGAAATACAGGTAGCATTAACCTACATGTGCCTCACCTACACCTACATGCCATCCCGGTTTTGTTAGGATTATGAAACTGAGATCTTTGGCATTTGGTGATTTAGGCTCCTGGCAGATGTTATATTTAATATGATTGCTAATTAGCCAGTTTGTGCAATTAACAGCACAATGAAACCAAATAAGACACAAAGTTATTAAAAAAAATATATGCAATACCTTTGTAGCTGGTGTCCTTTTTTCCCCTTAATTGAATATGTGGCTAGCGCTGAGTAGCTGACTGGCATTCCCAGCCATAGGAGGAGACTTGAGCACCTAGCTTGCTATTTACGGGATTAGGGGGAGCCTGGGATTGTGGTCTTGGATGCCTCCTGCACTGGCAACAGAGCAAGGTTGCATTCCAATTCCCCAATCCCACTATCACACCTCCTGCCATACACGTGTCGCATGGCAGGAATCCCAATTGCTGGGATCACAGATCAAATTCTGTCACACCTTTAATGACATCTGCCAGGGGCCTTAGCAAATGAGGCTTTTCCTTTTCTGACAGATTAACTTGTTTAATCTTTTAAAAAAGGATAATAGGTATATTTTTCTTTCTTTCTTGAACTGGTTGGGTAATGTCTCTTGCACGTATTATATAAAGTTGTGTTAATTTTGCTATCTTCTTTATTATGTATTTTAAAGGATTGGGATGAACCTGAATACATTCCAGACACTAGTGCCGAGAGATCTAAAGACTGGAACAATGTGACTGATGGAGAATGGCGACACCCTATGATCAAGAATCCACTGTACAGAGTAAAATCATTCTAGTCATGTATAACTTCTTTAAACTGCTTGTTCTTTTGGCCAAAGGTATCAAGAATCATATGGTTTGTTGTAGGGTGAATGGAAACCAAGGAAGATGAATAACCCTAATTATAAAGGAGTTTGGCCCCATCCACAGATTGACAATCCAAACTACTTGCCAGACTTCAACATTCTCAGCTATGAGAACATTAGTGTCATTGGACTAGATATTTGGCAGGTCAGTTGTTTTAAATTCCTGCAGGTAACTAGAAATTAAAGTACTTATTCCATTCCTTGCCTCTACAGAGGTGTTTGTCGAACTTTTTTCTGTAAATGTCACTTAATGTGTAGGAAGGGTAGGGGTTAGCTAATACCTGTGTCAGCCTAATTGGCTGTGTTTTACATAGAAGTCAAATATTGCATTAAACAGATCTAATTAAACCACTGCTCTAATGCTGATGACTTCGAGATTTAATGAAAAATGAGGGAATAACCTTCTTGTGTTTTCATGTACTTCACTAAATGTGACTCTTCAGTGCATTCTTTACTTACGCTCAAGTATAGTATGATGATAGGTACATATTTTTTTTCTTCCAAACTAGTAATCCAAGCTACTATGGACAAATGTGGAAGTAAAAAAATGTCTAAAGTGTCCAACTTTCATTTAAAGAAATGACAGGGCTTTGTATTCTGGAGTACAATTCTGGCATTCATGGGACTATGTGCAAAATGTAGAATTCAGCAGCATCCTGTATTTTAAGTAATTAAAAGGAATAATCATGTTCCCTGACAATATAGTTTTAGCTTAACTTTTTCCACCCCACCTTCTCTCCTTCCATTCAAGGTGAGAGCTGGAACAATTTTTGATAATTTCTTGATCACAGATGATGAAGAATATGCAGAAGATTTTGGATATGAAACCTGGGGAGAAACCAAGGTAATGAATTAAATCCCTGTCCCTATTTTAGCCACTCATTATCAAGTTAAAGGATTGGAGTTATGTAAAGGGGTCTGTTTTACAGGCTTTTTATTGAGTCAAAGAAGGAGTGTCCCCAGACACAAACAGTATAAAAGACAACTATTAGGCTTCTTTTTTAGGATCTCCCCTCAAGCCCTTGTAAAAGGAATGTACAGTTCTGTGGAGGTTCCAAATAGGACTGCAGTCCATGAGGGTGTCCTAATAAATTGCCAGAGGTCTCTAGCCCATAGAGCAGCTCAGGGTCAGGAGAGAGAAAAAGTTGCTCAAAACCAAATGGACTGATTCTCATCTCTTTCTGAAACACTTGCCAAGCGTACAGTCTGTGCATAGAATAATGAATCTTTGTTTAAATGAACGTGAGTTTGTTGGCTATACAAGTATCAAGTTCTTATTCCAGCACAAGCCTAAGTTACCGCACGTTTTAAAAGCAGCTTCTTTGCGAAACATTGAATAAATATAGTACCTAGAATCTTCCTCTGCAGGGGCTAGTACTGTCTTATGCTTACTTCTGAGTTGCTACGGCACCCAAAACTGGCATAAAGCTGAGCTTTTATAGTCACTCCTGTCTTGGTGCACTCACTTTTCCCCCCGCAAACCTTTGCCAGCCACAAAAAAACTTGAAAAATCTTGGATGCCTGTTACTAATAAAGGCCTTAATCTTGCAATTCCTCTATAAAGAACTCCTTACCATTGACTTAAATGTAAAGCTCAATGAACAGAAGGGCTTGCAGACTTAGACAAAGAAAACCCCTCCATGTCCTTTTCTCTTTAGGACCCTGAAAAGGTGATGAACATAAAACAGACTGAGGAAGAAAAGAAAAGGGAAAGGGCAGAAGAAGAAAAACGCTTCAGGGAAAGTTTTAACAAGAAGGTAGAAAAGAAAAAAGAATCAGGAAAGAATAAGTTAGGGAGGAATACTGTCCAGAAGGAAGAGCTTTAATTTGTATTTGTGAAGAATTTGTGGAACTATCTGAAGGGTTTGCTTTTTTTTTTTTAATCTGCTGTAAAGGTTTTGATGTCCTGTTCCCTCCTGCTACCCTCCCTTAGTAACAAGCACTCAAATACTAGTTAAAATTTGTTTTGAGAGCCTGGCTAAAATATTATTAATTTATCAATTTTTATTTTTTTCAAATATTTTATTAAGAAGTCAGGCTTCTTAGTCTAAGAATGTTAGACTGAAATGGAATTCAATAAAAATACCAAATGTATCTCTCAATGAAGGGTGATTTCTACTCAGTGGGTCTCTACAGGGGAAGCTTTACTGCACAGTAGACTTTGAATGTGTTACTTTTGGTGTTGACTTTGCTTCTCTGAAGATGGAATATCCAGTCCTCTCACTCCCAAAGGAGGCCTTTCACTATCGTACTCTGTATCAGCTGCAGAAAGACACAAAAGCCTGTGGCAGAACACTTCAACCTCCCTGCCGACTCCCCTGCTGACCTCAGGATTGCTGTTCCCAAGCAAAAAAACCCCCAAACAAACCCCAGAACAAAAATGAATAACCCATTTGAATGGGAAATTGTGGGAACAAGAAATCCATCACAAACTGGTCTGTTAGGTTAACCGAAGTGAAATCTTAGTTTCTAAAGGTGAATATCTGCCCTCCTTTCTGACTGACTTCTGACTAAAATGACTACCTGGCTCCCTGTATCCATCATGTTTCCTTTGCAGATCTACCAGAGGGATCTTCCCTTCAGGTAGCTGTTACTTTCTTTTAAGGAACAAAGCTTTTTGAAGGGTGGGGAAGGATGGAGAAGAGGGGGAAGAAACCTGGCCTATCTTACCTAAACACTTGCTGTCCCTTGCTAATTACCTAGCCTAGGCGAGGGGTTGGCAACCTATGGCCGGTGGAGCTATTCTGGCTGGCCTAAAATGCCACATCTTCATCTGCGTGGTGCCTGGACAGCAGGAAGAAGTAATAGCAGTGGTATCAGAAAAATAATCCCAGCCTGCTGCTCCTGAGGTGTTGCTGACCTGTGACTTAGATGCATCTAACTTCAGATGCCTCTAAGTAGGTTTCCCACATCTTGTTCAGAGAAGCCAGAACAGCTGCCATATCTTGTGAACACTGGTATTGTCTCTTATTCTCTGGCAGTTCCAGGCTAATGCTGTTGTAAAAATAAATGATACATTGTAAATCAAAGAGTTAAGTGAGTGAGTCTCCGGTGTTGTCCAAAAGCTGAAATTCAGATTGTTTTATTATCCAGGAATTCAGAAATGCAAGCAGTGGAACTTGCCCTAATAATCCTCAGTGTAATATCTTGACTGAGTTACTTCAAATGTTTTCTAGTAACAGCTCATGAACAGTGAGACAGGTGAGGAGCTGGGGGTAGACAAGTCGGGTAACGAGCGTGGCGGGGGGCACTGGCATTTGAAGGGGGAGCCCGGTGGGGAGACTGGTCTGACTGGTGGGGGGAGGAGACTGATGGACGGGGTGGGCTGGCTAAGGGGCAGACCAGCAGTGGAGTGAGACGGCAGAAGTCCTGGGAAGGAGTCTGAATTGGGTGCTGCCCTGTGGTGCAGTAGAAACCAAGGACACGTCCATGCAAGAAGAGAAGTCACCAGGAAGGTGTGACCCGCGCGTAGCAGGCGGAGCAGTGAGAAGTGCATGCGCTTGACCTCTCGGAGGAGCAGGCCGACCGGGGCTGCTGGGGAAACAAGGGCCGGCTTGTGGCTCGGGCCTCGGCCGGGCTCCGCTGCAGGGCGGACGAGCC